>NC_062284.1:103372067-103675097 GCF_902655055.1 Lutra lutra
CTGTTCCACTGAATGTAGTTGAAACTTCAAGTAGTGTCAGAGAAAGAAAGAAAAAAGAAAAGAAACACAAACCTGTAGTAGAAGAACAGGTCACCAAAGAAAGTGACGTGTCAAAGATTCCAGGCAAAAAAGTAGAACCTGTCCCAGTTACTAAACAGCCCACTCCCCCCTCTGAAGCAACTGCCTCAAAGAAGAAACCAGGACAGAAGAAGTCTAAAAATGGAAGCGGTATTATAATATATTCAACTATATTATATATAATTGTATTTGCTTTAATAACTTTAGAGCCTGAAATTTAGTTTGTTAGGTGTGTACACTATATTAGATACTGAGTTAGAAACCAAGAACGTTGTCCTTTTACTGTGTGTTTGCTTTTAATTGCTGATAAAATAATTGATCATAAAACAGCATAAAACCACTAAGGACCTGTAAATATCAGCAGTTAGAAACTTACATTTATTTCAACCAGTACTTTCTAATCAGTGTGATAGGAATTAAAGATGAAAAGATAAATTAGATACCACTTTTTGCCTTTGATTTTGCAAAGGTTTATGGTACAGCTTTTTTTAAACTAGGCATTACACTAGGTACTAGGACTCCAGAGATGAAAATAGTGCATTTTTAAGCTGTAGACATGAACATAAGTAATTATTATAAAATGTCTATTTAATTTTTTTTTAATTAAGTAGGCTCATGCCGATCATGAGTCTTAAACTCATGACCCTGAGATCAAGAGTCATAATTGAGCTACCAGGTGCCCCTCTTACAAACTGTTTAGAATAATGATCTTGGTTATGTCTAAACCAATGTAGTAGTTCTAAGGTGGATCACTTAGAGGATGTAATGCCTGAAATTTATCTTAGAGGTTACATAAGTACTAGCTAGTTTGGATGGTAGGGGAGGGGTGGGATAGGGTATTCCAGGTAGAGGGGTTAACAGATGTAATGAAGGGACACCTGGGTGGCTCAGTCCGTTGAGGGTCCGACTCTTGATCTCAGCTCAGGTCTTGATCTTAGGGTTGTGAGTTTGAGCCCCATCTTGGGCTCCACATTGTCTGTGGAGCCTACTTAAAAAACAAAACAAACATGTAATGGAAAGCACATAAGAAATGGTGTCATGATGTGTGAAACTGCAAACAGTTTATATGAAAGGATTTGTGTTCACCATTAAGTTGTTTGTGTCTTAACGGAGTGTTAAATTAGTTATATTGAATTTTAAATATTTGTTTGCCAACTATGATCAAGGCATGGTACTTAGAGAAATAAGAGTAAGCACCTCTATTTTAGCAGGGGGAAAGGACTTGTAATAAAAATGTGACTTGCATAAGAGATGTACAAAGTATAGAAGAAATGTCAGAAGCCTAAATGACTACTGATGGGAACCAGCGGGGAGGAGCTTTACAAGGAGGTAGTGCTTGAGATCTTCCAGAATGAATCACTTCACCCAAGCAACTAGTGGATCTCATTCCATACTGGCAGAATGTCATGTAGAAAGGCATAAAGAAGAATACGGAGTATTGTTGAACCATGAAATGTGAGGTTGGGAGTGGAAGGACACAAAGATGAAAAGATATGCAGGGGATGGGCCATGATAGTTTTCGTATATAGTGTTAAGGAGATGGGATGCTAGGTTGGCTGTTGTTGAAGATTTTCAAGCTGGTTACTTTACACGGTCACATTAATATTTTAGAACTGTATCTTTGGCAGAGCTTGAGGAGGACAAGTTTTATGGGGCAATGTTTGATGTAGATAGACTAGTTAAGTAGACTAGTGAAGAGGTTATTTTCTGAAGTTAAATTGGAGGATTGAACTATTGTGATGAGAAGAAATAGGAAGTAGATGAAAAGGGTGCCTGGCTGGCTCAGTTAGTAGTGCATTCAACTCCTGAGTCCAAGCCCCACCTTGGTCATGGAACCTACTTTGCGGGGAGATGGGGAAAGAAGAAAAGAAAGTGGATTAGAGAGGTCTACAAAGTTTAAAAAAAAAAAGATGACATGACTAATTGTATTAGATAAGGTATGATGGATTAGGAGAAGGCAGGATCAAAGCTAATTACCCAGTTCTAAGTTTCTCAGGGTTCGCATACTAAAATCATTGAGCTAAATCTGGCCTTGCTTTCTGTTTTTTTTTTTTTTTATGGTCCATGAGCCAAGAATAGTTTTTACATTTTAAATGATTTGAAAAAATTCAAGGAAGAATAATACTTTGCTAAATGTGGAAATTATATGAAATTCAAACCTCTTTGTCCATAAATAAAGTTTTTTTTGAATGCAGCCACACTCCTTCATTAACATATCTATGGCTAGCTTTCATACTACAACAATAGATGAATAGTTTTGACAGAGTCTGTGTGGTCTATAGAACCTAACCTATGTAATGTTTGGCCCTTTACAGAAAAAGTTTGCCAACCCCTGATTCGTAGATGGTTGGTAGCACTAAGACTGGGAAGGAATACTGGAGGGAGAGGGGATGTATATGGAGAAGAGAATGCCTTCAGGTTGTTTCAGGTTCCTATGAGGGGCCGCTTACCTAGGGAGCAATTTAGGATGCAATAGGACATGTAAGCGCAGAGGCATAAAGCTAGAATACAAATTCAGAAGCCTTAAGCATGACAGTAGTTGTCGAAGTTATGGCTGTAGATAAGGGCATCCAAGGAAATTATTTAAATTAAAGACTCTACCCTGAAGAATACCCCCATGAGGTCTTCTGTAGGAACAGCTCACATAGGGTCTGAAAAGGAATATTTCAAGTGTAAGAATTATAGGAGCTGATAGAGAATTTTAAATTTATTTTATTGTGGTAAAATAAATAATAACATACAGTTTACCATTTTAACCATTTTTAAGTGTATAGTTCTGTGGCATTAAATACATTTACATTCTTATGCAACCATTGCTACCAGCTATCTCAAGAACTTTTTCATCTTTCCCAACAGAAGCTCTGTACCCATTAGCCAGTAATTCCCCTTTCCCCTCTCCCCCAGACCCTGGCAGCAGCCATTCTGCTTTCTGTTTCTGTGAATTTGACTATACTAGGTTCTTCATATCTATGAAATCATATGTTATTTGTCCTTTTGTGACTGTCTTATTTCTCTTATGGAGAGGGGAGAATTTTAGGAGGTAGAAAGTAGTAGTGTAGAATGCAAAATAGAAATCAAAGAAGAATTTAAGGATATTGGTAGAGTATAGCATTTGGGACACTAGGTGGCTGTGTAAACTCTTTCATGGATATAATGAAGGAGATAAAAATCAGGTCTCAGATGAGAAATGATTGGTAGAAAAGGAAGTACAGATCATTCTTTTGTCAATATTAGAAGGAAATGGGTGTGGGAAGCTAGGAATTATAGTGGTGGGAAGGGTTTTATTTTTTTAAGATGGTAGAGATTTGAGCATGCACATAGGCTGAGTAGATTAAGAGTGGCTCAGAAGTGGGAGGTAAAAGAAGGAGCAAGTACTTAGAAATCTTGATAAAGTTAAAAACAGGTGTAACCGTAAGAAAACTAGAATGATGTTTACAGTAGAGAGTTTCAAAATTTGAAGGTAAAGCATTTAGGGAATTATTCATTAGTAATTGAATTTTCTGTGTTTGCTAATTATTCATTAGTAATTGAATCTTCTGCATTGTTGGCTGTGATGACTTTTCATTTATTTTCAATAAAGATGATCAGGATAAAAAGGTGGAAACTCTTCTGGCACCTTCAAAAAAGCAAGAATCATTACCCCTCCATCAAGAGACTAAACAAGAAAGTGGATCAGGAAAGAAGAAGGTTTCTTCAAAGAAGCAAAAGGCAGAAAATGGTGAAATATGTAGATATATATTTTATAAACACTAATCCTAGAGAAGTACACTAGGACAAGGACCCTAGAGACCTTGCGTGCTCTTTAATTCCCAGCTTAACGTGTACTATAACAACTATTAATGCTAATACAAGTCCAGGGATCTCTTGAGCTTTGGGGTTTTGTAGTGCTTTGACAGATGGCCAGGGTCTAAGTTTGTGATGAGGAAGTTAATCTGAAATTTAAAAAGGACAAAGCATTTATTAAATATTCTCATTCTTAATAGAGTCTTGGAAATAATGTAAATAGCATACAAATCATAGAAGAACAGTATTCCTGAAACATTTGTACTTTTAAATATCACTTAAAGATTTTGCTGGGGTCATTGACTAGATCTGTCATTATCCTATAGTCCCAATTTCCTAAACATAGCTTGCATGTATATATAGGAAGCATCCAAGTAAGAGTGATGGAGCAATTTTTATGGGTTCAGAATTGTCTAGAGAAGGCAGTTAAGAAATGAATGTAGATTAAATGGTGATATTCAAATAATACTGGGCTGTGATATCAACTCTTGCTAGAAGATAGTATAATTGGGAAGGAAAAAGATGAAATTCTATTATTTGTATTAAAATTATAATGTATCAAGCAACCAGATAGAAAATATACTACCCTCAATAGAAAAATACTACCCTCAAATATTTGATGATATTAAATATTTATTAAAATTTTAAATAAAAAACTATATGTACCCCAAGTTTTTTTTTTTTTAAAAGAAGTAGAGAGAGATTTCCATATGTGTGTGGAAGTTTATATCTTTGGTCACCAGACATCAGACCTTAATTTTGAAACTCTTAAAGTTCTTCCCATTAAAATCGGGAACAAAGTGTAAGGAGGGTTTCTACCTCCACTTTTAATGTTGTTTTGCAAATTTTAACCAGTTTAGTAAGATGTGCCATGGAAATTATAGGCATAACTTTTAGAGATGAGATGATATCTGCAAGGAACAGTGACTGATTCTTGTACGTAGAAAGTGACTCAATTAAAAACTAGCAATTGCAGTAAGAATTTAGTAAAGTACCAATATAAATACAGATTAATGGTTTTCCTTGGGCACTCATTAAATGTGGATGGATTTTTGGTTAAAACAGGAAGAAAATGAGAACTAACTAAAATGTAAAGGATGTAGAAGAAGAAATCTAAGATACAATTAAAAAGATATGCTAAATTACTTTTAGATAACTTAAATGATTTACTATAAAATAATATTGAACGGGTACTGCTTTAATTAGACTGTTTTGACTTGTTAAATGATAAAAGAGGAATTTAAAGCCAAGTTGGTGTTAGATATTTGAAAATAACTGCATTTATCATTAAACTTAAATGTGTGTGCATGTCATTAATTACTGTTACATAAAGCAGTGAATAATTGTAATTTTGTTGAATTCATATTGCAGTCTTGGTAGATGAACCCCTTATTCATGCAACTACTTATATTCCTTTGATGGATAATGCTGATTCAAATCCTGTGCTTGATAAGAGAGAGGTTATTGATCTAATTAAACCTGACCAAGTAGAAGGAATCCAGAAAACGGGGGCTAAAAAATTGAAGACTGAAACTGACAAAGGTACACATGGCATGCAACAGTTTGTTGTATTGAAGAAACACATTTTTGAGTTCTGGTGGAGTTGAGGAAATTTTCTCATAGAAATAATGAATTGTAAAAGAATAATAGAATCTTTGTACTAAAAGGCTTATTGGTGGTTTCTAGTCCAGTCTGCTAAGTTTTGTAGAGCTGGACTCTTGAATTTGACTAACCTAAGATCTCACAGTTGTTTTGCTTTGGCTGTTGTCTCTTGTGAGGTTTCTATGTTAATTCACAACCATCTTTTACTACTACTTTCTTAACAGACTTTTTTTTTTTTTTTTTTTTTTTAAGAGCAGTGTGATAGCTTCACAGCATAATTGAGTGAAAAGTACAGAGAATTCCCATATACGTGTTGTCCTCACACATGCACACATCTGATTTTTTAAACTTACATGTTACTGAACTGTTAAAACTCTGGGCTTCTTTGGGTCTAATGGGTTGCAGTTGCTTTTTAAAAAGAGGAAGTTTGTACTTGATATTAAGAGCTCCCTGGGGAAATTGGTGAATCAGGGGATGCTTGATGCATGGATTTTTTTTTAAATGTCAAGATTGTTTGTATTTATATAATATTTATAAAATTAGATTTTCTTTTTGTAATTATCTTTGTGCTTATTTTCTCCTGTAAAATTTGATTCATACGTCATGAGTATTAAATGAGAATGTTTTTGAACATATCTGGTATAGATATTAGCATACTAGACATTTGAATGTTTTTAAAGTGAGGGCTATTGGCACTTTAAAGTATTCCACAATTTGACCAAATTTTTAGTTAATGTGATTATTCCATAGTATATTAAAGATGATGAACACTTTTTTCTCTCTTGACTGGAAAACATTTTTTGTTGTTTGACCTGAAATGTAAATCTGTTTTCTCTTGGTTATTGACTTCTGGGTCAAGAAATTTTGATGCTTATCTTTGCTGAAGTTATTACTTGTGTTTCTCAAATGCCAACTCTTTATTTTTTTAAAGAAAATGCTGAAGTGAAATTTAAAGATTTTCTTCTGTCCTTGAAGACTATGATGTTTTCTGAAGATGAGGCCCTTTGTGTTGTAGACCTGCTAAAGGAGAAGTCCGGTGTGATACAGGATGCTTTAAAGAGGGTAAGCATATTTTTAATCATGGGCATATTTGGGAACAGAGATGAGAAGTTTATCGAACAAGGATTCCCCGACTCTCCGTTGGTTAGGCGTCCAGCTCTTGGTTTTGGCTCAGGTCATGATCATGGGGTTGTGAGATTGAGCCCCATGTCAGGCTCTGTGCTGGATGTAGAGCCTGCTTGAGAGTCTCTCTCTCCCTCTACCCCTCCTTCTCTGCTTGCACTCTCCAACAAAAACAAACAAAAAAAAGTTCGCCAAATAAGATTTTTGTTTAGAGGAATAAATTCACATTCCTATAGTTCATACTCCAAAGCACAGTCACATTTAATTCCAGAATGGCTTCAGAAATTATTTCTTATATCCATACTAATCATTATACTTATTTTGTCAGGTGTTGAGTCATCTGATATTTTGACAAAAATGAAGTGCTTATAATGAGTAAGATGATTTGATGATTTATAGGACATTAAAGTCATTTGGCACTTAACCTTGCTTTGCTCTGCTTGGAAGTATTGAAGGCAAGGTCAGGTGATTTCTGGGTAGACTATATGGAATGTTTCCGTGACTCAGGATAGCATACTTCAAAGAACCTGGGAGTGTGTATGTGTGTATATGTATGTATATGTATATGATATCATACTTCTAAAATAAGTGATTTGGATGGTAGAATTTCTGCTATGACTGACTAAAATTTGTTAAAAAGAAACCAAAACACCACCACAAGAACAACAACAACAACAAAAAACAAAACAAACCCCCCAACAAAAGACAATCCATCGAGTTAATATTTAATTTCTCATGAGTCATGCTCACTGTATTTTCATGTATACTGTGTCATACTGAGAAAGGTGACAAGTTTTCAAGTGTTACTTGTGTGAGATAGGATGACATGGTGTCTGATACTCAATATTAGATGTTGGACTTAACTGTTCTTATTCTAAACACCCACATACTAACACACACACAGCTAACCACTTACCTGCTTTAAAACCATGAATGGCTTCCATTTTTTCTTCAGTCCAAGCCATCCCCCTCACCTGATTACTTTTTAGTAGTCTCCTAGTTGATGTGTCTGTATCATTTCCTCATAGAAAGCTAATGTGAATTTCCCTGTCTAAATTGTTCTCTCTACTATTCTTTCTTCTAACTATATGGACTTTTTTGTCATAGCATTTATCATAGCATATTAAGTCTATACTTCTGAGGATCTGTTGACAATGTATTTTACAACTCTGGCATTTTATAATGCTTTTTGAAGGGTCTCCACATGGTGCCAGCAATGGCCTAGAGTAAACAAGGAATTCCAGGGTTAATCAGGGTATGTGTGGTGACTGTGTGTGACTTTGGATACAAAATCAGACTATTCGGTTCCAAGAAACTTTCTTGAAATTCTTATTTGAAGAATTTGCCCTTTCGTTTACTTTATTTTAATTGGGTAAGTGTATATCTTAAAAGGGTTCTTAGTTATTTGTGGGGATAAGGGAAAAGCCTCTAGCTGAAGTTACTATGCCTAATGTTTGAAATTGCTACTTTTTAAAATTGAAAATAATTGTTTTAATTGTTCTTTTCTGAGGATGTTGGTGGTGGCTTATGGGGGCAAGAATAATTATTTTATTGTCTGAGATTGCTTTGAACTTTAGAGACTGGGTGGTAAATGAGCCTCCCCTTGATAGCTGTTTTAGGTAGGCCAAAGAGGAAGTTGGGTACTCTTAATGATAGCGTTTTAAAATAGAGTATTTTGCAGCTTCACATTTTTCCCCATCTTTGGAACTATTTGGTTTTTTGTAAAATGTTCTGGAACCACTGGAGTGGTTCTGTAGAGATTCAGTATCTTTGTCCTCTGTGACTGCAAAAGTAAGTTTAGTTTCTCCCTTTTAGTAACTGCCTTGATCAGACCTTTTAAGAGATGGCAGGGTTCTAGGTATAAATAAATCCCCACACCTAATAAAGATTGCTCCAGGTAAAGGGTGAAGGTAAGTGCAGGAGTACCACCATAGGATGGAGATAGAGGAGTTAGAGGACTTGCTCACCAGTTGGATATGGTAACTAAAGAAAGGTCTAGAATGAATGCTTATTATTCCTTGAGTAACTGGATAGATTGTGGTGATAGTTGTATTTATGAACGCTTTGCTGAGCAGGAGAGTGTAGAGGATTGTGAAAAATTTTTGGAAGTTTTAGGCATCCTTTGGATCATTTAAGTGGGTATATTCATTTCACAGTTGAATATATATTTTCTAGAGTTGAAAAAAGATTACTTAGGGTGTGACTTAGGAAAGTAATCTATCTCCAATGCACATGGTAAATGTGTGATGTGGGGAGTGCTAAGAAGGTTTAAGAATGAGCCCTGAGAAACACCAACATGTAAAGATTAGGTAAAGCCACCACAAAGGATATGAAGAGGAGCAGCAACACAGGAGACAGTGGAATCACAGATGCTTAAGGCAGATAGAGAGTTCACAGGTGAGGGGGAAAAGTCAGCAGTGACATGCTTTAGAGAGATCAAGGAGGATTAGGATGGAAAAATTGGATGTGATATCCTCAGTGAAAGCAGTTTCATTGGAGTATTAGACTGTAAATAACTATTGAATAAATAGGAAAGGTGATAATGTGTCCAGTTTGAATAACCTTATATGGGAAGAGGAGAATAAGCGCTAAAGGGGTTGCAGAGTTGAAGAGGAGATTTTATGTTGTGTGCATGTGTGCTTGCATGTGTCTTTATCTTTAAAGTACAAGACACTTGTGTTTTATATTAGACCTAGGTTAATATATTGGTTTTAGAGTCACATTTCCTGGTCAAATCTGAGTTCTGCCACATTGAGATTTATTTGCCTTTAGGTAAGTGACTTAACCTGAGTGCCTTAGTTTCCTTATTTCCCAAATGGGAATGATAATCAGGTTTTGAAATTAAATGAAATAATATATAGTAGGTGCTTAGAGTTCCTAGCATATAGTAAATGCTCAAAAATGTTAACTGTTAATGTAATTATTAGAAAATATTTGATTTGATTTTAGTTGATTATTAATTTCTTAGTGTTGGCCTTTAGATATACTTGCCTTAATTATGTGATTTTCAACTTTAAATTTTAATTCTTTTGACTCTATGCTATATAACAGGATGAAGTCTGCCTACTTAAATTTTTTCCTATACTTTCTCCTTTTTGCCTCTAAACTTTTGTTAATTATAGCATTTGTTTGTCAGATACTTAGAATACTTAATGTTTGTTTTGTGACCGTAATTTTCATGTTTGTTTTAGTCATAGTTTTACAGATTAATGGTGGGTTTAAAGCTTGATAACTGTTTTTGGACATAGATTCTGTATTCGTTTCTTGGTTGGCTGAAGTTATTTTTCTTGAAATTTTTTCAAAAAGGGCTCATAGGAACTATATTTTCCAAATTCTGGCAGATTAAAAATGCCTTTTTTGGTCATTATATTTGAATGATAATTTGGTGGGGTGTAATATATCTGGGATATATCTTGAGAATTTTTCACTCTTGCTTTACTATTCTCTACTCATATAGCTGGATAGAGGTCTGAAACCACGCTGAATTTTGCACTCTTTTCATGTATTTTTGTTAGACTACACACTCAGAATAAAAACATCCTTTGGGCAATCTTCCCAAGTATTTATTATTTATTGGACTTTACCAGTGTCCACCTACTATACAAACATCAAGGGATTCAGCTTCTTTTAAGTTCAGCAGTAAATTTAATACTGTTTTGGCCTTGACACCTGTGTCCTCTTTCAGGACATTTATCTTTGGATAAAGCATGTCTTTTCAGTCATGAGATTTGTCCCTTTAGCATAATTGAAATAATGGGTATTGATTAAGTATATGCCAAATCTTTACCTGTTGTCTTTATCTTTCACATTTTAATCCTTTAAAAAAAAAAAAGCTTTTGGTTTCTTTTTCTTTCTTATTTACTTTTCTCCATCCTGGATGCTGTGTCTTACCGTAGTTCAACAGCGTGTCTTTTTCTGTTCTCTGCTTCTAGTTGGATTTTACTTCTCAGGTGGTGTAATCTTTACTTCCGGTTTGGGTTTTGCCAGCTCATATTTCATCTCATTCTCTGGTCTTTCTTTGAGCTTATCTATTCTCATGAGCTCTGTTCTTTGCTGTTGTTTTTCCAAAAGTGACTGCTGTAAGATTTTTAAAAATCATGGCAATATTTTTTGACACAATTTTGTCTGCTCTTTTACAATCCTTTTTTTGGTGTTTTTTCTTCATTTGTTGCTTATTTTTGTTATTTTCCTTCCGTTTTTCATGTATCTTGCATAGACTCTATTTTCTTTTAAAGATTTTATTTTGAATATTTTATTTATTTATTTGAAGAGAGCACAGAGGGAGAGGGAAAAGCAGGCTCCCTGCCAAGCAGGAAGCCCAGTGTGGGGGCTGGATCCCATGACCCTGGGATCATGACCTGAGCTAAAGTCAGATGCTTACCAGACTGAGCCACCCAGACGCCATGACCCTGTTTTCTTTTTAAATCAGTACTCTTAGTGAGGGTTGGATCAGCTCTGTGCCTGGAGATTGATAATGAAAGGACCAAGGGTAGCTGTTGTTTTCCTCAGGCTGTGTGTGAAAATAAATTCTTTTAGCCTTTCCATCTTCCCAGATAAAAGACTTCACTACTATGGGGCACATGGGTGGCTCAGTTGGTTAAGTGTCTGCCTTCTGCTGAGGTCATGAGCCCAGGGTCCTGGGATCGATTTCTATATTGGGCTCTCTGCTTAGTGGGGACTCTGCTTCTCCCTCTGTCTGTCCCTTCCTGTGCTTGTGTGCTCTCTCTTTCTCTCTGTCAAATAAATCATAAGAAAAAAAAAAGACTTCACTGTGGAGTCTCACTATAGAGAATTTCTCTCGACTCTTTCTCACTAGCTGCTCTCTTTGTAAAGTTTGTCTGATTTCTTCTTTCTTGCTTCTTGAGCTCTCCTTCCTTCTGTCTTTGTTCCTGATGTCAAGTGGAAGATTGTTGGTTTTTCCTTTCAGGATATGCTGGTTAATTTCAGAGAACTAGGCACCGGGGCACTTCTATAGTCTTGTGTATTTTGACAGGGTTGTCAAGCACTTGTATTTGATCTGCACTAATTTTGGCAGTCTTTTCTGATGTACGTTTTGATATTACAGATGATTGTTTCATTTTGGTTGTTCTCATTTTGGTTTCATATTCCTCTTTTGATCTTTTAGGAAGAGAAGAAGGAGATTGCTATCTTGACTCTGGGTTTAAAACTGGAGACTTAGAATTCTTTGTAAAAAATTTATTTCTTGGTTGATATGTATCCTATTGTATGCATCAGAATATAGAATGATACAGTGACTTTCATGAATGTTATTTCATTGAGTAGTACTTGAACATGATTCTGCTTTATATGTAATTGTGAACTCTGCATTGGCCTAAGAACACTTTATTAGATACTTCATTTTCATAATTTTCAGTAGCTCATGTTCACTCTTACTAATTCTGTATTGATTTCCTAATTGTAGTCAAGTAAAGGAGAATTGACTGCACTTGTACATCAGCTTCAAGAAAAAGACAAGTTACTTGCTGCTGTGAAGGAAGACGCGGCTGCTAGTAAGGATCGGTGTAAGCAGTTGACTCAGGTGAAGACATTCTTGGATTTAACGGTTATGTGTTCTGAATCAAAAGCAGTGAGGGATTTCAGAAATTGTCTGTAATCACAGATTGAATTATTTGTTATAGCAAATTTATACCCAGTAAGAGTCAATTTCTTACAGAATTATGGTGGTGATTTCTCACTTTTTCATATTGTAACCTACAGTTGAATTACAAATTTAAAATAACAGTACTCCTAAGTATATTAATTTCAAATAACAGAAGCATTTGGGCATTGGGGGCATGTTTCAGTTGGGTCTGACCTATAATTAGTCTCTAAGGAAGCATAGAACTGGTTATTTAAATCCAGTAGGATAAATGTGGAACTCTTAATAGGTGATTTTATTTATAAAGGTTCTTGTGATAAATATAATTTTTAATCAATGAAGTTCTTCAAACCCCAGATATTTTACTCTGAGAGATTAAAAAAAAACAAAAAACCTTTAAAAATTATGTAAAGATCATGTGAAATGATAAAAATTTCTAATTAGAAAATAATTGCTGGGGATGTAATGTACAGCATGGTAACTATAGTTAGTAATACTGTGTTATGTATTTGAAAGTTGCTAAGAAAGCACATCTTAAAGGATCTCATCATGAGAAAAAAAATTTGTAACTATAGTGGTGATGTTAACTAGACTTATTGTGATCATTTTGCAATATATATAAATATTGAACCATGTTGTATATCTGAAACTTACATAATGTTCTGTGTTAATTATATCTCCAAAAAAAATTAGGTAGACTGAGAACATAATTGAAATTCTATGGAAAAATATGGTCTTATTCCTCCTGAAGTACTTGTTTCTCCTTTTAGGAGTTAAATACAGTAAATGAGGTTTTTTTTTTTTAATCTTTCATAAAGCTACTTGATGACATTATGAGGATGGCCTCATTTGAATATAATACCTTTTATGTGAATTTGAAGTAAATAAAAGTTAATGGAAAAACTTGGTCAGATTAAGATTAATTGAAGTTGTTACTCAATAAATGTTACTAAAATAGCATGTTTCCTTAAGATTACACACTTTAGTACAGTTTTATGTGGCTATAATTTTCAGACTATAATTTAAAAATTAAGACGTTATCCACTTTGTAGAATTCATTGAGCTATATACTTATGACGTGTGTACTTTCTTCCTAAGTGTATTATATACATCAGTATAACACTTTGCAGATATAAGTAAATTATGGGTGGAAACCATCAGTCCATACAGTCCATAAAAGTTTTAAGTTTTGGGGGGGTGCCTCAGTGGCTCATTTAGTTAAGCGTCCCACTCTTGATTTTGGCTCAAGTCATGTCTCAGAGTTGTGAGATTGAGTTGTGTCCCATCCTGGGCATGGAGCATACTTAAGATTCTCTTTTCCCTCTCGCTCTGCCCTACCTCCACCCGCCACCCCTGCATGGGCGCATATATTCACTTCAAAAAAAAAGTTTAAAATTTTTCAGTTTCTTAGAGGAGGGAGTATAAACTGATGATGTCTTCAGGTAACTTTAAAGTTGGTTGGCTCTCTTTTACTTTGGTAATATTTGTTCTAGGGGTTCATAATAGTTGGAATACAAAATGAAATCACCCTTTTAAGATTTGATTTGGGAAGATAATAAAACTTGGAGTTCTGATTTTTTACTTTTCCTTCTTCCAATCTTCCATTCTACTATAAACATCTTTTATCTTTTCTCTTAGCAAAGAGATGACTTTTTTTCTCTGCTAGGTTATTTTTTTTAAGGTCTTTATCTAAACCCTAATTATTTTGCCTTAAAGCTATTCTTTCTTATAATCAAGTTAGAATGTAGGAATTATTCTAGGTTCAGCTCTTTAACTCTTAGACCAGAAAGTAGATTTGGAATAAGAGTAGATGGAACAACAAAGTGTTTATGAAAAGTAACTGATGTAAAGCTAGATGCAGGTAAGATGCAGAGACAATTTCTTTTTTAAACCTTTGACCTCAAGCATGTACTTATTTCAAAATTCATGATTGTCTTACATCAGTTTTGCTGATGCTAAAAATGTTTTTTAAAATTATAATCTTATGGTATTATTTTTAAATAAGTTTTCATAATATTTTTTCTGGTTTATTCTTCTAGGAAATGATGTCAGAGAAAGAAAGAAGCAGTGTGGTTATAGCAAGGATGAAAGATCGGATTGGAACGTTAGAAAAGGAACATAATGTATTTCAAAACAAAATGCATGTTAGTTATCAAGAGACTCAGCAGATGCAGATGAAGGTATCTTTTTATTTTTTGAAAACAAAATGAAATTTTGCATTCATTAATTAGCAAACTTTAGGTGCCTAATATGTGCAAGGGTATGTGCTGGGCAATGGTACAGTGACTAGTTAAACTGGCTTCCTGTCTGTAAGTAAGCACCTTTTTGAGGTAGGTATGAGGCAGAGGCTCGAAACTGACAAGTAAATACTCCATTACAATGTAGTAGTCCTGCCTTATCCCTTTTCACTTTCTGTGGTTTCAGTTACCATGGTCAACTGTGGTCTGGAAGCAGATGATTCTTCTGACATACTGTCAGAAGGTCAGTAGTAGTCTAACACTGTGTCACGGTGCCTACGTCACTACCTTCCGTCTCCTCATGTAGGCATTTACTATCTCACATCATCACAAGAAGGGTGAATGTGGTGTAATATATTGGAGAAAGAGAGATCACCTTCATGTAACTTTTATTACAGTGTATTGTTGCACTTCTGTTTTTAGTTACTAATCTCTTAACTGTGCCTAATTTATAAATTAAAGTTCGTGATATGTATGTATGTATGTATATATAGGGAAAAGACATAGTATACCCATGGTTTAGTACTCTGCAGCTTCAGGCATCTACGTGGGGATCTTGGAAGGTACTACCTGTGGATGGGGGGGATTACTGTAGAAGTAAGCAGTGGATGCTTTGGAACTATTGGGATGGGGAGTAGGGAAGAGGAGGATTATAGGGAAAATTTATTAGAAATGATATGCAGACTGTGTTGAATGTTTTAAAACAATTAGGCATTATCAGGTAAAAGAGTGAAGAAATGGGCAGTGAGTTACTGGTGTGATTCCTTAGTCCCATCCCTAGAGGTGATTGTTCAGTGAGTCTTATTTTGGGGCCCAGGATGGAACTTTTTAAAGTTTTTTATTAACATGTAATGTATTATTAGCCCCAGGGGTACAGGTCTGTGAATCGCCAGTTTTATACACTTCACAGCATTCACCGTAGCACATACCTTCCCCAGTGTTCATAACCCAACCACCCCTCCCACCCCCCAGCAACCCTCAGTTTATTTTGTGAGATTAAGAGTCTCTTATGGTTTGTCTCCCTCTCAATCCCATCTTGTTTCATTTTTTCCTTCCCTACCCCCCACAACCCCTAGCCCTGCCTCTCAAATTCCTCATATCAGGGAGATCATATGATAATTGTTTTTCTCTGATTGACTTATTTCCCTCAGAATAATACCCTCTAGTTCCATCCATGTCGTTGCAAATGGCAAGATTTCATTTCTTGCGATGGCTGCATAGTATTCCATTGTGTGTGTGTGTGTGTGTGTGTGTGTGTGTGTGTGTATCACATCTTTTTTTTTTTAAATTTATTTATTTGACAGGACAGAGAGAGAAAGAATAGAAGCAGAGGGAGTGGGAGAGGGAGAAGCAGTCTTAATGCTGAGCAGGGAGCCCGATATGGGGCTCGATCCCAGGATGCTGGGATCATGACCCGAGCGGAAGGCAGACGCTTAACAACTGAGCCACCCAGGCACTCCTATACCACATCTTCTTTATGCATTCATCTGTTGATGGACATCTAGGTTCTTTAGGATGGAGCTTTTTAATGAGTGCATCCCAAGTGTTTTTGATAGAGGTTGCCCAGTGATAACAGTTCATAAGAAATGCAGTAGAAGTTGTGTTTGGAAATCAGGGGTAGAGTGAGGAAGAGATCTAGAGATGTAAATAGAGGCCCTGTCTTAAAGGGCCTTATATACCTGAAGACTGGGGAGCCACTAAAAGAGTTTATGGAACTCAGCAGTGTGATTATACTGGTATTTTTAGTTATTATTCTGGTAGCAGTATGGAGAGTGGAATGAGATAATTGCAAGGCTTTTGCAGGAATCCAGGTCCGAGAACAAGGGCCTAAAATCAGATGTTGACAATGAGGGGTTGAGTTTAAGTGATACAGAAGAGTTAGTAGATGGAACTTAGTGATGGAGTGGAGGAGAGAGCGAGAGAGAGAGCTGATAACGAAGGGTGAGGACTCCTAAGGTTTTGGCCAAGTGACTTGTCTCTTGTCTTACTTCCACCTCTCTTCTTTCAGCATTTCAGAAGGTTCAGTTCTTACTGTCTTTTCTATGTGTTACTCGTTTTCATGATTCCAATTAAGTCTGGTTGGTTGGTTGGTTCTCTCTCTTTCTCTAAGATTGAAATACCATTTTTATCATTGATGAAGAGGCTGTTGAAGAACATGGTTTGTGTTGGCTTATCTATTGGGTGGGTAATATTTAGCCTATATGATCTTTCTGGGCCAGTGATTTTTTGAATTTTTTCCATTGCTAGCTGACGGTTCAATTTGGAAGCTCTCGTCATCACCTCAAATTTAACATATGTCTAAGATCAAACTCTTGCTTTTGATCAAATTCTTATTTTCCAACATCCGAGGCATTATTATCCTCAGGCTTGAATTGTTTTGGTTTCTCTCTCTTGCCCAGTTTACAATTTTTTCTGAAATCTTTAAGATACTTTATTTCAAGGTACTCTTGCATTCAGTTCTTAGATACTTCCTTAGTTTATTATTTCATACTGGAATAATTATAGTGGCTTTTTAATCTCTCATTTCCATTCTAACACGTAAATACTGTCAGATATTTATTTCTTAGATATCATTTTGATCACATTGCTAGTCTGCTAAAAAATCTTATTCTTCACAGCTATCAAAGTCCCAGTGTTTTCCACAGAAAAACACTAAAAAAGAAGTGAATGAATCTGTTGTCAGGTTCTTATAGTATCCACTGCTTTGTGCTTTCACTTGACCTGATCCTCTGTCTTTTCAATCCCGAGTGGTGTGAGATATCCTTTCCCATTAGTAAATGGGTTATTAAAGAATTGATTTTCCTAGTTTCAAATGATTTTTTTCTTTATCTTTCTTCTTTTCTTTTTCTTCTTCTTAATTGCTACTTACTATTAAGTCAAGTATTTGTAGTACTCTTATTGAGGGTTGAAGGTGATTTATTTTTTCTTTTTCTTTTTTAGAAGCCAGGATATAGGTTCTATGTGATATGTTCTCTGAAAGATAAATACATATACTTTAATTTCTCTCAATTAGGTTTTCTTAAGATTATTTCACATTCTAAAATAAGACCTTTCCTTATAGGAATATGAGATTCGTGTTCTTTATCTCTTGGTTCTGTAATTCTGAAATAAGAAATAAAGGCCCGAATTTTTTTATTTTTTATTTTTTTTAATTTCTTTTCAGTGTACCAGAATTCATTGTTTATGCACCACACCTAGCACTCCATGCAATATGTGCCCTCTATAATACCCACCACCAGGCTCACCCAACTTCCCACCCCCTGCCCCTTCATAACCCTCAGATTGTTTTTCAGAGTCCATAGTCTCTCGTGGTTCATCTCCCCCTCCAATTTCCCTCAACTCCCTTCTCCTTTCCATCTCCCCATGTCCTCCATGTTATCCCTTATGCTCCACAAATAAGTGAAACCATATGATAATTGGTTCTCTCTGCTTGATATTTCACTCAGCGTAATCTCTTCCAGTCCCGTCCATGTTGCTACAAAAGTTGGGTATTCATCCTTTCTGATGGAGGCATAATACTCCATAGTGTATATGGACCACATCTTCCTTATCCATTCATCCGTTGAAGGGCATCTTGGCTCTTCCCACAGTTTAGCGACTATGGCCATTGCTGCTATGAACATTGGGGTACAGATGGCCCTTCTTTTCACTACATCTGTATCTTTGGGGTAAATACCCAGTAGTGCAATTGTGTGGTCATAGGGAAGCTCTATTTTTAATTTCTTAAGGAATCTCCACACTGTTCTCCAAAGAGGCTGCACCAACTTGCATTCCCACCAACAGTGTAAGAGGGTTCCCCTTTCTCCACATCCTCTCCAACACATGTTGTTTCCTGTCTTGCTAACTTTGGCCATTCTAACTGGTATAAGGTGGTATCTCAATGTGGTTTTGATTTGAATCTCCCTGATGGCTAGTGATGAAGAACATTTTTTCATGTGTCCGATAGCCATTTGTATGTCTTCATTGGGGAAGTGTCTGTTTGTGTCTCCTGCCCATTTTTTGACACGATTATCTGTTTTGTGTGTGTGTGTGTGTGTGTGTGTGTGTGTGTGGAGTTTGAGAAGTTCTTTATAGATCCTGGATATCAGCCTTTTGTCTGTACTGTCATTTGCAAATATCTTCTCCCATTCCGTGGGTTGAAAGGCCAGAATGTTAGAGAATAGATTTTTGTATGATGAATTTGCCATCTATTTGGTTATAGCTCAGTTTGTGATAATATGAATGTGTTAAACATATTTTCAGTTTTAAACTTTTGATTACTAAAATCTTTTCATTAAAAACTGCAAACATAAAATTGATAAAGGATCAAGATAGGGTTATTCTGTAGGAGTCTGTTGGGTAGGAAAGAAATTCTAAGTCTTCTATTTCTAAAACAACATTTCTATTTGTATTAATCATTTCCAGTATGATAGCCCCTAAATCCACTTGCATTCTTGAATGTTGTGGCAGCTTGTATTTACTTTGCATTCACCACAATCAAAATGTAATTCATCCTTGGGGTGCCTGGGTGGCTCAGTTGTTAAGGGGCTGCCTTCGGCTCAGTTCATGATTCTGAGGTCCTGGGATGGAGCCCCGCATCTGGCTCCCTGCTCAGCTGAAGGCTGCTTCTCCCTCTCCCAGTCTCCCTGCTTGTGTTCCCTCTCTTGCTGTATCTCTCTCTGTCAAGTAAGTAAATAAATAATTATTAAAAAGAAACGTAATTCATCCTTTAAATTTGTTTATATTTATTTGAGAAAGATGGTCCAAACTTCATTCTATTGATGCCTTTTACATTCTCATTATAATGAAGTATGTTTTAAGTTAGCTTTGGCAGTCATTGTTTGTAAATCTTATGTTTGTAAAATACTTTTAGTTCCAGCAAGTTCGTGAGCAGATGGAGGCAGAGATAGCTCACTTGAAACAGGAGAATGGCATACTGAGAGATGCTGTCAGCAACACTACAAACCAGCTAGAAAGCAAGTATGTTTCCAAATGCTTTATTTTTAATTGAATGGCAGAATATTTTCTTGAACCATCAAAATCATGTTTGATAGTAATAGATTAGACTTCTGTGTTTTACATTTGTTTCTAAAATGAATTAATTTTCCAAAACCATTTTCTTGCTATGTAAAGATCCTCTTCAGCTAAACTATGTGATAAACACAGTGCTAGCAGTGCAACATTGTCTACAAATATATGAAACTGAATTTCTAAGTTTTAAAACACCTGTCCCCTTTAGCAGCAGTTCTTAAGCTTCATTATTCAGAAAGGCATCTGGCATGTTCAGTAAAAAAGCATATTCTTGAATCCTACCCCTAAAAGATTATGATTCAGTGGCTCTGAGGTGGAGCCCAGGAATCTGCATATTAAGACCTAGTCCTTGTGATAGTCATGAAATTGGCCTTGGTCTATACTTTGAGAAACTGTGCCTTAGAGAAGAGTTAGTAGCATGGTTACAAGAATAATAAGCACTCTGATTTCAGTAGATTTTCAGAACACCCGTTTGAGGGTGACGCTGTTGACTTATGCTCATGAGTATGTGGTCATCCATTTTTCTTGATTATGGTGATTTTAGAATTTGTGTAATTATTACCAGGATGATTCACAAATTATAGTCAGCCAAACTTCATTATTAGTAGACTTAAAACATTTTCTTTTTGATTGGCTGTAAGTGGAATTACTCAGAAAAACAGGTATCAAATATGTTTTGTTTATTCTTTTTATGTGTTTGTAATAACAGAAGGTTCCTAATCCAGTTACTGTTTTCAGGCAGTCTGCTGAACTAAATAAACTACGCCAGGATTATGCTAGGTTGGTTAATGAGCTAACGGAGAAAACAGGAAAGCTACAGCAAGAGGAGGTCCAAAAGAAGAATGCTGAGCAAGCAGTTACTCAGCTGAAGGTGATCTAGTCCCACCCCTTTTGTTATCATTTAATAAATAATGTAGATATTCAATTCAGGTACCTAAATGTGTATGTAGGTTTGAGAAATGCAGTTTGAGGTTTAAAGGAACCTGTAATTTAAGTGCTCTGCCTGTGTAGAAGCATGTGTAGTAACAAGAGAATTGAATATAGGCTTGAGACTGAAGTTAAAGACTGAAGAAATGAAAAATTAAATTTGCTGATTGACAGATACAATTTCTTTGGGTGGTTAGGGTTCACATGTGAGGCAAAAATCAAGTGGTTAAAATTACCTTTAATATATCATCCATAACTTGGATTTTTCAGTAAGTTCTGTAGGGCATATTTTTCTTCCAGCATCGGAATAGATGATTTTCCTTTGCAACAAGACCAAGAACTGCTCCAGTAGCTTTCACTTGAGCCATAGTATTAAAAAAAAAAAAAAAAAAGTTACAGTTTTTTTAAGACACCAGAAGGATACTTAGTACCATAAGAAGCTCATGTTGAGAAGTCATGCATGGGGTTGCTTAGGCTACAGAGGAATAGATTTGTTTCTTTTGTACCTTATAGCATATTCATATTGAGTAGAGTGATAAATAGAATTGTCCTTTCCTCCTTTTATTGGGGAGAGGATTTATTGAACACATACTTCAATTTGTGTAAGTCCAGTGTATTAGATTCCTACCTAGGTCATTGGTAGAATCATACCTTAATATCAGTTTCAGAGTGGTAGGGGTTAAAAGGACTTTGAGAATAATTGAAGGTGGAAGTTTGTTTTCTTGGCATTTTCATGGTCCCTCTGGGAGATTAATATAATTATCCTTTCTTTTATTCAAAATTTATCTTGCTGGTCTGTTTACTGCTGGCACTTAGAAATAGGGCAGTTCTGTATGGATATGGATAAGGAAATAAATGATATTAAAGACTATAGTCTTCATTGAAGTGTTGTGCTGGACCTCAAAATTTGAATTTTAGGTACCAGTAGGTACCTGTGATTTAGCAGTAAAGATACCATTCTGTCTTTTGAAAGCCTATCAGCTGAAGAAAATAAAAATGGAAAACAGATCTTAGCTAAATAGATCAGATATATACATAGTAGTAGCTATAGTGATCTACCTGCACAAATATTTGGTTTTTGTAAATTGGAGGGTAGAATGACTGCGGCTGATATCTTTGTATGTTTTAAGTCTGGACATACCTGCCTGTTTTATTAATGTAGGAGACTGATGGAATAAGCAGTTTTATGACAAGAGTAAAGAGGAGGATGCTTTTTTTTTTTTTTTTTTTTTTTTAAATTTGAAATCCTGTGATTATGCTGACTTACTCTTTCTCCAGGTTCAACTACAAGAAGCTGAGAGAAGGTGGGAAGAAGTCCAAAGCTATATTAGGAAGAGAACAGCAGAGCATGAGGCAGCACAGCAAGGTAAGGGGAGAGGTATTCGTGTAAATTTGGTATATAGTCCTGGGTTAAATTTGCTCCCCTCTTGGTATTATGCTAAATGAAATAAGTCAATCAGAGAAAGACAATTATATGATCTCTCTGATAAGAGGAATTTGAGAGGTAGGGCAGGGGGTTGCGGGGGTAGGGAGGGAAAAAATGAAACAAGATGGGACCAGGAGGGAGACAAACCATGAGACTCTTAATCTCAGGAAACTGAGGGTTGCTGGGGAAGAGGAGGGTGGGTGGGATGGGATGGCTGGGTGATGGACATTAGTGAGGGTATGTGCTGTGGTTAGTGCTGTGAATTGTGTAAGCCTGATGATTCACAGACCTGTACCCTTGGGGCAAATAATACATTATATGTTAATTAAAAAAAAATGTGCTCCCCTCTGTGTATGAAGAAAGTGTGATTTGACCTTTTTTGTTTAGGCCATTGAAAGTAGCTTTTGCACTTTCAGAGTATTTTATTTTTTTAAGAGTTGTTAGAGTTCCTAAAATAAATTCTCTACTAGCTTTATCCTGAAGCATTAAATTGCAAAGGAAATTATAGTTTATAATGGAGTAATAGGAATCTAGTTGTGTGTGTTTCCTTTCTGTAGTTATTCCCTTTGGTTCCTTGATTACCTCTTTATTTTTTGTTTGTAAAGGAGGACTCACTTTCTGTATTGTGAAGAGAAGGAGCATTACCATTTCAAATAGCTGACTTAAAACAGTCTACTTAAATGCTGACTTTCATTACTTATTCTTTTTTTTTTTTTTTGAAGATTTTATTTATTTGTCAGAGAGAGAGGGAGAGAGAGCAAGCACAGGCAGACGGAATGGCAGGCAGAGGCAGAGGGAGAAGCAGGCTCCTGCTGAGCAAGGAGCCCGATGCGGGACTCGATCCCAGGATGCTGGAATCATGACCTGAGCCGAAGGCAGCTGCTTAACCAACTGAGCCACCCAGGCATCCCTCATTACTTATTCTTAATTTGATGAATCCATCTGGGGGATAATGGAGCTTGTGTTTTGTGTATTATTTGTCACCATTACTCCTTTTCTCCTGTAAGAGTCAGTGTAGTAAAATATAGTTCCAAACAGTAGGATAGATCATACAGTTTTGGCTTTTTAGACCTTTGGTTTCCTCTGATTCTCCATGCCTGCCATCCCTCCATTCCCATATTTCCCTTTGGTTCAATATTTTAATATACCCAACATACTTAAAGGCTTTTTTCTTTATATATAAAGTTTATGTCAGTGTTCAGATACATTAGCTTATTTTTTAAATTTACATTTTACATTTCATCAATGAAGCACATATGAATGTTGACAAAAGAATTGAGCTGTAAACTATATATATTTCTCTATAAACTATGTAACTGTAAACCGTAAAACCTCACTCTGACCAGAAGCAATCATTTTTGCTTTTAATATTCTCCATCATATTTGTAAATACATGTATTATTTGTATGTTTACTGCTTTCCCTTAATAGGCCTCTGTTGACTTTTATTACAGGAAATGAGTTCTTAACTCCCACACCATTCCTCCCACCTTCCCCTCACTCTGCCAGCGTGGTTACGCATACTTCTTGATCATGTCAGTATTCATTGTTGACATCATTATAACAGTGTAGCTTAGTCCTGAGCCAAGATAAATATTAAAACTGCAATTCTTCCCGTGAACGATGTTTTCTTTCCTAGAACTAATTACTGCTTTATGGTTTTAACTTGTTTGATTTTTATTTTATGATTTAAAATTTTACCTATGGTTAAACTATTATCCTCTCTCCTCTGCCTGTCTCTCAACATATGAGGTAGTGGAGAATCTTTTCAGATTTTCCTGGGGATATCCCTCTGGAGTCCCCTCTCTTCCTGTTTCAGGACTTGTTTGTTTTCTAGGTTGGCTCCATAGCTGTCTTCCTGAGCCTACCTGGATTCTGGATACTATGTCACTGCCATCTTTCTTGCTTTCCTCCTTCATTTAATTGCGTATCTTTTAGTCCCATGAGGGCATGCCTCTAAGTACATTTGTTAAGGCTTTGCATATCTGAAAACGTTTTTATTTTTTCTATCTTCATACTTGATTTGAGTTTGATTGGATGGAGAGTTCTAGGTTATTCATAATTTTCCCCACAGAAGTTTGAAGGCATTAATTCAGTGTTCTTTCACTATTGCTGGTAAAGAAATACTATGCTCTTCTGAGTTCTAATCCTGGATCTGACCAGTATGTTTAAGTTCTTTTTTGAGTTCTGTTTCATTCTGTTATTAGTGTCTTGTTATGACAGCAACATCTTTTAAAATATACACACACTTGTGGGGCACCTGGGTGGCTCAGTCGTTAAGTGTCTGCCTTCGGCTCAGGTCATGATCTCAGGGTCCTGGGATCGAGCCCCACATCAGGTTCCCTGCTCGGCAGGAAGCCTGCTTCTCCCTCTCCCACTCCAACTGCCTGTACTCCCTCTCTCACCGTGTTTCTGTCAAAATCTTAAAAAAAATATGTGTGTGTGTGTGTGTATACACACACTTGCATTTTCTCTTTTTCCCTATATTTGCTTCTCTTCCGTGGTGGTTGTGGTGGTGAACTTGTTTATTTTGTGGGGCCAAGAGGTAGCTCTCATGATACCTAGTACCTCCATTTCCTGAGACTTTCCAGATTTTTCAGACATCTTCCCCTTCCATGTTAGTGATCATCTATTTCCCCATTCATTTTATCTTAATTTCTGGATTTGGAGTTAATTCATTTCTGATTGCATCAAAGATAGTTTGTGTTTGTTTCTCATTTTTTTGTTGTTGTTGTTGTTTTGGGGTCATTGCTAATAAGACAAGCAGACAGAAAAGTTGTACTTCATTCTACACCAGGACATTTGTCAGCCCTCAACAACTTTCTCTGTTTTCTAGGTAGGATAGTACAGGGAATTTATAAGAAATTCACTAGATAACTTACTAAAGTGTCTTTGGGGATATAAAGAATGCTTTCAAGAAATGATACAACACTTTTAAGCATTCATGTACCATTAACTTAACACATTTTTGAGAATATATTGTGCACCAAGCCTTGGGCACTGCTCTGGATATAGAGAAAAGGTAGTTCTGATCTCAGAAAGTGTACTTCCTAGGTGAGGATAAGAATTAGTATAGTGTGGCAGGTTCTGTGATAAAGGTAAACCTGGAGTGCTCAGAGGAGCCATGTGCAGGCGGGGGAAAAGAGGAGAGATTCAAGGAGTTTTCTTCTAGAGGAGATAATGCCTGTGCTAAAGATGAATAGTAGTAACCATGCAAAGGAAGAGAACTTTGTAAAATGCTGTTTGGTTACAGATTTACAGAGCAAATTTGTGGCCAAAGAAAATGAAGTACAGAGTCTGCATAGTAAGCTCACAGACACCTTGGTATCAAAGCAACAGTTGGAGCAGAGACTAATGCAGTTAATGGAATCGGAGCAAAAAAGGGTGACCAAAGAAGAGTCTTTACAGATGCAAGTTCAGGTATCTAATTCTCTTTTTGAGAAAATGCGTGTCTCTGTAGAAGAGAGAGGACCATCTACCTTATCCTAATTGTGAAGTGGTGATGAATAATTATAACTTAATCTTTGAGCAGTTGTCACAATACGGTGTGTTTGAATATGTGCTTAAAGATGTCCTCACTCAGTCTTTAAGTTCTTTGTGTTAGATTAGGGACAACACAACCTATTCTTAATTTACCTTCTATATCAACTCTCAAAATATAGTGCCTAGTCATTGTTGTTAAAATTATGGCTTTTGGAATCTGAGAATGCCTTTTTAAAGATAAACACAAGTTTGTATCTCATTTAGTTCATGTACATTGGTATATTTGTTAATAGCACACTTCCCCCACCCCCTCTTCTTTTTGGTTGTTATTTATGTAAGGATATTTTGGAGCAGAACGAGGCTTTGAAAGCTCAAATTCAACAATTCCATTCCCAGATAGCTGCCCAGGTAATTGTGCTTTCATATTGCTTGTCGTTACTAATATATATTATAATAATGATAACATATTATTACCAATATATAATATAAATACATATAATTTAATAATGATAGAATATAATTCTTAGCCATTAAATTAATTGTCTAAATGCCTGTTGAGTGCCAGGCACTGGATTAGTAGTTGGGAAACTAGTCTGTGAATCAACACTGATAGTCCTGATAGCCCAACACTCTGATAATTATATATATAGTGTTGTGGGAAAATACCAAGAAAGAAGTTCAAATCCAACTAATGGAGAGTTTTTACCATAGGAGGAAGAAACGTTCATAATCTTGACTCAGAAGAAATTGCCCAAATGGTGTTTAGAATAGTGGTTTATGTATTAAAAATGCTTACTAAATACTGACTGGCCATAAGGGAAAACTTTATATACCCTCAGGTGGTAGCAGTATGTTAATAATATAAGACAGTATGTTAATAGATAATGTGTGCAAAAAGATTATGTGTGCAAAAAGATCATTTTAAAACTTCTGTTTAGTAAGTGGGGACACCTTTCAGAGTTTTGCAAGTTGTATTGTTAGACCTGTTATACTTTGGCAACATTGCTTTTTAACATAGTTATAGTCTAAAGTGTATATATCTATAATACAATATTAAAAAAGAAAAACTTCTAAGTACTTATTTCTGTAACATGTACTGTTCATTTCAATTCCTCAACTTCAAAATTCTAAAAATTGTAGAAAAAGTACTAGTTTTTTTCTACCTTAAAAAGTAATTTTAACATTAAAAACTTGTTTTTGAGGTTCAGGCAATTTCAAATTCCCAAAACTTTGAGATTGCACATATTTGTTTCTAGTTGTTTTCTTTGTAGAAACTGTAATCAAAAATGAACTAAGAATTTTTTACTATAGAGGAGGATGTTTGTATATATGTGAATGTACATGTATATATGAATTATCAATTCAGAGTGGATTAAAATCTTAAGTTATTAGCTGCGAGGTAGCTCTAGAAAATTTATCAGGAATTAAATATAGAATGCTATAAGTATGTTTTTGAAAAAGAGGAGCATGGTTATTACTAAATGACTTAATTGTTACCTTAATCATGAACTGTATCATTTCATTATTGGAAGTTGTTACTAAGATAAAGATGAAACATGGCCTTTGTAGGTGTTTTTCTTGTATATTGTTACTTGTCAGTTATATAATTTCCAGGCCTGGCAGTTTGTTTCATTTGAACTGCTTTATAATTCCCTGATACTGGTTGTTGGTGATCAAGTTGCTTTCAGAATAATAGCTACTATTTATTGAACACTCATCATGGGCCAGATACTGCCTTAACAACTTGATATACATTAATTTCTTTTAATTTTTAAAGCTGTTTGATTATTGTACAACTTTTAGACTTAAATGCTTTTATGTTGACACTGTTTTTCTTTCTTAGACCTCTGCTTCAGTCCTAGCAGAAGAGTTACATAAAGTGTAAGCCTGCCTTTCTACACTTCTCTTATAATTGCTTAGTCACCACTAAATGATATGTGTTCCATCAAAACTTATGATTTACTTTGTATTCTGACTTGTTCAGAAAATACTCTTACCTAGATCTGGAGCAACTTTTGCTCTCCCCCTTCCCTCAGTGAGTTGAGTTCCTAAACATTGCACATTTTGTGTTTTTATGTCTTCATTGTAAAAAGAGTTAGGGAACCTTTTTTTTTCTTTTTTTATGTGGGGTTTAGCAGTGAAAGAGAATTGTGATTTGAGATTAATGGAAGTAAATTAGTTTTTGTGCCTCATAAGTATTTATTACCTACTCTGTATTTTAACTATACGGTGGTATACCCAAAACAAGGTTCTGTTTTTAGTGTATTGTTTAATTTGCATAGACATGGCTCACTTGAGTTCAGAAGATCTAAAATCTGGCTTTGGCATTACCAGGTTTGTGAGCTTGAGCAAATTACTTCTTTTACCTCAAGTTTTAAAACAGGGGTATGTATTTTAGGAAGTTGTAGAATGTATATGATAGATACTACTAAACTGAAAGGAGCTACAGAAATGGAGGGTACAGATGCATGAGAAACTACTTAACTAAGCGTGAGCATATTTAAGGCTTTTAATCCTTCGATTTGTGACTTGACTTTGAAATGTTTATTGAATATAATAATGTACTTCCTGTTAAAGGATTGCTGAAAAGGATAAGCAGATAAAACAGACTGAAGATTCTTTAGCAAATGAACATGATCATTTAACAAGTAAAGAAGAGGAACTTAAGGTACAGTAATTCTGATAAATGGCAAGTTATTTTATAAGCATTGAATTATCCTGATATGGTAATCAGTATGACCATCTATGAAAAATGGAAAATACTCTAAAGTCATTTAAAAAGTGTCTGTCTCTTTATTAAGCTACAAAATCCTCATTAGCCTTCCAAGAAAAGAAGTTCAGAGGATTTTCTCATATGATGCAATTCACAGTAATTTGGGAAATATGCTAAATAACAGGAATTGATGATTTCCTTTTCCTATTTAAGAAATTGTGATTGGAGGCCTTTACTTTGAGACCTTTACTTAGGTAGAAGAGATGCTTTACAAAGCATATTTACATATTATTTTTCCTTCTTATTCTAGGACACACAGAATATGAATTTCTTATTAAAAGCTGAAGTGCAAAAGTTACAGGCCCTGGCAAATGAACAGGTAGATCTTTATAGCTGTTGAGCGTTTACGTCAGAATTTGACCTTGTCTATACTTACTTCCATTGGAATTGCAAGCCCTAATTTCATTCATATACATAGTAAATATAATGGTTATTTGTGTTTGGTTACATGGCATATTGTTGAAAGCCTCTTCTATTTGACCATGACTATCACAACCCACCTAGATAGTACTATTTTCATGTTGAAACTCATGTTTGATCAAATGAATTGATCACTTTTAAGATCTCCGAAGAATCCACTAAAACATTCCTAATGTGCTCATTTGTTTTAGCCTTCTGCTATTTAATCAAAAAAGGATATTTTCATTTGGATAAAATTTGATGAGTGAGAAGTACAAAATACTGGACAGCAAAAAGTATTACAAAAATATGTAGATACTGCTTTAACATTTACTTCAAATATACAGCTTTTCAGTACATAAAAATAAGGGAAAGAATGGTTTTGAGTGCTTCCTAAGAAATGATTTAATTCTCATCCCGTTCCAAACACAGGCTGCTGCTGCACATGAACTGGAGAAGATGCAAAAAAGGTGATTAGAGCGTTGCTGTACATGGAGCCATTCATACATTTATGTTCAAGTATAGTTGCAGAAATTATTGCTACTCATAACTAATAGTTGTGCACATAATTTATGTAAACCTTTGTGTGAATTATTTTAATTGATTTTTTTTCTCATAGTATTCATGTTAAGGATGATCAAATAAGATTGCTTGAAGAACAGCTACAGTGTGAAATTTCAAACAAAATGGAAGAATTTAAGGTGTGTGATTAAGCTTGTCAGCTGAGCTTAGAACAACCTACTAAAGTTTTCAGTTGAAATGAGTCTAATTGTACTAGTTTTTATATGAAATCACCCTGAAGCAATGTTTCTGTAGTTTATTTGGGGATTATACGGACAATGAATGTTATACTTTTTGCCTGCATTATCTGTTCTCATAATAGACTTTTGAAATTTGTTTTGCCTCAGTCTTTGCTTTACTGTGGTTTTCATTTGGTAGTCTGATAGTTTTAATTGCCTCCATTGTCAGTGCAGTGCTAGTTTCTGGTCATGGCCTCTCAGCTTGAGTTGGAGTACATTCGGACTGCTGGGGTACATCTCTTCATGTGTATGAGATTTGTATTCTTCTTCCTCTTTTTTTTTTTTGCTTTTATTTAATAGGAATCCTGTAAATATTCACTTAGGAAAGCAGGATTTCCCAGAATCCATTGGCATAGACTGTTTCAGTTCTTTGAAATACATATGAAACAATTCTAAGCACAGTGTTAACACTGTTCTGTTTTGGGATAAACCACATGACTGAATTGGGAGGCTTAGTTAAAACTAGTTTTAGAGATCATTGTACAGGTGGTTTTTACTAGTCCTCTATTTTTATATTTTGGAAATATATTCATTGAAAATGAAAAATGGAAACCGCATGAAATTTGCATTGTATGTCAGTATATAATTCACCTGTCACTTTAAGTATATTTGAAGGGTTAATATGGGTTTGAATGGCTGGGGGGGGGGGGGGGGGTTGATTTTTTTTTTTTTTTACCTATTCAAATGATTGCTTTATCTTTTCTTAATAGAACAGTAAATTGAGATTTTTTTTTCCTTCAGATTCTAAATGACCAAAACAAAGCATTACAGTTAGAAGTTCAGAAGCTACGGACTCTTGTTTCTGAACAGGTAAGGCTTTAATGAATTGTAAGGCAGAAATATCTAATATTAACAAGATCTGATTCTTCTTAAATAATAACCACCTAATTTTTGAGGAGTTTTGCTGAATTATGGGTATATCTTTTCATTGCATTTCAGTTCATCTTGTGCTTATCAAGTGTCTAAGAAAAATATTTTTCTTCCTTGAGGGGAAGCTAATGCTAACTTCCTGTTATAAGCACTTAAAAAAAAGTGCCATAGAATACAAAAAAAGTATTTTACATTCGGTTCTCAGGATAAAAGTCTTTATACTTTTGGAGCCTTTTTTCTGAGGCAGCATGGGTTTCTTAAAAAGAAAGTGGGTTTGAAACCTGCTACCAGCACTTAAAAGCGGAGTGATGTTGATCAAATTGCTTAACCTTTTTGAGACCTTTTATTCCAAGTCTCTTACACTGAGATTTTATTTATATCATAAGCTTGTTAGATTTAAATGGGGACCTTTATGTATAGTGCTTAGCCTAGTGGTTGGCATTAAGCAGGCATTTTAAACCTCAGTTCCTTTCCCTTAGAATATTTTTTTTTCATCTCCTCTCTACCCCCTGCTGTCATCAGACTCTTCTGTATTTATAGCAATCTATCAAAACTGTAGCAGCCTTAGTATGCATGGCTTCATAAACTGGAGCTCCAGGCAATGTCCATTCTATGGCTATTCCTAAGAGTTGCCTTTGGACTTTTCTCCTACAGAACTCTTCAAATTCCAGGGTTTAAAAATACTCTAGAAACTCTTGATATTAGATGACACATTAAAATAGCTTTGAATGTTTCTCTAATAGTGTTAATCTTGGGGACTTGTATTAGAAGCTGAAATGTAAGTTGCAAATGGTAGCACTTCCTTTCAAAGATATATGCTTTCATTTTTTATTTGAAAATTCATGTTGTGGAGGTATTAAATTGGTATAAGTAGCTGTTTTTCAGGCGAGCCACATGCTGTGGAAGTATTTAATATCTGTTCACTTTTCAAGAAATAATCTTATTCTCTTCCTCTTAAATATGATAATGCCTTGCATAATCTTTATTATTTTGTATATACTTTACCCTTGCAAACAAAAGGCAGTAGAGGAGGTAATGCTAAACTGATGATATTTAGTGTAGTGCGGGGACATGACTTCATGCCACTGTAATCCTAAAATAATATTTAAGTCTTACTGTTAAATCTTATTTCCCTTTGTTGTCGTATAGCTTATAAGAGTTTCATTTCATCAGTTGTAAGAATTCTCCCCCCTCAGTTTATCATCTCTGAAGTCTGGATGTATCTTAGAATCTCTGGTTAGCTGGCAGCATTTAAAATTTTAGTAGCTACATAAAATACCAGGGGGGAAATGTAACATTAATGACTTGGAAGAGGTAAAATGTGATTGATAATTTTTGATTGTGTTACCTCTTGCCCAGAAAAGCAGAATATTAAGTTGTGAGTTGGTTATAGAGATTCTGAGAAACTTATTTCAGCGTATAAGCTTTTAAATGCTTCCTAAAATTAACTTCATGAAAGGGAAAACAAATGCCTAGAAATGTATGACTCTGTTGTGGAATTTCAGTAATAACGGTGCTGGTAACTCTTACATTTAAATAGAAAACCGGAATCTTTACAAATCTTTTAACTTTTAGAATCTTTTAATCTTCTAGTTCTGCCTCATTAGACAGGAACAAAACCAATAGCTTTAAATTTTTCTTTTTCTTAAAGAGAATATGATGATGATTTAAGAATTGCCATTCTAATAGCTTACATAAAATTCCCCAGCGTATGTGTGGAAGTTAATATTAAAAAAGAAAATCCTCAGGACGCCTGGGTGGCTCAGTGGGTTGAAGCCTCTGCCTTCGGCTCAGGTCACGATCCCAGGGTCCTGGGATCGAGTCCCACATCGGGCTCTCTGCTCAGCGGGGAGCCTGCTTCCTCCTCTCTCTCTGCCTGCCTCTCTGCCTACTTGTGATCTCTCTGTCAAATAAATAAATAAAATCTTAAAAAAAAAAATCCTCTAATTTCTACCTTAACCAAATCAGCCTTCTGATACTCCTAAGATTCCCATGTACTTGTAGATATTCTATTAGAATAACAACTTTTTGCATGAGATAGGTTTTAATGAATGAAGAATAGTTTTAGGAAGTTTAATGAAGAGTCCACAGAACAAAATTTTATAGCTACATTTTTTTAAAAGAATTTGATAGGGAAAACTTACTTTGTGGTACTAATTTAAGATTTGCCATTTGGTAATTCTTAGAACTTTTCTTCTTCTTAAAGCTCTCTTTTTTAAAAATAGTTTAGAAAACATGTTAACTACGATGGTATGTTTTGCTTGTAGTTGTGACTTAACTTTCTCATCTTGGGAGACCAAAGAACCATCTCTTTGGCTTCTTCTCTGGTTATTTTTATTGCTATCACTAGTGAAAGAAGAGATAAAGATTAGTGTAATCTTAATTTCTTTGATTTCCACCTTTCTTTAACCCCTTCCTATCCAGCAGTCAGAGTTCTAAGTGACAGTTGAGAGATGAACGGTTTAGGTATATAAAAAAAAAAAAATTCAGTATTTTTGCTTCATGGATTTTTATCAGGGAGGAAAAGATTGAGCTTATTATTGAAACAGAAACCAGTGATGGTGCCAAGTTGTTGTTTCTTCAGGTGTAGGAGACAGAAAGACAACAAATACCAGGTAAGGTAAACTGTTTATACACTAAAGAGGGCAAGGCTCCATGCTGATATAAGCCTATATGATAATCCTAATGAAGCAAATAAATCAGTTACTTACTAGGATCTCATTTATTCAAAATAAAACTTCTGGGGAAGCAAGGTTCTGAGTTATCTTTTTTTTTTTTTTTAAAGCATAGGGGCAACATTTTTATTCTTATTCTAGGAGATTTTTATTAAGTAAAAACTATAGGGGTAGGAAATTCTTTCCTCTTTGCCCTGTTGCATATTTGTTTTATTGCAGAAGAATTTATTGTATTAAATGTAGTTTGGGAAATTGTCTAGGGAGAACAAAATTGGATTGGGTTAGGCCGGTAATGTTAAAAGTAAGAAGGTTGGATGGATGCTAAGCTGGTCACTTTTCTGCAATTGAATATTTGGTAAGCTGATGACCGAGAGTACATGTTAAAGTGTATCTCTGTTAAAGGAAATTAATTTTATTCAGGTTTATGAATTGAGTATATGCTAGGTACTATGCTCCATGCTGAGGCTACAGAGATGAATGAGACTTGGTTCCTACCCTCAGGAATATGGCTTTTAGTGTGGAGATAGATGTATAACACAGAAAAGTATGATGAACAAAATTCTGTAATTGTGGTACAGGGTTGGAGGAAGAGATAATGAATTCTATCTGAAGGACACTGAGGGTAAAGAGGCACCACAGAGAAGGCTTGATTTTGAAAAATAGCCATTAGTTTGCCCAGTAGCTAAGGGGAAATCCAGCTCAGGGAATACAGTATTAATACTTACCTGGCAGGGGAGATACTATGGTCACAAAGGTGTTTTTCCTAGGGCAAGGCTTATCCATTGCACTCCGGATGTGCTGACTCCTGCGATTTCCCCAAATGTGGGAAACTCAACTGCATAATTTGTGGTGGTGGGGGACTGTGTTTGTGCTTTCCCCTGTTAAAAAAAAAAAAAAAATAGGTTATGGGTCATGGCAGTGTGTGGCCAAACTGGTGTGTTCATAGTTTATTGGCATGTTGTAGAAAGTGCAAAGGATGCAGTGTAAGGAGTAGAGAAAGACAGGCTATGGTCCAATCATGAAGGACTTTGTATGCTGTGTATGGTCCATGAACTTGATCTAGCATGTTGGTAAATCCCTGAAAGATAATTGCAAGGATGAATAAGTGTCTTGTCTAGCATTTTAGATCACTCTGGTAACAATGAGGTATTTGAATTTGGGGGAGGAGTATGTAGGACTAAAGGTATAATGCAATAAGTGATTAAGGTGCAGATAACTTGAACTTAATAGTGTTGTCTTTTTTTAAATTAAGATATAATTGACATATAACATTAGTTTCAGAAGGACTAATGATTTATGTGTTGATAATGTGAAATGAGCACAGCAAAAGTCCAGTTAATAGTTAACATTCATCACTATACGGTTACAAATTTTTTGTTTAATCTTTTTTTTTTTTTTTTTTTTAAAGACTGCAAGTGTGTGTGCGCTTTAGCTGGGTGGGAGTTGGGGGAGGGGAGGTGATAGGGGAAGTGGGGAGAGAGAGAGAGCACCAAGCAGGGTCCACACACAGCATGAAGCTGGGATGTGGTGCCTGATCTCATAACTGAGATCATGATCTGATCTGAAATCAGGAGTCCAGTGCTTAACTGACTGAGCCTCCCAAGTGCCCCTGTTAAATCTTACGTGAGATGGCCATCATCAAAAATAAAGATGGACAAAAACCCACTTGATGAAAAATTTGTAAACTTATTACATGATTCATATTGGTAGTTTATAAACCTGACTTACTATACTTTTGACAACTCCAGTCTCCTCTCTGGTGATAGGGAAATTTTTCCCATTGGGAAGTTTTTCCTGTGCCCCTCACAAAATACTCCTTGTAGGCAACAGGCAGAGAGAAGTATAGTGTGGTATTGTGATATTTGAGATGGATGAAGCCAAGGGTCTAACCTAAGGCATTGAAGAAAAGGGGGTTAATTTTAGAAATATATAAGAAGTGGAGTCTCAGGACTTGGATTTGGCAATGGAAAAATTAATAGTATTTGTGAAAAGGGTTATAATAGAATTGGGGGAAAAGTAAGAAACTAGAAAATTAGAGAAGTACAGATAAGGAATGGGATGGGCAGGAAAAATATTCAAAGAAAACACCTCAAGTCTGTTTTGGGAGGCTATTTAGCTGCCTGAATGAGCTAAGGGGGAAGCCTCTCTTCTGGACACAAAATAAATTATAGCAGTGGGGACTTTTTGTGTTTCTGGAGAGATGCTGGAAGGGAAGTAGTTAAAAGTGGGGGTCAGCTTACATGTCCTGTTTTAATGCTTTACAAGGAGAATATATTCATGTGTTGCTCCTGCAACTTACAATCAGTTTTAAAACATTGTATATATTTGTCTAGGTGGTGGTCACATAATATCTACATGTTAAAAATAAATTGATTGTATATGGGATTTTTGCACTTGCCCATATAAATGTTATACTTTAGTTTTTAATGTCAAAAATCAATTTATTAGAAGAAAGAACAAAGCCTCCCTTCTTGGTCTTCAAGGTTTTAGAGCCTTGGATTTTTTATATTCAAAGAACAGAATTGATACAGAATTAAGGCAGATTCTCTTCTTTATTCTTAAGATTTTCTTTTATGGCAATTAAAAATTATTCAGAAGGTACTGCTTCATTTTACTGGCTCATACTGCATCTTTTTCTGTGGTGTCTTTTGTGTAGCTGCTTCTCTTTTGTCTTGTGTTTTCTAAATTAAGTAACACTTCAATTATTATCAGTCTTCAAGTATGGCTCACCTTCCTAAATTTTGATTCTAATTAAAACTAAACAATTTTCATAGAATTATATTTTAAAATTAGTTTTACATCATGCAAACTTAGTAAAATTAAATGTTTTTCTTTTTGGGGGTAATTTTTATTTTAGCCTAATAAAGATGTTGTGGAACAAATGGAGAAATGGTAAGTTTAAATTTTTCTTTTTATATTTTAATGACTAATTTCTACCAAATTTGAGGTAACAGAATTATTAACATTATTAATCTAGATTTTTAAAGTGCTCTTTATACTTCATAATGGAAGTATGGTGGCATGCTGTTGGTGGCATGCTGTTGATTGGTTTGATTTGGGATTACATTAGGTTTGTGGTGTTAGGTGTAGGAATGATTTTATTTAGGCCATTATGTATTACTTGACACATTTTACTTCCGGGTTAAGAAGTACTTTTAGACCATGATCAGAGATCCTCAGAAACCTTTCTAGAAATTAAGTTTATAAGAAATGAGAGACACAGGAGTTGATTGATATAAAATATTTAGCAGTGATAGTATTTACCTTGAAAAATGGTTAATATATTTTAAATTTATGATTTCAGTATTCAAGAAAAGGATGAGAAGTTGAAGACTGTAGAAGAGTTACTTGAAACTGGACTTATTCAAGTGGCCACAAAAGAGGAGGAACTGAATGTAAAATATTTTGTACATTTGTTTTCCTTGTGAGTTTGTCAGTGAACATGAAGGGGATTACTGTAAATTAAGATTTTTTCCATAACTTTTAAAACTTAATATTAGTTATCCACATTTAATGAATATATTATTTCTTTTTTCTGTTAAACTTAACATTTTATTAGGAATACAAAAATACATAGTTGATGGTAGCATTCATTGTCTTAATGAAATACTTTTTTTTTTTTTTTTTTTTGGTTTGTAATTAATGCTTCCCCACCTCCACCATGCCCAGATGATAACTAACAGACTTCATGAAATAGTATTAGAGGCCAGGGAAAGGAGAGACTCCTGTTCTGTTCTGTGATTATCATTAGTTCTAACTAACTTGATTAGGACAGGGTTGCTGGAAGAAATGTTAAAAGATGTATTTGAGTTTAGGGGGAGAAATAACTTAAGTGGTATACTGTGTGCTCTTGAGGTTGTGGAAACATAGGTAGAAATACTTGTGGGAATAAATGAATTAAAAATTCATTTGAGTATCTCTAGAAGTTACAGAATTGTAGACATGTGTGACAAATAGACTTCTGGGTCTTCCGGAGAGGGAAAGAAGCAGCTAAAGAAAAATGAGAAATGAGGATATTTTGAAGATAGCTAATTTTTTAGAAAGCTAAGAGTGTGTTGTGCTTCTTCATCTTTGAAAAAGGCAATAAGAACAGAAAATTCATCTCTGACGAAAGAAGTTCAAGACTTAAAGGCTAAGCAAAATGATCAGGTAATGTATTCAGTAGATCCTGCAACTGTTCTTTTTTAAACAGTGCACAAACCTGTTCTGTTCAAATAGAGCAAGTCTGTTGTTTATTCCTCCTTTCACCAATGTGGAATTTGTCAGTCATAGTTTTTGTTTTTGTTTTTGTTTTAAAGATTTTTATTTATTTATTTTACAGACAGAGATTACAAGTAGGCAGAGAGGCAGGCAGAGAGAGGAGGAAGTAGGCTCCCCGTCGAGCAGAGAGCCTGATGTGGGGCTCGATCCCAGGACCCTGGGACCATGACCTGAGCCGAAGGCAGAGGCTTTAACCCATTGAGCCACCCAGGCGCCCCTGTCAGTCATAGTTTTAATCCGTGAATGATTAGTGACTTGATTAACAGTATTAGAAGCTGCAATTTTTTGAATGCTGACTATTTACCAGACACTGGGTAGCATACTCTAGATAGGATGTCATTGCCACTTACTGCAGTTATAAAAGTTCTGAGTGTACAAATATGGAGAAAGACTCTAAATAGCAGTAGAAGGAGCTCTCTGGAATTAGGCAATTTCCTAGTTCTGTTTTCTTCTTATCTGGTTAGAATTATTAATAAATTGTAACATGTATCTGTTGATTTTTATTTTTAGCCTACACTTTCCATAAGTAGCCTTAAAGCTACTTACTTTCAGAGTGCTTTTCATTTTCATAATTAGAACATTAAAAAAAAAACCTAGAAAGAATCAATTCCTGAGTTTATTGTTCTCATTTGGATTTTGGTATAATAGAAAATTTAAGGATAATATACTCTCTGTTTCTGAATTCATTAATATTTTGAGCAAATTGCTAAGTAGGATACTTTCCTATTTCCAGGTTTCTTTTGCATCTCTAGTTGAAGAACTTAAGAAAGTGTAAGTGGTGATATTTTTAAACTGGTCTTTCTCTTTTGGTCCATTTTCTTAGTGCTCATAAATCTTGTGCAATTTAGATAGCTGTATGTTAGTTTAACCTTCACTCTAGAATTTTTCACTGCTGGATTAAGGGAATTTCATTGTGCTTTTCTAGTATAGTGTGATTGCTAAAACATTTATTTCTGTAATTGATTCCATTTATTTTCTTGTGGCATCGAACTGTTAATTTTCTGTTTCTGCAGTAAGAATTGAACTATTAAAAAAAAAACAACAGGTTATACTGGATATGGAGAGCATGTATCCTCTTCTTGACCTCTGTAAAGTTTGATGCCATAATTGTGTATACATTCTGCCACTGCTTTCAGAACTCCGGAAGCCAATATTGTTGAGAGAAACTTGATTCTTCCCGGTGTTTTTCAGGGAATAAGTCATAACATTCTCTGTGCACTTTTGAAGCAGGTCACCTGCTTCTCCTTGTGTGTATCAACTTTACCATCTGGTATTTACTGATTAATTCTCATTTAGGAATATTTCCCTGCCGCCTCTTTTTTAGAGAGGGTGGACAGAGGCAGAGAATCTTAAGCAGGCTCCACACTTAGTACTAAGCCCGATGCTGGCTTGATCTCAGTACCCTGAGATCATTACCTGAGCCAAAATCGAGAGTCATATGCTTAACTGACTGAGCGACCCAGGCGCCCCTCATTTAAGAAGACTTTTAAGTATGTTTTTCCCTTCTTATGTGCAAGCTACTTTGCTATTTTATTTAAAATGGGAAGAGTTAATTTGGATGACCCCTGTTGGTGCTATTTGTTTATGTCTTGATTTCTATTAAAGTTTAATACTGTATTTCTTCATCTAAGGATTCATGAAAAGGATGGAAAGATCAAGTCTGTGGAAGAGCTTCTGGAAGCAGAAGTTCTCAAAGTTGCTAATAAGGAGAAAACTATCCAGGTATTGGGAGAGAGTAAACTGTGTGCTGGGTTTTTTTCTTCCTTTTTTATTTTTTCCCTTGTTTATCAGCTTTAGTGAATATCATTTAATTTCATGTGTTTGTCTGACATTGCATTTTATGTCAATTTCTGTGTTTCCATTGTCCAATTTTGTCTGTTTTGTCATTGTCAAGGATTTGAAACAGGAAATAGAGGCTCTAAAAGAAGAAATAGGAAATATCCAGCTTGAAAAGGCTCAACAGGTAAAAATCCCAGAGCCATAGCATGACAGATTTGTTAGTGTATGTGTTTATGAGCTATTTGGTTTTTTTCTTGTTACTCAGAAAAAAACTTTTAGTAGTGTGCTATAAGTATTTTGGGTTATGTGCATTTTTTAAAAATGTATTTTATTTATTTATGCCTGATTTGGGAAAGTGTTCTTGATATTTTATTCAATATATTTTTTAACTTTTAAAAATTGTTTTCTGTATTAATGTTTGATTTTAGTTTGCCAAGTTAAACACAAAACAGTTTGGTAAATCTTTTTTTAACCTTTTTTTTTTAATTGCATGGATTCAAATGTTTTGTTATAGAATACGTATTGCTTAACTTTTGCCTATAGAACAAAATACAGACTTCATTGGGGGGATTTCAGAGGTAGCTGGAGATTACTGGACATAGATGGGATTTGGTGAGTTTAATCTGATAAGGCTTCATTGAAAAAGTAAGATTGCATAGAAGTGAGGATTCATCCATTCATCCAACAATATTTCCTGAGTTCCTTCTGCTTGTGAAAGTACTGTGTTAATGATTTAAGGTCATGTGTTGAAAGAAACAGGTTATGATGAAAAGATCACAGTTCTCTAATATAGATTGAAAGGTTAGGAAAATCTCTTGAGGAACTGACATCTAAGCCAAAATCTGAAGGAACTCTGAGAAGACAGTGGAAGGTAAAAGTTGGTGTTGAATAACTATATGATTAAAAAAAAAAAGACAGTGTTGAGTACTGTTGAGTAGACAGCTTGAAGACTGGAAAGAAGAGCTCTGATACAGTAGAGAGGTATATGTACAGTTACTACTCTAATTTTCACAACTTTAGAATTACCACATTATTTAGACTTATTATTCAAATTTTTATTTTGTTACTCTTACTGTCTTTGGAATCAAGAGAAGGCAAAATCCAAACACATCTCATTTTGGCATGAATAATTCAGCTAGGATCTTTGTAATTTGAAGTGTATACATTTTAAAGTTTATCATAAAGCATAAGGTCAGTTGAATGGATTATAAATAGCTTTTTTTCTGCTTTTTTCTTTCTGTTTCAGTTATCTATTACTTCTCAAATTCAGGAGCTTCAGAACTTGTAAGTACCATTTCTTTCATTGCCCTTTAATATCTTTTTCCACAGGTTAAATATAAGTATGTATAATTCAAATACAAATACAGTATAGTTATAATGAAAATCAGAGCTTCTTTTCATTTAATTTCACGTAGTATTTTTAGGAATATGAAATTATATCTCAAAACTATCATAGTTTTACGTTTTCATTAGGATTTAACTTAAGCTTTTTGATGGAAATGGGGATAGAGTGGAAAGTCTTATTTTTCATAATCTATAATCTGAATATGACCTCGGACTGAGATGTTGCTCTTTGCCCATTTTAATAGCCACTGTGAAACTATGTATTTCATAGCCAAACCAGTGGTAATACGCTGTCTGATTTCCTGGTATTGATTTAAAGAAGATGATATGGAGTGAGAGTAGAGCCACCCTAATTTATTCACTATCTGGATCTGTAGTGATAGATGGAAATTTTTTAATAATCCTATACTTACTTTCTATACTTACTTTCTTAAGATTTTATTTGAGAAAGAGCACACAGAGAAAGAGAGAGAAGACACAAGATGAGCAGGGGGAGGGGCAGAGGAAGAGAGAGAAACAGACTCCTCATGGAGCAGGAAGCCTGATATGGGGCTTGATCTCAGGGCTCTAGGATCATGACCTGAGCTGAAGGCAGACTCTTATTTGACTGAGCCACCCAGGCACTCCAATCGTCTTATACTTCTTAATTTATTATCTGCAAAATCTTGTATAGTTTGTACTTAAAATATTTGGTTTATTTTATGTCTGTTTACAACCTAAAATCTACTTCTCCAGTCCCCAATAATTTTGGTTTGTATGGTTCTGTAATATTTTCACTGATAGTTCTTATTAACTTATTTTCAGATTACAAGGAAAGGAAGAACAGATGAATACCATGAAGACTGTTTTAGAAGAGAAGGAGAAAGACCTAGCCAATCAAGGGAGATGGTTACAGGTAAGAAGTTAAAAACAAAAGTAAACACCTTTTTTATACTTGACTGTCAGTTCAATTCATACCAATTCTTTTTCAGGATCTTCAAGAAGAAAACGAATCTTTAAAAGCTCATGTTCAAGAGGTAGCACAATGTAACTTGAAAGAGGTATAGTATAAATAGATTACCAGTGCATTACATAAAAAGTGAGGAGTCTGTTTTATATTATGCTAGAAAATAAAGAAGTTAGTATACTCTCTTAGTTTACTTGGCATAAAAATTACTGTACCGTAGTTGTGGTGTTGTTTATAAAATAAGTTAAATTTTATCTTTTTCAAGTCTTTCTGCCTGATTTGTCGGCCTAAGCCTAAAAGCATTTCCCATCCTTACTTTTTGAGATTGACTCTTAAACTTACCTAAGTATCCGTGTTTAATTGGTATATTAATCTGTAATCCTTAATAAATGGATATACAAAATTCAGTTAAAGTTCATTCTATCTTTGTGGATAGCCTAATTTTAACATAAAATTATGTCTTTATTTTTATGTTTCTATTTTATTGGTGCTTTATATATAGTACATATACTTTGTAGTTTGTAATACCTGATCTTTTTGATGTTAGAATTAAAAATGTGAATCTCTTCCTTAGGCATGTTCTGCATCACGATTTGAAGAACTTGAGACTGTGTAAGTATAATTTTATACTTTTGAGACTGTGTAAGTATAATTTTATACAGCATTTCAAAGAGGAAGTTCTCATTATTTTGCAGAATGTACTTGAATATCATGAGTTTCTTCTTAAATTAGGAATTAAAGTCCAGAAGCATATAAGCTAATAAGTCTCTTTCGGTGTAATAAAACAGTATCTCTCAGTGCTTTCAGATACATGGGGATATTATCCTTTCCAAGCCCTTCAAACCCATCAACCGAAGATAATCTTAGTTATAACCTTGATGAAGATTATTTAATCTCTAAGAAATAACTTGCTTATTGAGAAGAATGGTTATCTGTTTTCATACCAGTTACTGTGCTAAAGAATAAAAATATTGAGTCTGATCAGCACAGAAGGTACTACTAGTCTTAATAGACATTCATCCTAGCAAATTTTTATATTAAAAGGTCTGTTCTCTTAACTTTAGCTAACTAAATCAGTTCACAGTGGTGAGAGAGATATCTGGACTTCATCTTTTTGGCATACTATAGAATTACTTTAAAAAGATTTTTGCTTTGCTGTGATGCCGTCAATCTTTATGGATGTTTAAGAAGTGGCCCTTTGAAACTGTGTCTTTAAAAGTAAGATATTGAAGACATTAGGTCATTGTCTTTATGAGGACAAAGGAGATGTCTCTATTCTTGACACTAAAATTCTCATTTGTACAACTAATTGTTTATCATGGGGGCATTGTATAGTTATCAAGGTACTTGTTTCATTTGCTAATAGAAAGCTTAGAGACACATTTCTGGCCCATTTGTACTAGGTATATAAATCATTAAAGTGTGTGATCTTTTAAATTTTAATTTTTATTTGTTTTTTTAAGATTTTATTTATTTGACAGAGATCACAAGTAGGCAGAGAGGCAGGCAGAGAGAGAGGAAGGGAAGCAGGCTCCCTGCTGAGCAGAAAGCCCAATGCGGGGCTCAATCCCAGAACCCTGGGATCATGACCTGAGCCGAAGGCAGAGGCTTTAACCCACTGAGCCACCCAGGCGCCCCATTTTATTTATTTATTTTTTAAAGCGTTACATATTTATTTGACAGACAGAGACTACAAGTAGGCAGAGAGGCAGGCAGAGAGAGAGAGGGAAGCAGGCTCCCTGCCGAGCAGAGAGCCCGATGCGGGGCTTGATCAGCCCGATGCAGGGCTCGATCCCAGAACCCTGGGACCATGACCTGAGCTGAAGGCAGAGGCTTTAACCCACTGAGCCACCCAGGCGCCCCAAAGTGTATGATTTTAGATCTATTTCTGCATCAGTTTTCTTTTTTAAAAAAATTAATAGGGGCCCTTTGGTAGCGCAGTTGGTTAAGTGTCTGCCTTCAGCTCAGGTCATGATCTCCATCCTCAGGTCCTCAGCAGGGGGTTGGCTTGAACCTCCCCCTCTGCTCCTTCCCCATGCTTGTGTGTTCTTTGTCTCAAAGAAATAAAATTTTTGATAAAATAAAAAAATAGAATTAGGTTTGTGGGGGGGAGCAATTTTAGGTTTACAGAAAATTGAGAGAAAAGTACAGTTTCTATTTTCCCCCCACCTCCATCCTGTTTCTCTTGTTAAATCTTGTGTTAGTGTGTAGGTGTGTTACAATTGATGAATCAGTGTGGAAATACCGTTAGTAACTGAAGTCTATAGTTTCCATTAGGGTTCTTCTGTCTTCTGTGGGTTTTGAGGAATGTATAATGACATGTATCCATCATTACAGTATCATACAAAATAGTTTCACTGTCCTAAAAATCTTCTGGCTCTACCTGTTCCTCCCTTCCTTCCTCCAAATACCACCCCCCACCACCCCCAATCTTCAGCTACCACTGCTCTCCATAATTACTGTCTCCATAATTTTGACTTTTCCAGAATGTCATATAGTTGAAATCCTACAGAATATAGGTTTTCAGAATGGCTTGTTTCACCTAACAATATGTATTTAAGTTTTTCTGTGGTTCCCCCCAACTTTTTAATCCTATTCTACATGGGTTCTCCTTTGCCATTTTTCATGTAGACCTAGAAACATTTTGAAGTTCTTTCTACATTAAGGTGGGATAAAAATAACTTTCAGTTCAGCAAATATTTGAGAGCCGGTTTTGTGCCCTTTGGCACAGGAATACTGAAATGGCTAAGATGGGTTCTTGCCCTGAGGAAATAGATAAACAGATCAGTTTAATAGTGCTGGGTGTTACTGAGGTCTTTTACTTAGGTTGACCAGGGCAATTGGGATTCACATGAGCTAGATAGAGTAAGACTTAAATCTATGTTGGGTAAGGGAGAACCAGATTAAATTATATGTAGCATAGCTTTACAAAGGCTTGGCCATATTTTAAGTTCCAGTGTCAACTAATAATGGCTTTATTTTTTTAAAAAAATTTTTTTATTTTAGATTTTCTGCTTCGATAAAGCCGTGCTTGCTTAAGAAATGCTAACTATGGGGTGCCTGGGTGGCTCAGTGGGTTAAGCCGCTGCCTTCGGCTCAGGTCATGATCCCAGGTCCTGGGTTCGAGCCCCACATTGGGCTCTCTGCTCAGCAGGGAACCTGTTTCCTCCTCTCTCTCTGCCTGCCTCTCTGCTTACTTGTGATTTCTCTCTGTCAAATAAATAAATAAAATCTTTAAAAAAAAAAAAAAGAAATGCTAACTATGAAATAAACTGTAACAGTTTTATGATGTACTTTGAGTTGAGTGATTCTGGAAATGTTTTTTAAAACATTTATAAATTGGTGTAATCTGGAGAAAAGATCTGTTAGACATTGTTTCTGCTATCTTTTTTTCCTTAGGGGTGGTATTAAAGTCTGGTTGTCCTTTTTTATCTTTATAACTAAATATAAGGTCTTTATAAAAATTCTAGGTTGAAAGAAAAGGAAAATGAAATGAAGAGAATAGAAACTGTACTAAAAGAGAGGGAGAATGATCTTTCTAGCAAAACAAAGCTGTTACAGGTGAATATATTAGTTAAAACTAATTATTGTGTGAATGAATTATTGTCTTTGCATATTTTAAACAATTTTAACTACCACAAAAGAAAACCGGATAGAGAGATTCTTTCCTCCTAGCCAGGTACTGGGTCTCATTCTTCAGAAAATTAGCACTTACTTATATATCTTTTGAGAAAGTGTCCATTCATAAAATATGTGTGTACTTGTTTTCAACACAGTGTATTCAGCTATACACAAGTTTGTATTTGGCTTTTCGCCCTCTATTATTAATGTTTTTGAGATCTTTCCACATAAGCACATTTCTGTCTTCAAGTTTTAGTGGCTTTGTGGTATTCTGTTGTATCATCTGCTGTCATTTATATAACCAGTCTTGGTTTATGGATGCCTAGATTATTTAGAGTTGTGCTTCCTATTACAACAGTGAACATCCTTGTGTGTGCATTGTCAATACTTTTGCTAGTATATCTGTATTTAAAATTCCAGGAAACAAAATTTTGGGTCAAAAGTTACATAGTTTCTTTTTCTTTTTGAAAAGAGGTAGTTAAAATTGAAAATCCATATCTTCTCATTCCCATGTTGTTATATTGAAAGTATTGAAAGAACATTAATTTGAAATGAAAGCAAATTTTAGATGGCTGCATTGTTTCCATCCACTCTTGCTTACATTTCTTGCTCCAAGTGTTCTGTTGCGTTCTTTCTCCGCCAAGTGGATTCATTTTAAATATTGTTAGTGCTAAATCACCCTCCAAAAGTTTTTTTGAACGCATCTACTGCAATAGAAGGCCATTTCCTTTTCATTCTCTCCCAACACTGACAAAGATGAAAACATTTGATACTATGCTTGAAAGATGGTTGGATTGTTGTAATTTGCATTTGATTGTGAGAGAAGTACTTCATTTAATTGGCCTTTAATTTTTCCCACATTTTTTTTTTCTGGGTTGACTTTTTCTCACCAAATTAAAGCCTTTTTTTTTTTTCATAATAAGAGACTTTAACGTTTTGTCACGTTAAGAAGTAACTTGTTTTCTTAAATTTTTTAAAAAATTTCATTTGTGTTTTTCTCCCTACTTTTGCAAGTTAAAACTTTTATATACTCAAATATAATTTCCTGAGAAGTCTTGGAATGAAAGGTATCTCTCACTCTATGATTATAAAAGTATTTTCACGTTTTGATATGTTTATAATTTGCTTTTTTGTTTGATGTCTTACTCTGTAATTTATTTGAGTAAGTTATGAGAATAACATTTTAGCCTTGGGGGAAAAAAAGGTTAACCACATTATTAAGAATCCATTACTGCTTTACTGGAGTGGTTCTGCTTTCCAGGGGACAATGTCTGGAGACATTTTTGGTTGTCATAGCAGGTGGAGGGGTGCTAGTGCATATAGAAGATGGAGGCCATCGATACTGCTGAACATGCCAGAGTATACAGGATGGTCCTGTTAACAGAGAAACATCCAGCCCAAAATGTCACTTAGAACTTGACCTACTGATCCGAAATGTCACCCTATACACCTTAGAGGTATTTGGATCTGTTTCTGGATCCTGCATTCTTCCATTGAGACATACTCTCAGATTGGTACCGAGTAATTTATTCTAATTTTATCCTGTGTTTTAATATAGGGCTTATTTTTAAATGATCACTTAAACTACTTTAGAATTACCCTGGCTTATATGGTATGTTTCAAAAATTTATATGGAAAATAATCTCTGTGCAGGTATTCATGTTTAATTTTTGTTTAAATAGGAAGTACAGGAAGAAAACAAATTGTTCAAGTCTGAAATTGAGCAATTTAAGCAACAGAACTACCAACAGGTAGGTACTATTAGGTAGCTTGCCTTTCATTTATGTGGTAAAAAGTTACATAACTCCTAACTGTCTATAAGTATTCTTAACTATTTTGCCTTTTTATGGAGACTAAAGTATCTTGTTTTATTTATAAGTGTTTAGAAGATGTCCTTAAAAAGAGCAATTTACTATGCCATATGCAAGATAAAATAATCTATAATTTATAAGGTATATGCAAATAAATTGCTACCTATATTCTAGCTCTTTTATATATCTCTGTGTTTTCGGATCCTCTAGAATGTTTTTCTTAGCAATTCAGTTAAAATCCTATAGAGGTCAGTTTAACTCTAGGTGTATACCGTATTTCCCTCCTTTCCGTCCCCACCGCCCTCCCTGCAATTTAGTAATTGGAGAGAAACTAGGAAATGTGTAATGTTATGAATAATAGTTGACCTCTATTTAAAATACTTTTTCAAGGTATAATTCTGCTTAATAAAAATAAAATGGAAATGTGTAATTTTTTTTTAAGGTGTTACCAAAATATAGTTTGATTTTTCTGTAAGCTAGAGAGTATTATGAGGGTCCAAAGAATGTGTTCTTAGCAAGAAGATTATAGAATAGTGGTTAAGTTTGGGAGATTGTAGTCATTCAGTTTGGGAGATTATAGTATAGTAGATAAGTTTGGGAGATTGAATGTAAATACTGTATGTGAAGGTCTGTGTACTTATACGTATTATGTAGAATTTCTGTTTTAACATGGACGCTAACTTTTCTTAGTTTTTCTTTTGACTTCATCTTAAGGTTTTTGTGTTTGTTTTTGTGTTTGTTTTTTTTTTTTTTGGCTTTTGGAAGTTTAATATAGTGAAATAAAAATTATACAATAGGAAGATTTAGGGCATTAGCTCAGTGCTTTACATATATTGGAAATTGATAAATACTTGTTAAATGAAGAGTTTATGTTATGGCAAGGAAGATTTGATTTAATACTCAGTACTTTTCTAAATTTATACATATTTTTATTAAAATTACTTGGTCACATTGTATACAGAATATATAGTGTTTTTATCTTTGTTAATTTATATCTGAGAAGAGCTTTTTTGTAGTTTTGTAGAAATAACTATTTTGAAATAACATTTAACTTTTTTTAATAGGCATCATCTTTTCCCCCACATGAAGAACTATTAAAAGTGTAAGTAATAATTTTGATGCACAGTTTGGAAAGTGGTAATCGTTTTTATGTGTTAAACAGTTCTCAGATAAGAATTTAATGTACTTCAAATGGCACCTAATTTTTCCATTTCTGTTTGGATTTCTTGAACTACAGGTCACTAGCATTTAGCTATGCCCTTGGCTAAACTGATGTGCTTTTTTATGATATTTGGATTTTTGTTAAGGGAGATTTTAAGGTTTTTATACTTTAGAAAACATCTAATAAAGCTAAAATACATATATGTGTATATATATGTTTTTCAAAGATTTTATTTATTTGACAGTGAGAGAGGGAACACAAGCAGGGGAGTGAGAGAAAGAAGCAGGCTTCCCGCTGAGCAGGACCCTGGGATCATGACCTGAGCTAAAGGCAGACGCTTATCGACTGAGCCATCCAGGCGCCCCAAGTTAAAATATATATTTAAGCCTTTATTTTCCTTAAATTATCTCCGTTATCCTTCTAGTATCGTTGTGGAATTGAATGATGCAAATAATTTTCTGCTTCTGCCCTAAAAAAAAAAAAATCTCAATCTTTATAGTTGCTTGCTTAAAAAATTTATTATCTTTTTTTTTTTTTTTTTTTTTAAGAGAAAGCTGAGAGGGGCTAGGGACAGAGGGAGAGGGGAAGGGAATCCCACGCAGTCTCTGCGTCCAGCCTGGAGCCCTATGCACAATCTCATGGCCCTGAGATCGTGACCTGAACTGAAATCAAGAGTCAGATGCTTAACTAGTGAGCCACCCAGGCAACCATAGGAGTGCTCTTTTAAAGAGACATTTTTTTTTTTTTTCGGTGCAGGTTTATTTTAGAGAAAGCTCAGAAAGGAGGAGGGACAGAGCGAGAGGGAGAAAAAGCAGAGACTCCCCACTGAGCAAGGACCCTGCAGTGGGGCTTGACCTCGTGACCCTGAGATCCATGACCAGAACTGAAACCCAGAGTCAGATGCTTAACTGACTGGGCCACCCAGTCACCCTTAAGGAGACTTTTTTTACTAAAGCATTTTTCTTTCATTGTTAGCTTGTATTTTTCTCTAAAAGGGTATATTTAGGGTCATTTCAGCTAAGTTGGTGTGTTTGAATATTCTAGTTGTTATCCACATTATGTGTATTAGGTGATAAAAGTAAATATTCTTTCATCTTGATTCATTTACAAGGTTGTTGGTTTACTAGTTTAGAATTATTTACTGGTATATTGAGTCTGGAGTTTGTATAGAGCAAAGGTCAACAAACTTTTTCTATAAATGGCCTGTAGTGAACATTTTAGGCTTTGTGGGCCACAGAGTTCTGTTTTGCATCCCCCCCTGCATTTTTTTTTTTTTTTTAACAATTCTTTAAAACCATAATATCAGCTCTTGGCTTGGGGGCCAGACCAAAAAAGACTGTGGTTTGGGCCTCGAGCCCCAATTTGCCAACCTCTTACATAGAACCTACTCTTAAGGAGGAGCTATTTGTAATTTAACTTTCTACCCAAGCTGCTCTCAACTATAACAGAATTGAATTGTGAATCTTTGCCATTGTTTTCTGCATTTCTGGGAATTAACTAATGTATTAGAATTAGGAAAACCTGAATCTTGAGAATGTTATGAAAATGATGATACCAACCTCACATTAATATCATACTTCTCTTGTGGGTTAGCCATTTAAAGAAAGTCATAACTAATTTCATTACCTTTTGGGAAAAATATCAAAGGGAATATGTCTATGTCAGTTTTCACTCTTCTGAAAATAGCTACTTCCCTGCCGCAGATAAAAATAGAAACAACTGTAACTACAGCAGTTCATATATTCATGAACTGTTTCTTAAGAGGATGATTTCTCTTGAGCACAAATATCATCATGCCATATTGTAAAAGCCATTTTTGAAAGTAAGGATGTATCACAAATAGGTTTTCTATGGTGACAACTAATAGCTAAGCTTAAACAAGAGTTTGCTTGTTAAGTTAATAAGTTTTGCAAAGCATCATCTACTTGTTTTTATTTTGTAGTAATAAATACCTTCACTGTTTACCTAAAATGTTGCTATGTGTATTTATGTTCTGGTTTAGAATTTCAGAAAGAGAGGAAGAAATAACTGGTCTTCAGAATGAGTTAGATTCTTTGAAGGAGGCTGTTGAACACCAGAGGAAGAAAAACAATGTAAGCAAATCTTTGTCAGAATAAAGCTTTTCTTTTTAGTCACTGAAATACCATGCATCACATTTTTTAAAAATTTATTTCTGTAGTTTTCTTCTTGATATTTGTAAGAAAGTACTGTTCTGTGTGTACCTTTTTGGGGAGGATTATTAATCATTTTTTAAAAAAATTATTTATTTATTTGACAGAGAGAGATCACAAGTAGACAGAGAGGCAGGCAGAGAGACAGAGAGAGGGGAGCAGGCTCCCTGCTGAGCAGAGAGCCCGATGCGGGACTCGATCCCAGGACCCTGAGATCATGACCTGAGCCGAAGGCAGAGGCTTAACCCACTGAGCCACCCAGGCGCCCAGGATTATTAATCATTTTGTTGGAGAACAGATATTTTAATGAATAAATGAAAAGACTAGTTTGGGTACTTCTAATTATCATTTTAGATATTGAAACTATAATTACTACAGCTTCAGATTTCTTATTTTTTTTAAATACAGCTAACTTTCTGTTGAACTTTTATTTGAAAAAATTATTTTTTCATCTCAGTATTTTTAAAATCAGTGGCATCTCCTTTTAATTTGACTGGGCTACCCTTTTTGTAAACCAGAAGTAACTCAGTATTGAAACCTAGTATTTTCAGTAATTGTCTTTCAGAGCCTTGTGGAACCTCCTTTTTTAAACTGACAGTTGGTTCAGATTTTTGGTAATTAAGAGTGTTAGGGGCCTTAGAACCTTAATACATTAATACTAGAATGGGAAGGGGTAGTGCCCTAAGAAATTTAAGTCCTAATACTTTTACTGAATAGACAGTGAATTTAGGTGATTTTCTTAAATTCTTTTTGACCAGAAGGTGATACCTGTAAGTAGAATCCAAACATTCTTGTTAGAGAAGGGATTTTTGCACACAGAAGTATGATTGCTAAGACTTCAACAAGGTTAAACATGTTACTGAAATCTCTTACAGGGATATTGGTAGGAAATTGATACGTGTTTTCTAATGAAAGCTTAATTTTTCAAAGTTTGCATAAATTTGTTAACAAGTTGACATGTACTTGCACCCCTGAGTTTGTCAAAATTAGGTATGTGAATTGCCCTTTGTATTTTTGTGTAATATTACTAACAGTATTGCTTGGCCACAAAACCTGAGGTGAATTTGCCAATATACTGCTAACATCTTAACTGTGTTTTATTATCCGGATTTGGAGATGAGGTGGACTTAGTAAATGCAGCAGCATTGCTCCAGGCATTGAAGTGTGTGAAAAGAGCCAGCACATTGGGGAATCAGTCCATTCTAGTTCAGCCACCACCCTGGCTGTGTACATCTGGCCAAAATTGTTAACTTACCCTACTTGTGGTTTCCCCATCTATAAAATAGGAGTAAACACCTCTTAGCGTTGTTGTGAGGGTTAATGAGAATTTATGAGAAGCACCAAGTTCAGTGTTGGGCACATTAAGAATTCAGTAAATGGTGATTATTGGCTTTTTATTTGTTTTTAATCTAACATTTAGATTTCTAAATCTGAAGAAAGACTGAAATATAGCAGATTGTCCTTACTGGTATTTGCTAATGAAATGCTATTAAAATAGATAGTTCAGAACTCAGTTTCCAGTGACTTCTGTTTCTCTTCCAAAAGAATGTGGTTTTTAGTTTTCCAGCCTCCCTGTTTTCAGCCTTGATCAAGTAGCTCATACATTCATGTCAGGTTGCTTTATGGCATACACATTTGACCATGCCAAAAAAGATGGGCAAGCACAAGGAGTGACTCTGTTATTCCTAGGTGGACTCGAAATGCATTAATTCAATAAAACCTATTTAGAGGAAAAGATGTTATGCTGTAGTGGAAAGTCTGAGTGTTCATGGGCCTTGTTTAAGAATCACATGTAAAGCTTTTTGCAGTACTTGTGTATTTGCCCTGTCCTTAATCCCCTAATATTTGGTGTACCTGAAATCCTATTTTTATCTTGGTTTGTGTGTTTACTTTTGAATGCTTTCTTCTTTGTCACATGTACACAGTAATTACTCTATAGCTGGCATATCTGGTGTATATACTAAAACATGGGAAGTGGGCATCTTTATTTTCTCATTCAGACTTCTAAACATTGCTTTTTATTTTTTTGCTAATATACATATTTCCCATTGAAATAATTTTGCAGTAACCAGCATTTAAATGCAGTGCAAAATACTGATGAAATAAAAAGCAAAAAATCTTTCAATTATGGATAAACTGAAATCATTCTTTCTAAAAATGATTAGGACCTTCGGGAGAAAAACTGGGAAGCAATGGAAGCATTGGCATCAACTGAAAAAATGCTGCAGGACAAAGTGAACAAGACTTCCAAGGTTGTAATGCTAACTCCTAGAAGCAATCCACTGAACAGAGAAAATCTGCAGCTTGTCTTAAAATCAGACTAAAGCATTTAATTTTACTGCAATTTAAATATAAAATCTCCTTATCATCCACATTTATCATCTCTGTCATCTCTGCTTTTTTCATCTACTCTTTGAAGCTTTAATTTTGAGCATGCAGTTGTGATTACCTGATTGTTAGAGCTTTGGTGATTACTGCTTTAAGCTGAAGAATCTCAAGAGACCTATGCTACCCATGTAAGCTCTTGTCACGGTACCCCTTGTGGGTTAGTTAAGGGCACTCTAGTAAAAACCTTGGCCCCCCAAAATCTAACTGAATTAACGAACACATTTGAATATCTCGATGCACACTAACTCTCCTAAGTTCTTTGGGGCACACCAAGGTGACTCACACAAGGTAGAAAATGATCAAAGTGTTAAGGATCAATTCTGGTGGTTTCTTAGAAGAGATGAGTTAAAACTTCAGGTTTTGAAGTGGCTGGACAGTAATGGGGCATGTGTTATGTTTAGTATGGAATATTAATAAAAGGGATAGTTCTCTTGACCTGAGTGTATAAAGTACTCCTAAAACATATAGCTCCCTCTTTTTCAAAACAATAGAAGATATTCTCTATGAGTACAGGTTGTTCCATGGGTTCAGAGATTCTGATGGCTTAATATTGAGAAGAGTTGTTTTTAAAGATGGAGACAAATGAATGTGCCAGTGCAGTCAAGCATTTTGACAATTTCTACCAAGAATATATGTGGAACAGGGGTATTGAATTTTGTAAATGGGTTAATAAAGTTAATTATGTGATTTAGTTGAGCATTCTCTAAGTATTTTGTGGACCATGGTAATCTATTGAATTTTAAATGTAGGTCTTAATGACATTTGAAGGACTTTTTTTTTTCTTTTTAAGTAGAATAATTTCTATAAAGTTCTTTTTATAATCAAGTATGTTTATCGTTATTTTTCCTCTAGTGTAATAGATTTGTACTTCTGTACCTATTCACCTGCCTTAAATTTCACTAAGACCTAAATTTGGGACAGCTGGCAGACAGTGGGACTAGAGAAATCTAGGCCAGGGAAAATAGAAAGCAGGGCCAGCTAGGTAGGACGTTATTTCATTGTGAGTGGTTGCAGTCAGTTCCATTAGCAGTGGGGGTTCTGGTGTAGTTTCTGGTTGTTTTTGTTACTTTGTATTTTACTGTTAACACCTGCCTTATAGTTTTTATTTTGTTCATAAGACTGGGTTTCTGGGAAGTGTGCACACCCTTACTTAATATCATGCCATTCCTGCAAGAAATTACAGGCCACCGTTTTCGGCATTCTTGCATACTATTTCCAAAAGAGAACTAGAATTTATCCATGTTTCATCATGTGCTTGGTATAGAAATTGACCCTTATTTCAAAACTCAACACCAAGTGCATGGTGGCTTCTTGCATAGCTAGTGATCTACAGAGAATAGAATTTACAGTCTTTCTCTAATTTAATGGAATTTACACTGTTGTCAGACATCCTGGGTGTAAAGTGATGTTGATTGAAGCAGAACCATAAGTTATGCTGGAAGGAGAAAGAACTCTGTAGAACTCCTTTAGTGCTTTAGATGATAGAAGTAACAATAACTTTATGTAAAATGTAAGAGAGGGTGAAACACTGCTTTTTCACAGTTATCTTTAGAGTAGTGAATATTCTTGAGGAGCTACTATAAATGATAGGTTCATATGGAAGATACTTCATAAATATTACACTTAGATAAAAATAGCAACTTTCCATATCAGATCTTTTCCAGGTATTAAAGTGGAATAGAAAATGCTATCCACAGCCCAACTACCAAATTAGATGGAAACTTTTTAGCAAAATTAGTACAAATCAAAATTAACTTATTTTTCTCCCTCTTGTTATAAATTAGACACATTTCTTTTAGTTAGATTCTTTTTCCCTTGGAAAGTTTTCCAAAAAACTTCGTTGCACAGTGCTCTTTTCTTATTTTTCTTTAGTGATTGTTCTGCTACTTCTGTTGTCCGATGATAAAAATGACCTCTTAATTGTGAATTAATTCTGAATTAGCAGTTAATCATTTTCCTTGAATGAATGTATCTTATGCAGTTAGGTGTATTTCTGAAAAATAGTGGACTTTATTGAATCACTGAAAATAATCCATTAAGACATCTAGTAAAATACTGCCACTAATGTTGAAAAAAAGTTTTTTGTGTGTGTACAGAATGTGATGAATCTCTAGCTTTTTATTGTGTAATTTTTAGATTTTCATGTTATTTAGACTTTCTAAATTGATGTGTATTCATCTTAAATCAGCGATGGATTTCAAAGGTTACATTTAAATGGTGTTTGAAAGATAAGGTTGAGATGTTGCTAGCTTGCTTTCCTTCTTGTCACCTGTTGAATTTCACAAGTGTTTTTTTCTTGGCTTAGTTTAGATGTGCGTTTTTTGGGTGTCATTTTTTTACTTTTGTAGAGGTAGTTTGACCGTTAGATTTTTATTTTGCGTGTGATCAAGTCATTACCCTAATTTTGACAAACCATAGTTTTGAGTTAATAATTGATATTCATTGTAGTTTTAAAATCACCAAATTTAGACATGCATTTGTAATACCTTCAAATTTACAGCTGATAGAGTTCCTCTAAGTGTCAGAATTAGTCTTGATGCTTGGTATTAGCAAGTTTTTCCTCTTTTTTCTTTCCTGTTTTTCTCATAATGTACCACCCATCAAATTTTGATGGCCTTTTTTTTTCTTTGTAACTTCACTTGACCTTGAAACTGGAAATGTGAAATTGCCATTTTTAATCCCATGATGCTTTTTTTTTTTTTTTTAAATAGAAAGAGATTTGCCAGCCAGTAAGCCTCAGTTATATTGTCCAGGTGGATATTTTTTTGCATGTAGTTTAAGTTTTAGCTGTAGGAAGTGTATTTTTAATTTTTTGTTCTTGTTTGTTTTTTGCATTGTTTCTAGAAGGGCAAATCACTTGATTTCTAAGAGCAAGGAAAGTGTCCATATTATCAGATACTGCCTTGGTTTGATTAACTTAAAACATCGTTATTTAGGATGCTTTAGAGATCTTGCAGATTTTTTCTTATGGAAGCATTTTAACGTTTTAAAATAAGAAATTGTAGCTTTTGTCAGTATTAAGATGAATTTTTAAAATACTGTGACTTTTTCCTCCCTTAAAGCTTAAAAGACTTTTAAAAAAAATTCTATAATCTTGTAAGTTTGACTTGGTTCATCTTCTGCCTTAGGAAAGACAACAACATGTGGAAGCTATTGAATTAGAAGCTAAAGAAGTTCTCAAAAAATTATTTCCAAAAGTATCTGTTCCTCCTAATTTGGTAAGATTGATTTATTATTTCTTTAAATAAGTCCTCTTTACCATTATTTAAGGAAGTTGTGAATAAACAGCATTTTCATTCTATACTTGGTTTAGAAGTACATCTATTCCTTAATCTTTTCTATTTTTAGCATAGGGTGCTTTTGAGTAGGTAAGATAAATAGCTTGGTTCAAAACTCATTTCTGTTTATTCAACTGATACTTTTGTATGCTATAAAATTTACATAATATGTATTATTTAGAAGATCATAAACATTTGGGAAAGAAACATTTCTTAATGTTTAATAAACCAGTTATGTTTTTAATAGCTTTATTCAAAACAGTGTAATTTTATTATTATAATTTAATTTTTTGTGTGTGTATATATGTATGTATGTATTTATTTATTTTAAAGATTTTATTTTATTCATTTGACAGACAGAGATCACAAGTAGGCAGAGAGGCAGGCAGAGAGAGAAAGGAGGAAGCAGGCTCCCTGCTGAGCAGAGAGCCCAATTCGGGGCCCCATCCCAGGATCCTGGGATTGACCTGAGCTGAAGGCAGTGGCTTTAACCCACTGAGCCACCCAGGCGCCCCTATATGTATTTATTTTTAAGTGGGCTCCACATTGGGCATGGAGCCCAACATGGGGCTCGAACTCATGATGTTGAGATCAAGACCTGAGCCGAGGTCAAGAGTTGGACACTTAACTGATTGAGCCACCCAGGCACCTCAAAATAGATTTCTTCTAGTTTGAGGAACACCTTATTTTTTTTTTTTTTTAAGATTTTATTTATTTATTTGACAGACAGAGATCACAAGTAGGCAGAGAGGCAGGTAGACAGAGAGATGGGGAAGGAGGCTCCCCAAGGGGCTCAATCCCAGGACCCTGGGATCGTGACCTGAGTTGAAGACAGAGGCCTTAACCCACTGAGCCACCCAGGTGCCCCAGGAACACCTTATTTTTTAATTAAATGTGTTTAATACTTTGAACCAGGCTTTTTTCATTTCGAAGCTCAAGATTTTTTCACCTATTAACTTCTTTAAGGAAAGGCTTGAAGATAATACAGAAGAGCTTGCTTTACTTCAGATTAAGTGAGAGATAAAAGTTGCTTTGATTCAGAGAATTATTACAGTGAATATTTGAGGGCAGAGTGAGTGCATGTAGTTTCTTAAAATGATGTATGTCTTTCTTTAAAATTTTATTTTCATGGAAAATTATTTAAACACTCAGAATAGCATAATGAAGCTGGTGTACCCCATTCATCAGTACACAGTCTTATATTAACTTGTTTCTTGTACTTCCTAGATTATTCTGAAGGAACTCAAACATCAGAGCATTTTGTCTATAATTATTTTAGTATGTATTTCTAAAAGATAAGGATTGCTTTAAAAATTATATTTAAAATCCTTAATTTATACATTTGTCAATGCATTTTTCCCTTTTGCCATATAAATTTTCGTTTTAATGAAATAACAACCACTTACTGTAGTTTGTTATAGTCAGGAGCTAAGTAAGGTCAGTATGTGATTGGTTTAAGATGTCTCTTAGATCCTTTTGATTCTGCGGATCCCCTCCTGTATGTCAGCAACACCCCCCCTCTCTTTTCTTTTCGAGAGGGAGAGAATGAATTTAAGCAGGCTCCATACCTACCATGGAGCTTGATGTGATGCTTGATCTCATAACCTGATATTGATCTCATGAGCTGAAATTGAGTCAGATGCTTAACCAGTGGTGCCACCCAGTCCCCTCCATCCCCCGCCTTTTTTTAGACCAGGTGGTTTCATAAGAAATTTCCTAGTCTGGATTTAACTAACTGCATCCCTGTAGTGTCAGTGTGTTCTCTGTTCTTTTTATGTCCCATAAATTGGTAGTCATTAGAGTCCTGATGAGATTCAGGTTCAGTCCTTCAGGTGTAGGATGGAGTAAGGCAAGACTTCTTCATAGCAGTGTTGTGCCCTTCTATCATGAGGTCTATAAAAGGTCTGCTGGTTTTTCTTTGGCCGATTAGAACTTATTTAGGCTGGCTGTCAAGTCTTTTTTTTTTTGACACAGCACTGCTGAACTCTCACAGCTTCTTTGTTTTGTGATATGACAAGATGTTTCTGATTTATCGTTTACATCTTCTACACCAAACTTGGGAGTCAGCTGTTTCTCCAAGGAGCTCTTGGCTCTTCTTTCTGTGGATGCTAGGTGTAGTATAAGTAAACTTAATTTAATAGTCTATTTTATGTGTAGTCTGAGTTTAGCTATTGCTCTCAGATTATATCTTCATACAGTCTACATTTAACTTGTACAAGAAGCAGCAATTCTTTTGTTTCCTTGTTAACTGTTGTGGATACATTCGGGTTTGATCACTATAGTTAAATATCTACCACTGAGTTCAACTCATGAGACAACTTGTACTGGACAGACTTAAGGATACATTGTTAGTTCTAGTGCTGGTCTTACATGAAGCCTAGAAAAAGGGGTTGCTATTCGTTTATTTAATGTTTTTTCTTTTATGGCCATGACCTGTTTTTATTTCTTTATTTCTACTTTATAATTTTATTACTTAATGGAAATAAAATTGGGATTTATTTTATTTGGCTATATTGAGCTGAGAGTTAGTGATTATGATATCTGTTCTTTAAAGATAGTATAAAATCACTGACATGAAAAATTCTTCTTAATGTAACAGACTCTTTTTTTTTTTTTTTTTAAAGATTTTATTTATTTTTTTCAACAGAGAGAGATCACAAGTAGGCAGAGAGACAGGCAGAGAGAGAGAGGAGGAAGCAGGCTCCCTGCCAAGGAGAGAGCCCGATGCGGGGCTTGATCCCAGGACCTTGGGATCATGACCTGAGCCGAAGGCAGAGGCTGTAACCCTCTGAGCCACCCAGGGGCCCTAACAGACTCTTTCTTAACAGCAGTATTACCCTCAACAGCCATATAGGTTTTGACACTATAAATAATTATAAATTACCATAAGATTTGGGTGATGATATTTCGCTTTTGTTCATCCACTTGTTAAAAGTTGGCTATTTCTGCATGTAGTCTCTTATTTGAGAAATATATCAACTCTACTACTAAAAGTGTAGCATTTTTAGGCTTTTAAAATGTGAAGGATAGATGAATTTATGATAAAACAGTGTTAAAGTTATTAAGTTAATATAGTCAGTAGATATAAAAGGAATTTTATACATGAAGTAAAATATTTTTACTGTTTTCTTTTGCTTTTCTGCTAGCTAATCAATATAGGAGAAATCCAAACTATATGACCTAGAGGAATGTTTACAAACTTTAAGCAACTAAATCATCTTTTCAGCTGACTTTTAACTTTTATCGAATTCCAGTATTTGAAGCTAAGTAGGATTTTAATAGTATATGTTTAGTCTTGGATCAAATTTATAATGTGAGAATGTAATTTTGGGGGGTGCCTGGGTGGTACAGTTGTTAGGTGTCTGACTCTTGGTTTTGGCTCAGGTCAGGGTCTCAGGGATGTGAGAACGAGCCCCGCATTGGGGTCTGCGCTGATGGTGGAGTCTGCTTAAGACTTTCTCCCTCTTCTCCCCCAACACCACGTGTTCACCCGTTCACTGGCTCTCTCATTCCCTCAAAAATAAATCTTTTTAAAAAATAGGCCTTTTTGACCAATTGGAGCTATGAGTTACTGTACTATGGGGTGATCACAGCATCCAGCTTTATTTATTTTTTATTCTTACTTGATAAAGTATCGAGACTCAGCCATATACGTAAAGCTTTAAATTTGAGCAGTTGATAGAAATCTCATGTGTTCTTTTTCCTCGAAGTAAACTAAACCAAAGAGTTTAAATCAAATTTCCTCTTAGTCTCTTTTAAGTATCTAACAGATACTCTTTTTTTTTTTTTTTTAAGATTTTATTTATTTATTTGACAGAGATCACAAGTAGGCAGAGAGGCAGGCAGAGAGAGGAGGAAGCAGGCTCCCTGCCAGGCAGAGAGCCCGACGTGAGGCTCGATCCCAGGACGCTGGGATCACGACCTGAGCCAAAGGCAGAGGCTTTAACCCACTGAGCCACCCAGGCACCCCTATAACAGATACTCTTTATCAGAGTTTAAAATTTGGACAAGGAGCATCAAAAATGTAGGATAATTTATTCTAAAATCTAGAATGACTTAAACCAAGGTATATGCCTTGTCTTTGCATTAGCTAATCTATCAGCACAAATAGAGCTTTTGTTGTTTTTATTTATTATAATTTTTCAAAGATTTTATTTATTTGAGAGCGATAGCAAGAGAGCGCACAAGCAGGGGTAGGGGTGGAGAGAGGGAGAAGCAGACTCCCTGCTGAGCAGAGAGCCTGATGTGGAGCTCAGCCCCAGGACCCCAGGATCATGACCTGAGCCGAAGACAGATGCTTAATTGATCCACGAAAGTGCCCCTTTGTTGGTTTTTTGTTTTTGTTTTTTTTGTTTTTGTTTTGTTTTTTTTTTAAAGATTTTATTTATTTATTTGACAGAGATCACAAGTAGGCAGAGAGGCAGGCACAGAGAGAGGGGGAAGCAGGCTCCCCGCTGAGCAGAGAACCCGATGCGGGGCTCGATCCCAGGACCCTGGGATCATGACCTGAGCCGAAGGTAGAGGCTCTAACCCACTGAGCCACCCAGGCGCCCCTGTTTTTGTTTTTTTTTTAAAGATTTTATTTATTTGAGAGAGAGAGAGCATGAAAGGGGTGAGGGGCAGAGGGAGAAGCCGGCTCCCTGGTGAGCAGAGGGCCTGGTGCAGGACTCCATCCCGGGACTCCAGGATCATGACCTGAGCCAAAGGCAGTTGCTTAACCAACTGAGCAACCCAGGTGCCCCCCTTTGTTGGTTTTAAACAAGTAAATGTTGGGGCACCTGGGTGGCTCAGTGGGTTATGCCTCTGCCTTCGGCTCAGGTCATGATCTCAAGGGTCCTGGGATTGAACTCTACATCGGGCTCTCTGCTCAGCAGGGAGCCTGCTTCCGCCTCCCCCTCTGCCTGCCTCTCTGCCTGCTTGTGATCTCTCTCTCTCTGTCAAATAAATAAAATCTTTTAAAAAAAAAAACTTTAAACAAGTAAATGTTTATATATTCTTACTGCTTCTCATTATGATTTTAAAAACATTTCATTATATGTATGTATTTCTAAGTATTTTCAGAATCCCTGGAGCACCTTCATAGTGTTTGAAATCCTCTGAATAAAGTATTTTCAGTTGAACTTCATTAATTCATGAACCCAGAAGACTTAGTTTTTGAGAATGGGTTTACCTGAGAAAAGTTTTGAAATTTATTTATTTTCACTTTTCTCTATTTTAAAGATTGAATCTATTAATTCTGGCACTAGTAAGTGGTAGAGTCTGGAATTAAGTGAGCTCAGATCTCTATATAAAAGTCCAGAACTCAGTTGCAGATATCCTTGGTCAATGTAAATAAGATGTGATTTTGGTGGTAATACAGAGGTATATTTTCAGTGTTTATTTTCAAGACTGGGTTAGGTACAATTTATGCAGCAGTTATGTTCTTTGAAATTTCCAGAGGTGTGGTGTTTGTCTATAGGTTTTTTTCATGGTCATCTAATTTCGTTGTTTCAAATGTTTTACCTGTTTCATTTAGATATTTTTGAAAATTGGTTATTTTGACTTCTCTTTTTTAGAGTTACAGTGAATGGTTGCGTGGATTTGAAAAGAAGGCAAAAGAATGTGTGGCTGAAACTTCAGGTTCAGAGGAGGTTAAGGTTAGTTCAAGAAATGAACTATCTGTGTTGTAACCAGACATGGAAGAAAGAAGTAAATCAGACTTTGTCTTTATGAGCTTAGAAAGATAAGTATATATTATGAGTAGAATAATGACCTTTTGAGAAAGTGTAAGAAGGTGATTTCATTTCGTATAAATTTTGATAGAAATGCTGTAAGTCTTCATTGCATTTGATAAGTATACAAAGCTAATGTTTGCTGTTTCTTTAACTCTGTATCTTAATCATTTCTGAAACTGTATATTTAACTATCTCTTACTCTCTTTTTAGCCTGGGTTTAAAAAGTAAAGATCAGTTGAGGTAGGTAGGTAGAAACTGACTGATTTGCTAAAGTATCCCCAAATACATCATTAAAAGTGTTCAGAATCTAGATGTGTTTTTATCTTAGCTGAAATTTGGAAGATTTTTTTGTATCTCAAGTGGCATGAATAAAATCCTCTTTTCCATGTGTGTGTAGCATAGGTGTTGTGACTTGACTTCACATGTGGTTCTGCTTTGATTTTATCATCCTGCTAAAGAATGATAACCCTATTATAAATTGTGTAATATATTTTATAGTAATCAGACTCAGAGAGTTTTATTAGTAAAGACTGAATGACCAAAAGGGTCTTTGAACTTGATTGCTACTCAAGAAGGTTGAAATGTAGTGTCTCACTATAAAACAATTAGAAACCATTTGTCATTATATACCATTAAATACTGTAACAAATTTGAAGCACACAAAACTGGTAAAACTAGAGAAGTTTTCTTTATTTCATTCTTTCTAGGTTCTAGAGCACAAGTTGAAAGAAGCTGATGAAATGCATACATTGTTACAGCTCGAGTGTGAAAAATACAAATCCGTCTTAGCAGAAACAGTAGGAAATGATTTTTAATCTACATTTTGGCTTTATTTTTAAATTAACTTATTCCTTAGTGGCTTAAATAGTTTATCTTGTCATTAGAACATGAATTTTTCAAAACAACTGTGCTCTTGCCCATAGGAGGGAATTTTACAGAAACTACAGAGAAGTGTGGAGCAAGAAGAAAATAAATGGAAAGTTAAGGTTGATGAATCACAGAAGACTATTAAACAGGTATCTAAAAAAGCTTAGAGCAAGTAGTTCTCAAGAATGTGGGCCCTGGATCAGCAGCATCAGTAAGCCAGAAACTTGTTAGAAATGCCCATTCTTGGGCCCCACCTGAGATTTTCTGAATCTGAAACTGTAGAGATAGCAGGCTGTGCTTTAAAGAGCTTCCACAACTGATTCTAATGCCCACCCAAGTTTGAGAATTATTGTTTCAGAGCGTGGCTGAAAGGTAGTTATCTAGAATGTAAAGTGCTTTGGAAGTTATAGAACTACTATGTGATAAAATAAGGCAAAGAATTTGGGGTTCAGAACAAGCTTTGCAATGTTGATATGTGACCCATGATATAGTTTTCAAGAAAAAGTTGAGTCTTTCGCTTCATGTGACCTGAATATTCTTGTACAGCCCTAATTTTTCTCCCATTTACTTGGCTGTGGTAAAGAGTGTCATCTGTTGTAGTAGTCCTCTTTGTATGGTGACAAATGGTAGCTAGGCTTACTGTGGGGAATATTTTGTAATGTATGAAAGTATCAAATCACTATAATGTACACCTGAAACTAACAGGATATGGTATGTCAGTTATACTGTAATAAAAATCCATTACAATAAAGGGAAAGTAAAGAGTGTCCTCTGTTGCTCAGTTGTTTTCCTGGGCCAACCTGTATAGAATTTAGCATTGCCTGTGGTATTCTATGTTAATGCATTTGGGGATTAAATATAGCCAATTATTAGATGGTTGTTAGGGAAAAAAAATAAGCATTTCTAGCTAGGCCTTAATATGACAATGGGGTAGGTTTGGGTGACAATATAAATCAAGTTAAATGTCATGCTCTCACTGTCAAGGTCTTTTAAAATTCAGTATGGCTTTAGAATGAGATGCATTTCAAAATCTCTGAAGTGTCTGATCAAAATTCTCCAAGATAGAAGCTCTGTGTTCTTGATTTACTTGGTCATATAGTTGTTTCACATTTCAGATGCAGTTGTCATTCACATCTTCAGAACAAGAGCTAGAGCGATTAAGAAGAGAAAATAAAGATACTGAAAATGTATGTTATTTCATCGCTTGACTTATAACCTGTGGGCTCATTTTTAGCATTAAGCATTGTCTTAAGATCTGTTTTTTAAGATTTCTTTAATGATGCATTTGTTATGCTTTTAAGAGTATCTTGGGTAGGGGCGCCTGGGTGGCTCAGAGGGTTAAAGCCTCTGCCTTCAGCTCAGGTCATGATCCCAGGGTCCGGGGATCAAGCCCCGCATCGGGCTCTCTGTTTGGCGAGGAGCCTGCTTCCCTTCCTCTTTCTCTGCCTGCCTCTCTGCCTCTGTGTCTGTCAAATAAATAAAATCTTTAAAAAAGAAAAAAATCTTGGGTAGTGTTTGAGATGATATTGTAGTGTTTGAGATGATACTGTGTCTGTCAAATAAATAAAATCTTTAAAAAAGAAAAAAATCTTGGGTAGTGTTTGAGATGATATTGTAGTGTTTGAGATGATACTGTGTCTGTCAAATAAAATCTTTAAAAAAGAAAAAAATCTTGGGTAGTGTTTGAGATGATATTGTGTCATATTTGTAAGTACCATAACTTCCGTTATGGGGGAACATCATGAAAGGAATTCTTAAATGTGTTAACATTTTCTTCTTTGTTGCATTGCTAGCTGAGAAGAGAACGAGAGCATTTGGAAATGGAACTAGAGAAGGCAGAAATTGAACGATCTACCTATGTTACAGAAGTCAGAGAGGTACTTAAAGAATTTTTTGACCTTCTCAAATTAAGTTTGTAATAGTGATAAAATATTTCAGTGTAAGTTGTTTGTGGCAGAGCTTCCAAGTAGCGTACAAAACATGGGATATCATAAGGAGATCAATCTTAAACTCTAAACTTCATTGCAGCTGAAAGATCTGTTGACTGAATTGCAGAAAAAACTTGATGATTCATATTCTGAAGCAGTAAGACAGAATGAAGAGCTAAATTTGGTAAGAAGCTTGTTCTCCACTGGGTATCAAGTAGGCTCTGAAAACACTTGTGTTGACATGTGGAGAAACCATCCAAACTTTTTCTCCTCGCTAACATCTTTAGCTTGGCATTTTTGTAAGTTTAAGATAATCTTTGTATTCTGATGACTCCTAAGTTGATCTTTCTTTTCTTGACTCCTAAAAATGATCCTTCTTTCTTAGCTCCTAACAATGGCATGTTTGGCTTGCAACTCTTTTTTCCAGAAAAAAATTCATGTTTTGTAAAACCTAATTCTTGGACAGCATTATTTTCTGTTAATAAAGAAGTGAAACAAATAGATTAAGATTGGCTGAATTGTGAAGATTCTCTTTTTAGAGTTAATGATAGTTAACTGGTCTTGTTCTCTAATCTGGAAGGAGATTATTGAAGGTTGAAGATACATATTCTTCATTCAAGGGCAATAATTAATTCCAGCTTCTTATTTTAACTGGTCTTCCTACAAATTATAGATAACAACAAGCTTGTGAAAGTCTTTATCATCAACATAATATTTAGAATATAGCAATTCTAAAACTGTAGATTTAAAGTTAACTAAAGATAGCTAAATGCCTTATAATGACAGAGTACCCTGTATTCCCATTCTTAAATTTTCTGGAAATTTTACATTGATTCTGGCAGATTTACAAATTTACACTGCTTCTTAGCTGTTACATAAATATTACTGTCTCATTGTATGTTTCAAACAATCGTCTTTCCATGACTGAAAAATTATTACAACACGTGACTAAATTGGAAGTATCTGAATAAACTCTGGGAAGATTATAGTTAGTTTTCTTCTTACCTCAAGTCCTGCCCAGTTTGGAACTTTCTTAGTACTGCTGTGTGTATCAAAGAAAACTTCTTAACTCCCTCAGTTGTGGTTGGTCTTCTGTGTTACGGCAGCGATTTATGGGAATGAGTTTTCAAGGTAGGGCTCTTTGAAAAGTACACATAGAGTCCCCCTCTTTATTTTTGAAATAAAATTTTGGTTTTACTTATCTTCTTCATTTTATTTAATTGAATCATTCCCACTGCAACATGTGACTAGTTTTATACATATGCTTGTTATATATTGTACAGATCAGGACAGTGATTATGCCATAGCTGCAAGCCATAAGCCTTACCTTATAATGTGTTTTTTAAAAATCATTTTTAACTACAATTGTTGGAGATTTTACTTTTAACTTTGGTGCTTGGTAGCTGACCCCAATAGTAGCATCAAACCCATAGGATTATGGTCAAATTCAGCCTAATGTTCTTGTTGTATTTTTGCCTCTTTACTTCTGTTAAGGGGCCATTTTAAATGATACTTGTTTCTTATTTTTGCCTTGAATTCATAATCTTTATTTTAGTTCTGTTTGCTCAGGATGACTGTTGCCACGTTTTAAGATAAAATAATTTTGTTTGCTTATACATACATTGTATGTTTAGGAGCCAAGGGAATAATTCTCTGATGTACTAACTAGAGTTAAGTGAAAGAGCAAAACCTGAAGCATTTGGGTCTTTAGATAGAGTTCCCCAAATAAAATTTCCAAATGGAATGTCCCTCATTAATCCTTTCTCCATTTGGAAAGGTTAGTGTCTTATATTTCTCCCTTTTGGATCTCCAGAAATGGATATTATGCCTATCAGTGTTAGGCAAAATCAATTAACTTGATGAGTTTAATAAGAAAGTTATTTGTTGTCAGTGTGGTCCATTTCCCTCATTCATATTTAATCGGAGCATTTATCATGAGAAGAGGCATTACATATTGGCACTAGAGTTTATAGAACTTCATAACTGTTGGGACAAATTGGTTCTTGAGAAGCGTATCTTAAGACATTGCTTATTGTATAATTAGGCCCGTGTGGTCTTGCACCGATTTCTTTAGTGATGTTTTAAAGGATGGTCAACATTTAAATTTTTGAAGTTTTCATTTTACTGGATTTGTAATCTTCCATTCAGTGTTTTTTAAAATATTACACAATTGACTGTTAACTCTATAGGTCATAAGGCCTTAAAAAACGAATCAGTAAAATTTCTGGCCTACTTGCCTTTTACTTTAATTTAAATATGAATGAAGTACTTTATGAATAGTGAATAGTAATACTTTTAAAAGGCACTTTACTGGAATGTGATGGTTTTATTTTTACATTTACAGTTTTCTACTCTGAACCCTACTTTGTTTCTGTAGCTTTTCTTATATTTAGCTTTCCAGATGGGAACCTCCACTGCTTAGCTTTTCTATACATCTGGTGCAGCATATTGGCTAATCCACTGTGCATAATAACTGTTAGCGATCCCATTCTTTCTCATTCATTCTTCTAGAGGTCTCAGCACAATCAAAGAAGGATGCAAATTAAGTTAATTGTGGTCCTTTATTTTTACAGTTAAAGACACAGTTAAATGAAACACTCACAAAGCTTAGAACTGAACAAAGTGAAAGACAGAAGGTAGCTGGTGACTTGCACAAGGTAAGACACTGCTTGTCTTAAAGATGCCATATCACCATGCTATGTTGTTGTGCCTTGAATCTTAAGTAAACATAGTGCTAATTCTGGATTTTTTTTTCATATTAATGTGTTTATAAATTTAAGCTCTTGCATTTTTGGAACTAAACTTTCTGACTTGTTTTTCGATTATTCTTAATTTGCTTCATTATTTCAACACATTTATATAAGTAATTACTTTATAAAGTACAGATTAAGTTTTAAATGTAATTGAAGGTACTCTTTTTTAAAAATGTGGTTACATCCATATATTGTCTTGTTGGGATTTTCTTTGTAGTTGCTTACAGAGTATGTTTCTTTTGATTTTTATAGATCCAAAATGTGTAGACCTCTGATGTTTCAGAAATTTGTTCCTTTCATTTATTTCTTTGTGGAAATACACTTTTCTTTAATCTCATATATAAATAGGGGTTTTTTGTTTTTTGTTTTTTTAAGATTACATTTCTTATTCTCCATTAGGATGGCAAGTTATTTGTAATTCTGTTTTTAGGTATTTTTAATAGTGCAAGTCACATATGCTTGTATCAGAGCTGCTTTAGCTCTATGATTGTATTTGTGGGAGTCATTAGGAAAACAAATATGTCACTTTTTTAAAGGTTGGAAGAAATATTTTTGTTTGTTTTGTACGATATAGCTTCTAATTGTTATGTAAAAGTCTAGGAATCCAAAGAGTACATTTAGCATGATGAAAAAATAAGTGTAGGAATCCAGAATTGCTTCAGATTATTTTGGTGTTACTATTACCAGTAGATAAAATGTGAACTCAGGTTGTTTATCTCGAGCTCAAACGTAGGTTCAGGATACATTGTCAAGGATGAGCAATCTGACTTAGTTTGATAGGTGATTTTAATTTTTGACCTCTTGATCAAAATATAAAACATGCAGGTTTAGCCTAGCAGTTTCGTTTCTCAGGTATTAAGGATATTAAACAGGTGCTCAAAGATGTGGATGGGCCATGTTATTTATGATTGCTAATGCAACTGTAGAAGACAGTGAACTGCCCCATATCTGTAGGCCAGACATACTGTGCAATACTTGATTAGAAATGCACATAAATATTTATTGATATAAAATATTAACAAAATACTTTGTAAAACAAGCAAGTATAAAATATCAGGTATGTTAAAAGCCCATTTATATGAAATTTTCTGCCCAAATTTTCTGTTGGCGCGTATATGTATACAAGAGGGATCTGGAAAAGAGGGTCAGAACAAAGCCACTACTTAGAATTTGTGGGGCATGTATGGTTTCTCTCACATACCCTTCTTTGTGTGTTTAACACAAACTTAAAAATGTAAAAAATAGTCTTAGCTTGTGAGCTATACAGAAACAGGCTGTGGCCAGATTTGGCTGATGCTTGATCTAGACTAATGTTAACCTAAATATCAACTGTGGTTATTTCTTCTTTTAATGTCTTTTTACATATTCTCTCTTGCTTGAACTTTTTAAAACAAGCATATATTTTTATAATCTGGTCAGGGAGGAAACTGTTTTCATTTTGGAGGAAAAAACAGAGTAGTTGGCTGTCCATTGTATTTTGAGATGAACTTTAGTCTTGTACAAAATACTTAAGAAAATCACTCCTTTTATCCCTCATAATACTCCACTGTAGTATTTAGAGGCTACCATATTGCTTTCCTTACAGGCTCAACAGTCGCTGGATCTCATCCAGTCAAAAATAGTAAAAGCTGCTGGAGACACTACTGTTATTGAGAATAGTGATGTTTCCCCAGAAATGGTATGCATTTTCTTTTACCCCAGATCTCTAGGCTAATTACCTTGTTGTAAATTACATGAAGAATAAAAATGTGTGAGATCTGTCTCTGACTAAAAAAAATGATATACTCTGTCAGTTTTGTTGGATTCTTACCGAAGGTTGTCTTTTCTTCCAGATATTCTATCTCTGAAATGGACTTTTTTAATTAATGTTTTTATTAATGTCACTTTAGCTTAGTAAGATAGTACTTTAATTGTGTAAGATAGTACTTTAATTGTACTGTTTGTGTTGGAAGTATTATGGTATATTGCTGAAGAATGTGGGCTTTGTTAGACTGCCTGTGCTTGAATCCTGACCCTGCTACTTAGTAGCAGTGTGACTTTGGACAACTTTACTTAGCCTCTATGTACTTTGGTTGCCCCATCTGTGAAAGGCCATGATAATAGCATCAGACCTGCAGGATTTTTGAAGGGAATCAATGAGTTACTATCTAAAACACGTAAGAGTAGTGCGTAGCACTTAAAACAGTGCTGCCCAGCACTTAGAGCTCAATATATGTGAACTTAGTTTTACTGTTAAGAATGTGCTCTCCTTTGGTGTCTGGCAGATTTTTTTTCTGAAAGGAGAAATGGATTTACCACTACTAATCAGAGTCTAGATTTTCACCTTTGTTGGCCTAGTGACTTAACATAGGCTGTTTTTTTTTTTTTTTTTAAAGATTTTATTTATTTATTTATTTGACAGAGATCACAAGTAGGCTTGTGCTGAGCAGAGAGTCCTATGTGGGGCTCAGTCCCAGAACTCTGAGGTCTTGACCTGAGCTGAAGGCAGAGGCTTAACCCACTGAGCCACGCAGGCACCCCGTAACATAGCTTTCTTTGGTGCAACCTCATTTGTGTCACTAGATAGCAAACACTGTTTCTGTATGTGCTTTTTGTTAATTTTTGTCATTTTCAAGATTTCTCATGTTTGTATCTAAAACAAATATTTTCTGCTTTAGGTTGCAAATGCCTTTTCCTTATGTTTAGAGTTTTTTCATCACTTCCCTCTTCTCTTTAGGAGTCTTCTGAGAAGGAGACGATGTCTGTAAGTCTAAATCAGACTGTCACACAGTTACAGCAGTTGCTTCAGGCAGTAAACCAACAGCTCACAAAGGAGAAAGAACACTACCAGGTATTAGGTAAGAGTAACTGAAGTACTGTTGTCTGTTTATGGCTAATTGACAGAATGTGTGTATTTGTAGTGAGGGTTTACCAGGACTACCAGAGCTTCTGTTGCCCTCATGGAAATATTCCCTTTCTCTCTTTCAGCCCCTGCAAATAACAGCTTTAGCTTTCTTAGAGTTTTATTTCCATCTCTTCCATGTTTTGGTCTGACAGCTTGGAGGGGGTGGAAACCTTTTGTTTTTGTCTCCTTTGACCTTCTTATAAAACAGGCTCTCTTATGACTTGTTTACGTAGGTTTTGTTCATTGCATAATATGGGCAGCTGCTTCTGTAGTTTATCCTGATCTTAGTTTTGGTAAAGTATCTGTGATTTTTTTTTTTAATGACTTGGTAAAATAAAGTTAAATGTTTTTACTGAGATTAAATGCTGAATTGAAAATCAAGTCATCACAATTTCTTTAAATTGGAAACTGAGTTTTTACTTAAGTCTGCTTATAAGGTAATCAAAGAAATCTCACTTTTAAACCTATCATTAACTAAACCATATTATGAAATTTTATTGCCCTCCTGATAGGTTAGGTGTCCTGGAAAAGTTGGATGTATCACCATTTTGGTTATAGAGGCATTCTATCTCACTTTTATAGAATGATTATCCTCTGGTCTGCCTTAGCATAAACTCTCCTTTAAAATGCTATTCAGGGGGCGCCTGGGTGGCTCAGTGGGTTAAAGCCTCTGCCTTCTGCTCGGGTCATGATCCTGGGATCGAGCCCCGCATCGGGCTCTCTGCTCAGCAGGGAGCCTGCTTCCTCCTCTCTCTGCCTGCCTGCCTGTCTGCCTTCTTGTGATCTCTGTCTGTCAAATAAATAAATAAAATCTTTTAAAAAAATGCTATTCAAGTCATTTACCTCCATAAGATTTTGTGGACAAACGTAGCTCATTCTTTTAACCTGTCAGCAAAATTAATTAATCATTTATCCTTGGTAAGCTGACCTCTCCATCGCCTACAGTTAAACTTCTGCCACATTACCTTCCTTCTCCAAATTAGAAAGTAATCTGCTTCCTGCTTCGCTGGTAACTCTCTTTCCCATGTCTTCAGCCTTATTTTCTTCCCTGCACATGCTCTTTCTGTTCAGTCTTGAAAACCTACTCTAATGTCTTATTTTAACCTTGTACTTCCTTCAGTTACCACCCTAATTTTTTTAACATTACTGTTTTAACAGATTCTCAAAATAAGAAACTATTCTCACAATATCTCCTTCTTTACTTGCTTTAACAGCTTGTGTACACTAGAATGCATTCCGATGAAAACTTTTTTGCTAAGGTCATTAGTGATTTCCTGATTGCTAGATCTAATACAGGCCTTCGTTTTGATACTGAAAGTGTAAATTTCCAGTATAAGAGATTAAAAATAGTTATAAAATATGCTAAATAGGCTGAAGTCATTCCATAGGCCTTGGTATGATAAGGAAAGGGCTTCATTTCTGAGAGCCTAAAAAATTGTAAGATTACTTACTACCCTGTGCCTTTCAACCTTATCAGTAGTATCTCTCTAGCGTCTCAAAGGTGTTCTTTAGTGTTTTTCTTCCCAAAGACGTGGTCTGCTCATACTAAGTCTTATGAACCTGTTTCCACATTGTTCATTTTCATATTAAATTTGAGACTTCTACTGATTGTTGGTAGTATAACACTTTTAATTTTCAGAGTTTTTCTTCCTGATTTATGAAATTGTAGTAACTTGTTAAATATGTATATCCTGACAACATAGCTAAACCGAACTATAGTTTGGCAGGCAGCTTCTCTAAGTGATAACTCTTTCGTCAGCTAATGAACCTCAGTCCAAATTTGGCAGGTGGAAAGATGGTTGAGCATCAGCAGTGCAGTGTGAAGGATAGAATGGATTGTATGAAGAAAAGGGTCTGCAAGGCACTTGAGAACTCTTTCTTTTATAGGTTCTACCTGGCATTGGCAGTAGTAACCCCTCCCTACAGTTTCCTTGGTTCCACAGCCTTCTTTGTACCCTTTAAATGTTTGTTACCCAGTTTTTAACTTCAGCCATCATTTTTTGCTGGGTGTATTCTACCTCTTGTGAACTATTTTTTTCCTTTTAAAAAGGGGGTGGTGGGAAGGGACAGAGGGAGAGGGAGAGTGAGAATCTTAAGCAGGCTGGATGGCCAGTGTGGAACCTGATGCAGAGTTCCATCTCACAACCCTGAGATCACGACCTGAGCCGAAATCAGGAGTCTGACATTCAACCAACTGAGTCAGCCAGTCACCCCTCTTGTGAACTCTTTTAAAACTAGTACATATATTGGATGAGAAAAACAAACCCACTACTATGTGGTGATTAAATTGGAAATACAGCTTATTAATCATCAAAATGTAGCTAATAGGTTAATATCTGATATCAGGAAACTTGCTTCTTTTTAAGATATACAGCAAGTATATATCATATTTGTTAAGGGAAAAACAGTCTTTAAAAAGCAAAAATGGGGGGCGCCTGGGTGGCTCAGTGGGTTAAAGCCTCTACCTTCGGCTCAGGTCATGATCCCAGGGTCCTGGGATCGAGCCCCGAATTGGGCTCTCCGCTCAGCAGGGAGCCTGCTTCCTCCTCTCTCTCTGCCTGCCTCTCTGCCTACTTGTGATCTGATCTGTCTGTTAAATAAATAAATAAAATCTTAAAAAAAAAAAAAGCAAAAATGGGATGACGATATGCAGTTATTTAGTTTTCTGAATTCTAATATTCATTACTTAGCATTTCTCTAAGCTGTAGGGGTATGTGTATTGATCTTATATCCTTAATTTATAAAACTTTAACCTTTCTTTTATTTTGGAAGTCTTCTAATCTCCTATCCCTCCACCCCAAAAATAGAAGATTTTCATCTCTTTCCTTCCTTTGTATGAATTAAGATACTTTTTTTTTTAAGCTTTGGACTAGCAACACTAGTACTTTATAGTATGCTTTTTGTTGTTGTTGTTCCCAGATATCTATTTTTCCTTATGTCTCTTTCATATTTGCTTGTCTTCTAAGTGTTAAACTATATGTCTGACCATATCAGAAGATTTCATTACTCCAGTGTCTTAGTCTGTTTGGGCTGCTATAACAAAAATTGCATAGACTGAGTGGCTTAAATAACATTTATTTCTGACAGTCCATGCATGGCAGAAGGGTCAAGAGAGCTGTCTGGGGTCCCTTTCAGAAGGACACTAATCCCATTCATGATGGTGGAGTCATCCAAAGGCCCCACTTCCAAATGCCATTACACTGGAGGATTAGAATTTCAATATATAAATTTTGGGGGTAGGCACAGACACTCAGACCATAACACTCGGGTCCCGTTTACGGAATCCTGTGGAGGGAGGAGGTTGATTTTTAACAGCAGTCACTTCATGAGTATCACTCTAAGCTTGAGAGGCTTCTGACTTTGCTTAGTCTTCACAGCAACCCAGGGCACTGGGTAGGTAGGTGTTATTATTATTATTTTTTTTAATTGCCATTCTGCAGCCGACCCTCAGAGGTTCTATAATTTGCCCAAGGTCATGCAGTTAATGGCTAGGTGAGCTGGGATTTAAATTGAGATGATCTCTGCCCAGTGCCTATGCTCTTAGTCAGTACTTTTCTTCTGTAATTCAGGCATTCTGTGCCCTGACCTCTTTTTCTTGATGCTTTTTTCCCTCCTCATTCTGTCTAATCCTTTGTTGCCAGCATCGTACAGTTTATGTTGTCAGTTCTGACTTTTTTCTAAAGTATTTTGTTTGGCAATAGTGAGTTGGAGAGACTCTTAGTGTTACCCAGAAAAAATTGAGGTGATGTTTTGTGTATGTGTTTTATATGTATGTGCTCTCCCTGTTCTGTGTGACAAATAGATTTTATGATGTAGTTGTCTCTTGTTTCTGAAAGATGTTCTTTTATAGTGGTGTTAAGGTGTATAAGGTGTATAACGATTAGTGTTCCAGATTAAAAAGTAGCTTTTATTTCTATACTTTACACTTGGCTATCACTGATTTTCATTTTCATTTTCTGTGGTGTGTTTACATAGCACTTAAAGTGTCCTGTACCTGTGGCCTATGTAGACTTTCTGATCCAGTGTTAATCTTGTTTTTAATGGAGAACATAATAGCCAGTGATAACTTCACTTTTTTGCTTTCTCATTCTTTTTCCCTGACTTTTTATTTTGAAAAAGTTCACACATAAAGTAAAGCTGAAAGAATAGTGCAACACTCATACATCCTCTACCTGCTTCATTTCTTTCCATGTATATACGTATTTAGTTAATGTCAAACTGTTTGAAAGTACCTTTCAGATGTGACAGTTTATCTCTAAGCACTTGGTATGCATCTTTGAAGAACAAAAGCATTCTGTGATAAAGGCATTGTACCACTATCACATCCAAACAAAACAAGTAGTTACATAAAATTATCCATTATTAAACCCGTGTTCAAGTTCCCCATTTATACTGCAAGTATCTTTTTAGCTATTTTTCCCAAACCAGGATTTATATGTTGGATTTGGTTAAGTCTTTTTAGTCTCTCTAATGACTTTTGAGGTTTAATTTCTTACAGTCATTTTATCTGACTTGGAAAGCTTCACATGACCTCAGAAAATTTCTGTCTGAAACTTTTATTCATGGGGGAGAGTTGTAAATTTCAGTGCTACTCATCTCATTAGCTTTATATTTTCTTGAGTAGAACTAACAAAAATGGATTCCCAAATGTTCTCTTAAATTTTCTAATGGTATTTTTAAATCCCCACATTACTCTGTTTGGTCTGAGGTTTTCACTCATATTTTTAAATCCACCTCAAAAGCTTCTGATTCCTGTTATTTCTCTCTTGTTTTTGATTACCATTAGTATAATTGCTTTGATCCTAGTTGAAAGAGCCATGCTGGATCAAATAGAATATGTATGTTTGGTGTTTGACAAATGTCTTCTGATTGCCTTTTATTTCTTCTTTTAAAATGAATTTCTTTCTTTCTGATCTTTTACAGAGTGAAGTAACTGGGAAACTGTTCATTCAAGGATAACAGAAGGCATTGTATTATATTTTGCCAAATTAAAGCCTTATTTATGTTTTCACCCTTTCTACTTTGTCAGAAACACTGAACAGAGTTTTGTCTTTTCTAATCCTTGTTAGACTACTGATTTAAAGAGAGAAAAAAAAAGCCAACTCTGTAGACACCTTCAGAGTTTAGTTTTATAATAAAAAACTGTTTGAATAATTAGACCTTTACATTCCTGAAAATAAAATAAACATGTAATCTTTTATCTTATTTTGCTCAATAAAATTGTTCAGAAGATCAAAAGTGGTAAAGACAATATAAAATTTAACATTTTAATACTGATGTTGTACACTGTTTTACTTAACATTTTGGGGGGGAGAGTAACTGCCTCTGACTTCAATTCAAGAAAACACTTTTTTGTTGCTAATGTAATCCGTTTTTTTGTAATGGCGTCAGCAAATAAAGGGATGCTTATTATTCAGACTTGCTCTAATTTTCATTGTGCTTTAGCAGATCTCATTAGCTATACAGATCAACATAATTTAGAACACAGTTATTAATTGCAGCTCTTGGACAAGGTAAGATAGGTATTGTTGCTCATACAGCTTCTGTAAGGGGAGTTCTGGGTCTTCTGTGTGGCTCTGTGTGCTATGAACTGTGTCCAGCAGTGCTGTGCGCTGCAGAAAGGCCGAGGCAAGAATTTAGCTTTCAGACCCGCCACTCCAGCTTTTGGTGGAAGAGCTCTGCTTTTACACTTAACCGTTATTAACCAATAATAGGTAACTTTTTAGTGTCCTTCTTGTCAGGCACTATGTTATATAATTTGCATGTGTTATTTTTTGTTGAGGAAGTTCTAATTAAATAATTTGATGCAAGCACTGAACCCTACAGATGCTAACTAACCACTGAATGCTGTCTTGTGCTACTGAATATGAAAGTGCCTGTTAGGCCATACTGTGTTCTTTTTTTTTTTAAGATTTAATTTATTTATTTGACAGACAGAGATCACAAGCAGGCAGAGCAGCAGGCGGGGCGGCGGCGGGGGGAAGCAGGCTCCCTGCTGAGCAGAGAGCCTGATGTGGGGCACAATCCCTGGACCCTGAGATCGTGACCTAAGCCAAAGGCAGAGGCTTAACCCACTGAGCCACCGAGGCGCCCCATACTGTGGTCTCCTTGCTATTTCAGTAGTGCTTCTACTTAAAACTCTCTGCTCTTGGACATCAGTCGTGGCTTGCTTTTTCGCCATCTGGAATCTGTTTGAATGTCACCTTTCTCACCAGGTTTTTCTGGATCATCCAGTATTCCCCCTGCCTCCCTATCCACCTACCTATTTTTGTTACAATGTGTATAGCCTCCAGTATATACTTGGTCACACCTCTTCTTCCCACTAGAAAGTTGCTGCATGAGGGCAGGAATCCTCTCTTCTGCTCTCTGCTTTTTCCTACCCTTGAGCAAGTGCCTAACACTTACTTGTGCTCAGGTATTGAAACGAATGGATGAAATTCATTTTTATAGTTTGAGAATTATTTGAAGTGGTGCCTTTTCATATCATCCTGTGTACACCAGATAGTGTTTCTAAAGTACGTAGAGAGAAACTGAAGAGGCTGCTCATGGCCAGTGATGATTGGCCTGAGGATTTGGACTACCTCAGGGCTTACCTAGCTGCCTTCAGCAAACCACTGGAAAATTGATCGGAAGGCTAGATACCGTATCATCTCTCAACCTTTTTCCTTGGCTATTGTCTATAAATATACCTGTGTCTCTGCCATCTGAAAAAAGAAAACAGAAATCCTTCCTTTCTTTTGCCATTCTCCTCTCCCTTCACAGCTTAGTTCCTTGGAAAAAATGTGTAATTATTTTTCAACTTCTTCATATGTTTGAATTTTTAAAAGTTAAAACAATTTTTAAATTTATTAAATTAAGGATTCAGTCCATTATTATTTTTGTTTATATTTTGTTTATATTATTATTATTAATTTGTGTCCCCTCCCTCAACATCCGAATCAATACACATTTGTCTTTTTGCCTCGGAAGTGGCAAGAAGTTCATAACATGGTCTGTTCCGATTTGGGACAGTTTTATATTTCTCTCTTCCATCCTCAACTGTCCACCTTTTCCCAGTGTGTTATAAGCAGATCCCTGAGAGAGAAAGGAACATCCAGAGAGAGAGTCCTGTGTCCTCTGTCTCTAGTGACTCCCCTTGCCACCACTGCAGCCAGTTGAGGCAGGAAGCCCTAAGAAAATTACTCAGGTTGAGAAGAACCGACAGGGAGGGGAGAACGACCAACACACAGTGTTCACAAAATCATGCATGGTGACAAGATCCATTCTAATGGATTTCACTGTAACAGTGCCAAAAGCTCACTGATAGGGTTTCAGACTCCATGTTGTAATTAATCTGTAATTATAACATGTTGAATTTTGCTCTTATGTCTGAGAACATCCACAGTGGCCTGAAAGGCTGCTGCTCTGTTTTCCAATGACATGTTATTTGTGTCCAGAGGCCAGGTTTTCTTTATATACTTCAACCCAGACAGCATATCACAGCAGATTGCACACAGAAGTAGTTGGCTTCCATTAGGCCATGTAGTAAAGAAATTTGTAAACATGTAAAGTAATGCCAGTTTTCTCACTACATTTTTTTGGTTGGTTTTATTTTGGAAAATGAAGTTAAATTTAACAAAAACATATTCATTGTGTTGTTATTTTAAAATAAGAAATGAACATCTAAAATGTTTCTTGATTTCAATTTCTAGTACATTGAATATTATACAAATAACAAAAAAGCTTTGTATAGTATAAAGGATTTCCAAGACCAAGAATTTTAGAGCTGCTTGTCCTGGCATGTTGTTTTTTTCCCCAACACTGGGCAACTATCAGAACTTTCTTACTTGTATTTTGTTTTATATTTCATTCATTTATTAGTGAATTAAAAATGTTAAAAACATTTTGTCTTTTTTTTTTTTTTTTGGTTTATTTTGTTGCACTTTGCCAACTTCTTGTTCTCATAATTTATTTTCAGTTCTTGTTTTCTAATTCATTTTAAGGCTAAGTTCTCTGTACTTATTTGCATTCCACAGATTTTGATATGGGAGGATTTTGTTGTCTTTCAGTTCTTAATTTTTAAAAAATCAGAAGCATTTTAGATATACAGAAAATCATGGGAAAAAAAACTATGAGTATCCTCTCAATAGTAAGTAACATTTTGTCTTGCTTAAGGTTTTTTTTTTTTTTTTTTTCCTAAAAAAACATAAGGTACAGTTTAAAAGGCTTGTATACCCTGCTCTGGTCCAGAGGTAGCCACTGCACCAAAGGTGATGTTTATCATTTAATTTCATGTTACACAATTAACATATATATGTGTAGCCAGAAGTAGTATGTATTTCACATGTATTTGAATTTTATATAAATCATTCTGCTATTTGCTTTATTTGCCCAATATTAGCTTTAAAATTTATACATGGAGGTTTTTTTGTTTTGTTTTGCTTTTCTTCATTTTTAACTATGGATATGCCACAGTTTATTTGGCATATTCCTCAAAGGGACATTAAAATATCACCAATTTATGAAAATTTTATGTAACTTTATTTTTATTTCCTTTAAGGTAAGAGATTATTATTATTATTATTTTTTGGAGTGTATTTTTCACATCATGGATTTTTTCTTTTGAGAGCAAGAAAGTGAGGGGGGCGGGTAGAGGGAGAGAGAATCTGGAGCCGACTCCATGCAGAGCCCAACGTGGGGCTTGACCTCATGACCCTGAGATTATGACCTGATCAGAAACCAAGATCTGGTTGTTTAACTGACTGAGCCATCCAGGCGGCCAAATCATGCATTTTTAAAGTATGTTTTCCTAATACTGCATTTGGTCTGTGAATATGCCTTGTATGACACCAGTCTCCAGAATTTGTGGAGACTTTAGGAGAAAGAAATTAAAAACAAAACAAAAAAAATCATTTCGTTTTGGTTTAGAATAAAAGATTTATCAGCAAGAATGTGAAGTTGTAGCAGGAAATGAGTTCATTAAATGATTTGAAATCTCAAATTACCAGGCTAGTTCTTAGCCTCTTCAGTTAGAAAATGAGAAAGAATTGGGTAATATTTATTTTCTGGTGATCTCAGGAACACAGGAAACAGAGTCAAAGAGGTAGGTGAAGGTCTTATTTACATTTATGCATTCTCTTGCTATGAAGAATCAAGAAGTCGTGAGTTTGAATTAAGAGCAGGTTCTTTCTGAGCTATTCAATACAGAGTTCTTGGGATTTCATTCATTGCCAAAATACAGAGTTTCTGTTTATCTGCTCAGAGCAGTATTTCAAAATATCTAAAACATGGTATTGTTGTAATCTATAGATGATAGTTGTAGAAAATGGAAATTTGTTCTTAGGTCGATGAATTGTGTTGATAATCATATCTCCATCACCATCTAAATTGTGCAGGCTTTTCAGCCCTGGGCATCTAGTTTTTCTCCTTGCTAGCTGTGCAAGTAATAAAACAATGCGGCTCCAGTAAATTCTAACCCAAATACAACAATGAATTTTCTTCAATTCCTTGGTTGCCAGTAGTTAATATTTTTAAATATTCCAAGCAATTGAAGAGAATGGATATTTTCTATTTGTTAAATTCAAATTGTTAATTGATATATTCCTACCGTATTTCTGGTTTGTTAGGTCTGAGATGGGGCTCAAGAATTTGCAATTTGGAATGAGTTTCAAGTGATGCTGATGTGGGTTTGGGGACCACTCTTTGAAAATCGTGCATTGTGGTTTTTAATTTTCTTTCTTCTTTTGCATTTTCTCTGCAGTTTCTTGTCAAATGAGAGTTCTCATTTTCAAACATTGCCAAATATTTATTATTTTTATATCATTTCTATAATTTCTACAAATTCAGGGAGGTGGAGAGAGATTGCAGCATGTCAGCCTACTACCTTGAAAACGGAATCTCCCAAAACTTAAAAAAGATGTGCTAATTGGTGGTTTCCTTGGTGTTTCTTGATATTTCCAGGTTATGCCACACGAGGAGTTTTTTTTTGTTTGTTTTTGTTTTTTAAAGATTTTATTTATTTGACAGAGATCGCAACTAGGCAGAGAGGCAGAGAGGAGGAAGCAAGTTCCCTGCTGAGCAGAGAGCCTGATGCGGGGCTCGATCCCAGGACCCTGAGATCATGACCTGAGCTGAAGGCAGCGGCTTAATCCACTTAGCCACCCAGGCGCCCCAGGAGTATTTTCTTGAAAACAAGTTCATCTTAAGTTTTTTTCCTCTTTGATGAATTTCTCTATCTCCACTACTCCAAACCTGAATGTGCATGAATGTTATTCTTCATATTGACTAATGTTAGGATTTTTCTCTCCTTAAAGAATCAGTTGGAATAAAGATTTAGACCTTGACTCTATAATAAATTACCACAAACTTAGAGGCTTCAAACAATACAAACTTAACTGTCTTACAGGAGGCTAGAAGCACCAGATCAATTTCAGTAGATGAAAGGTGTCAGCAGGATTTGTTCCTTCTGGAGGCTCTCGAGGAGAATCTGTTCCCTGTTCTGTCTTCTGGGGGCCCCTGCATTCCTTGGCTGGTGAGCAGCTCTTGCTTGTATCATTCCAAACACATAACTTCTGTTGTCACATCTAATCCTCCTTTGGTTTTCTTGCCTTCCTCTTACAGGGACCCTTGTGAGTATATTGAAGGCCCACCTGGATAATCCAGGATCATCTTCCCATCTCAAAATCCTTAAATCACAGTGGCCCTTGCCATATAACATAACATAGTCACAGGTTTTGAGGGTTAGGATGTGGCTGGGGAGAGGGCCGTTATTCAAAAGACTGCAACTCCAAAGACCTTCATCCCTTTCACACCTATGACCACTGAACCTTGTAATTATTCTCCAGTATCCTATCCTCTGATACAGTCCTGCATCATTCTAGATCTCTTGGCCTCTAAATGCCACTGCTCCTGTCGTTTGCCCTTACGGAGGCCTTTGCCCCTTGACAACATTTTAAAAAAAGTTACATTGCCTATTGATTTTATCCCTTTCTCAATGGTCCATCTTATCTCCAGTTATTTGGTGATAAACTAAGTTCCATTACCCCTGTCCCTCACACATGCCTGGCAAAGAGCTCCATATCTGAATAAAAGTAGAAGCAAATGTGTGAAGTGAGATTCTGAAATCTGCAGGACTGGAAGTGGAACGTGGGGGAAATGGTGCTGCTGCTTTTAATTCCCACGTCCACTCTGATGTCATAAAAGGGTTCAGAGTTAGCAATGAGGTAAGAGGGTTTTTCAGAGATTGCTGTTCTCCGGCTGAGTCCCACCTCCACCGAAGGGGAGAAATAGGTGGTGGATGGTGGGAATCCTTCATCTCCAGTCAAGAGGGAGGGCTTTCGATGGGACCGTCTCTAAAGCTTGTAATGCATCCTCTGCATTTGGAAAAGAATGGACTGGGGAATGACTTTGGGAAAACCCAAAGGCCAAAAGGTGGTTGCTTCAATGGCAGGTTAGGGGAGAGGTGGCTAAGCTGAATGGCTTGCATTACACAAACTTTTCAGAATGAAAGATATGTGGCTATCTGTGGTAGGCCAGACAGGAGGCACAGGAGGGAGAAAGCCAGTGGGATTGTCTTGGATTCTTTCCAGAAGGACCATCAGAAGGAGGAAAAGACCTCAGCAGACAAAAGCTAAAGGTACCACCAGCTGCCTATGCATTGAGGAAGAAGGAAGCAGCAAGTTGCAATAGAGATGTTCTTGCCCTCAAGGCAAGTACAAGTGCGAGATCTCCATGGCTAGGAATGCAGGTTCAGGTTGATGGAGTCACACCAGAGAGCTCTCTCAGATTCCAGATCCGTGCTGGAGGAGAGCTGTGCAGACACATACTGGGTGGGCAAGAAATAATCTGTTTAGCCACTGGGGCTTACTTGTTCCCACAGCATGTTCTAGCTGTGTAGCATGGTCCCACATACAGCACACATACAGCACAGCCAATTACCCCTGGTTGTGGGGGAAGTGAGATGCGATGTGTGCAGTGCCCTGGGTGATGTTAGTTTTCCTCCCTCCCATGGCGAACTACATCAGCCTCCTATAGTAAACATTTGCAAGGGGCTGGCAGCGTGCACTGAGGTGTGTTTGAGGCAGGGGAATCGGGTCCTTGCTGCCAGGAAACCGGTTTAGATCCTTTGAGCACCATCTCTCAGCCCAATTTATTGGTTTGTCGTCTTCTTATTTTGATTCCTGTGTTAGGATTTTCTACAGATCTCCACAGGAAGTGGCTTCTTGGTATTGGATCATATCAGAGTTAAGCCCATTCCTTCTTGGCTTTACTTCTCAGGTGTTTTTTGCTTGTTTGTTTGCTTTCTGGCTAGGAATAAAGGCACTTCCTGTAAATACAGGTATGCTACAATATGTTTATGGCAGATGTATGACTTTTATTCATTCAACAAGTTTTTATTTTAAGTCTTCTAGGAGATCTGGGGCTGGGACACAGCAGAATCCAGTGTCTTCACAGAGCTCAGGGGGGCGCATGGGGTTACAAATCATGGAAAGTCCTGTGGGAGGTCCACTGAGCCAAGTCAGGGATGGCTCAGGAGAACACAAAATCTAAACTAAGGCCTGAAGTGGAAGATACAGGCAAAGAAGGGAATGAAGTAGGGTGGGGAGTGGCAGAGATACAGGAAATGGTGATGGATAATGTTAGGTGTGTTTCCACCTTCATCTAATAATTCTGTCCTGTTGTTGAGCGGGTACACAATAATGATGACAAGACAGTTCTGTCCCTAAAGTTTCACTCTTAAAGCATTTCTGAATGAGAACCAGCACATCCATCATGGCACTCATTTATGGAATGTGAATTAGGAATCAAGACTTGGTTTAAACATATCTTTGTCCATTCAGGCTTCTATAACAAAATGCCTTGCACTGGGTGGCTTGAAAACAGAACTTCATTTCTTCCGGTTCTAGAGGTTGGAAGTTTGAGATCAAGGTGCCAGCATGGTGGAGTAAGGGCTGGCTTCCAGGTCACAGATTTCTCATTGTTCCTTCACGTGGTACAATTCAGGAGCAAGGGAACTCTCTTGGGCCTCTTTCACAAGAGCGCCAATCCCATTCATGATGGCTCCTTCCTTATGACCTAGTTCCTCCCTACAGGTCCCACCACCTAATCCCATCATCTGGGGGTAAGATTTCAACATAGAAATTTTAGGAGGTCACATTCAGACCATAGCAAGCATAGTCTTTGCCCTGAAACTTTTCTGATCATATGTGGCCTGTCCACTTAACAGCCACACCAAACGTCCTTCTCCTTTACCGCCTCTCATTAGAGACTGAAAAGCCAAATAACTCACTTTTCCAGCTTCCCTTGCAGTGAAGGGTGGTGATATAGCTCAGATCTGGGCTGTGAACCCTAAGTTGAAGTCTACAGAAGGGACTTCTTAGAAAGCAAAATCTCACTTGATTCAAAAGGAAAAAAGAAAAGGAATACGTGAGCTGATCTAGCTAGCCCTTTTGCATTTTCTCTTTAACCTGCCTTGAACACAGACACAATGGTTGGAGATATAGCAGTCATCTTGTGGCATGTAGGACAAACCAAAGAAATACCGGAAAAAGAAACCCCCAAATCTTTGAAACTCTGACCTACCCCTGTAACTTCTCACCTCCAGACTCCTGAGTACATTTTTTGAAACAACAACAAAACACCAACTCTGTTTAAACCACTGTAGTGATTTACAGCAGAAATCAATCTTAATTGTTACACAATGCTGGGCAGAACCTAGTAGTCCTCTGAGCTTCTGTGCTACTTGTCATACAGTCTTTCTTTCCATTATCCCTGAGTATTACTTTTGGTTTGTCTGTCTGACTTCCCCAATACCAAGAGCTCCTTGGGATCAGGGACTCTCTTACCATTTGGATGACCCCAAAGCTATTACAGTGCCTGGCCCGTGATAGCTGCTTAGTAGTATTTTGTTAAATGAGTGAAGAAGCGAATGAATGATGCGGCCACGTGGAGAATGATGTGGGGATGGAGACATACTAGTGGCAGTGAGGCCGGTGGAGTGGTGGCAGCAGTAAGAATCCAGGCAAGAGGCAGTGAGACCCTGAGCTAAAACAGGACAATGCAGATGAGAGAGACTAAAGTCAGGGCTAACCGAGGAGGCAGACGGGACAGAACCTGGTCAGGGGTTGTGGAAGACAGATGGGAAGAGGAAGGCCTTGAAGATGGCTGAGAGCTCTTCAGTGCCTGGTGGGTTTGGGTATCCACTGGTTCTGTGGTCCTGGATTACTCAGACATGTGGGTGCCTTAGTCATCTCATGTGAAAAATAGGGATAATAATGCACACATGGGTTTGTTGTAGAAGGCAAAGACGTAGTATGCGTAAACTGCTTTTTAACAGTGCCTGGAATGTTCTAAGTGTGCGATACATGTTATCAGATGTCACTGTCATCATCTGTGGATACTGGGGCAGCAGAGCAAGAAAGCAGGAAGGGTGTTGAAGGAGAGGAGGCTGAGGGTGAGCAGGAAGGGGGCGTTCAGGAGGAACGAGGAGGAGGACCTAAGTAGCGAGCAGTGAATTTAAGATGTTCAGCAGCTTCTCAGGCTCAGCCGCTGGAGTGAAAGGCTTTATTTAAAGTGGGACTGAAAGTCACTTAATGAGCTCAAGAGGAATGGGATTAGGTGCAGCCTGCTTTTATTCAAGACTTGTGTCAACTGGTTATGCTGCTTTGATTATTGTTTTAAACATGTCCCAGAGGGCTTGTGGTAAGAAATGAGGAGTGCAGGATGCTCATTTTTAATGTGAAGAATTGTAAGCTATTCTGGGGCACAGTAGGAGTCTCGGGAGGGTTGTGCCTAACAGATCTCTGAAACAATTAATGAAGCCTAAGCACAAGAATAACACAAGAGGCACCGCGTAAGGGCCATTAGCCTCGAGGCAGTGGCGGACCCTGTGTGATCACGTAGGGCAAAATGGCAGGGCAGCAAGCACGCTCTCGCTGATGGGACCAGCGGCCTTTGATTAGGTTACAAGGGAACAATGACAAAAGTTCCACTTACTGCCTGCCTAAGAGGATCCAGAATTTTACACGTTCCTTTACTCCTCTCGATTTCCTTGCAAGAGTGAGTTGTTATTATTATGCCCATTTTAAGAATGAGAAAACTGAGGAACAGAGAGATTGAAGAACTTTCCCAGGATACACTAACCAGGGAGAGGTAGAACCAGGGAGGGGTAGAACCAGGATTCAAAACAAGGTCTGGCCAAGACTGACTGTTTCCTTTTCATTGTGGAGGAAGGCGGCATCGGGATAAAACCATTTCTGTAGTCCCTGCTTTCCCTTTTTCTTTCTCCTCAACTTGTTATCTCATAAGACTGAAAAGAGACCTGGCAAGTCTTGACTTTGTCAGGGAGTGGAGACAGAAGTTAACCTTTGTTAACCTTGTGCCTGGGTGACTTCTAGGGTGTCAAAAGTGCTCAGAAACAAACTGCTCTGCATCCTGACATCTGCTCATTCTAGGTGCTGGACCTATTTTTGGTAGCCAACTATAGGAATTAATTCTCACCATCCCCAAATAGATCTCATGAGCCTATAACTGCTCTGAACCTCTGTGGGCTTCTGTGTGTGCACATGTACTTCATAAGCTTGGCCAAAGAACAGGTCTAATTGTTTGTTTGTTTGTTTGAATGAGAGAGAGCCGGGGGAGAGGGACAAGCCAGACTCCATGGTGAGCATGGATCCCAACCTGGGGCTTGATCTTACAATCCTGAGATCAGGACCTGAGCCGAAACCAAGAGTCAGTTGCTTAACTGACTGCTCCACACAGGTGCCCCTGATTTAGTCTTAAAGAGCTCCCTGCGTAGTTTTCTGCCTTTCCTCATGATCACTGGCTTCTCTTTATCCACCAGGGTAGAAAGTCTTTGAGTAAGAGCATCTTTTCTGAGCAAAGTCTGGTCTGAACACACTCTTCTGGTTGTGCTCAGGAACCTGGGTGCCTAGGTCGTGGACAGAGAAACTCACAGGCGCTGAGGGAGCAGCGGGAAAGTGTGTCCTGGGGTTTGCATGTGGCTCTAGGCTCATGACCGAAGGTGAGGGATGGCAGAAGGGGACTCTTGTGAAATGCCAGCATTCTTCTTTAAAAGTAAAGTGTGTAACAGGTCATCAGCCAGGTCCCAAAGGGAGAAGTAACTAGAAGATGAGGATACTTGAACAAAAGAAAGTATATTTTAGTACTTCCTAGCTGCACGTTTTTCAGTTTCAAGGAAGAAGTGCCTCTGAGGAGGTCCAGAAACCATGACAGGATTTCTAAGGAAGCAGAAGCCCCTCCCCCAAGATGCTGTTACCAATAGCTGCAGCAGCGACGACCGACCGTAAAATTTGGACGGGCCGTAGCTCACCCCAGGCTCAACGCACAAGCCAGTACAGATAGGACTAACTGAGCCCTTCCCGCAGCTCTCCGACACCTGTCGTCTCAGCCCCATTCCGTGCATCTAGCAATGCAGGCACAGCACAGAAGGCACCGGCTGGAAATCACCAAGGGATGCGGGGCAGCACCGGGCTTCACAGGAGGGTTTGACTCTAAATTCTTAGTTTGTTCTCCTTTCCCAGTTTTGGGGAACAGGTTCTGAAGCAATGTCAGCATGAGGCAATTGGGTGCCTATTTCACAGGGCTGTGGTCAGAAACAGAGACTACATGTATGAGAGCATTTGGAGGACCGTGCAATGCCATCCAAGTAAAAAGCACGATTATTGTGATCATTGGTCACTTAGTTTTCCAGCTCTGTCAATGGATTCTTAGTGCACATCACATATGCGATCACTAGGGGGAGGCAACAGACAATGCATATAAGCTGGCTTAGTCTTGGAAGGAAAGTCTATTTTTCCTGTAAATGATGCTCAGGGGTTTAAAATAGAAAAGCAAAGGTTTGTATTAGGGAGTGGCAGGCATTCTCATAAAGGTTTGATGTTGTGTTTTTGTTGGGTTGTCTCCACAAAGGCATCCTAGACCCTATGAATGCTTTTGAATAGTGGGTGTTGCCCCCCAAAATGAATGGTTGATATTAAAGGGAGAAGAATTGACTCTTTGTTGTCTGACTTCTTACCTTCTGTCTCCTTTGTGATCTTTTTTGTTTTTGTTGAGGTTCAGCTTCTCCTTTCTCTCCACTTCATTTCACCATAGTAAGGTACATTCTTGATCCTTCCCATCCCAATTATAGTGTTCTCCTGAGCTGGCCTCTTTGACTATTGTATATAGATCATTTGATGGCTACTTCTATGTCATTGTCATCTGCATTTTTCTCTTAGATGTGTTCCCTTTCCATTCTTCTAGAATTCTTCAACACCCCCTCTGCTAGGTGGAAAAAAGTATTGGGCTAAGATTCAAGCCCAGTGAATAACCCTCACTCGCTGGTTGACCTTGAGACATAGTGGAATCCCACTGAGCCTTTGATTCAGGGATAGTTATCATTTCTATGTTTGCCATCCAGGTAAAGCACTATTTATTTTGTAACCCATATTAATCTGTCTCTTGTCTCTGCTGTTTATGCACAATTATCCAAACAGTCCCCTTTCTCTCCTACTCTGAAGTGTTTCTGGGGTTCGGTCCTTGGTACTCCTGAAGAAGCCCGCCTGTGGTGTCAATTCTGTTTGACCAGATGATCCCTCAGCCACCGTAGATTTTTCCTCGACTTCCCTGGAACCACAGCTGCATGGGACTCTGCTGCTAAAGGGAAGGGTGGCTCTCTTACCTTTGTGTTACCACCTGTTAGAAGGGGCCCAAAGCAGGATTGTTAAATCTCTCATGGGGAGTTGCCTCTCTCTCACATTCTGGGCTGGCTGGAGGTGGGTTCATCTAATAGTCCCCACACTTTTATCTTGAGAACTTCGATGTCCTTTAACAACCAAGGACCAATTAGTTGTGCTGAATTTCCCGTGCCCTTAGGATGATTCCTACCTTTCTCTACCCCTCTGAAAACAGGTTATTTGCCGGCCATAACAGAATTTTGGAACCTATTGGAGGACAAATCTTGAGTTCTTCCCACAAGACTATGACCCATGCACATAGACTATTGTTAGACCGGTTCCTATGGCCACAGAGCATGTCTGGACCCCCTGTAGTGGATGGTGGGAAGCTCTAGATGAAGATAAGATCTCTGTTTTAGTTGAAACCATAAGTATCCTCTTGTCCAGTCCTTCATGGTTCTTTTTACTCCTTCCACATTTCCCTTAATCTTTTTCTTTCATTTTATTTTTTAAAATTATTTTTATTATTTTTTAAAGATTTTATTTATTTATTTGACAGAGAGAGAGCACAAGCAGGGAGAGTGGCAGGCAGAGGCAGAGGGAGACAGAGAAGCAGGATCCCTGCTGAGCAAGGAATCTGATGACTCGATCCCAGGATCCTGGGATCGTGACCTGAGCCGAAGGCAGCCGCTTAACCCACTGAGCCACCCGGCACCCCATTTTTCTTTCATTTTAAATACTATTCTTAAGTGTTCAAAAAAATGCTGACGGGGAAATGTCAAAAGGACACATAATTTATTTAAAGGGATTCCCCTAACCAAATTTGGGACAACTTGAGTATCAAAATTAATAATGACAGTAGTGGATAGTAATATATTGCATTAACAAAAGAATCTACCAGTCTTCATTTGTACTAAATAAAAGAGAGAGGGGGTGAAAGAAAAGCCTTTCTTTGTAGAAGAATGCCAGTTAATAAATCCAAAGGAATGGCAGAGTTACAAAGCCATCATTTTTCAACCACCATCATAATAATTAACTTAGGTAAGAGTTACTAATGGATGCCAAAGCCACTGGGTAAAGGAAATTCTCACAGTCTCAAAGGATCATCCCTATGTCACTTACTAATTACGTAAGGAGAAAGGTACTTTTATGATGGAGATATCTGGCAGACACCACCTAAACGAAGTAATCAAACAACATCACCAATAGTGGACAAATCAACCTCCTGGCCTCTGGTGTGACACATGAAGATACAGTATCATCCCCGTGGGATTCTTGCCAAAAATGTTGAGCTTGAATCTGCTCAAGAAGAAAGAGTCAAATAACCAAATGAGGGAACTACCCCAGAGTAAAGGAAATTAACAAGACGTTTTAACCAAATGCAATGTATGGAGGCGTCTGTGTGGTGCAGTCATTTAAGCACCTGACTCCTGTTTTTGGCTCTGGTCATGATCTCAGGGTCATGAGATGGAGCCCCATGTCAGACTCCACATTTAGCCTGGAGTCTGCCTGAGAATCTTTCTCTTTCTCCCTTTGCTCCTTACCTCACATGTGGATGCTCTTTCCCTCTCTCTAAAAGTAAATAAATCTTTAAAAAAAAAAATGCATGGGACACCTAGATAGCTCAGTCAGTTAAGTGTCTGCCTTCAACTTAGGTCGTCATGATCCCAGAGTCAGTCCTGGAATGGAGTCCCCTGTCGGGCTCCTTACACAGATGGGAGTCTGCTTCTCCCTCTGCCTGCCACTCCCTTGCTTGTGCTCTCTCTCTCTCTAACAAACAAATAAAATCTTAAAAAATAAAAATAAAAAAAATGCAAAATGTGATCCTTGATTAGATCTTGAATACTAAGGAAAAGTCAGACTTTAAAGGACAGCATTAGGATAATTGAGGAAATTTGAATATGGCTTGTAATGATATATCAATGTTAGAAATTAGAAATTGTGTACTAGTGGAAAAGTTAAAATTAAATCAGAAATAAAGTGAAATAAAATAACCTTCATCATTGGGGCATCTGGGTGGCTTAGTTGGTTGGGCATCCAACTCTTGGTTTCAGTTCAAGTCATAATCTCAGGGTTGTGAGAGAGCCAGCCCCACCCATGTCAGGCTCCATGTTTAGCCCAGAGTCTGCTTGAGATTCTCCCTCCCTCCCTCTACTCCTCTCTCCACTTGTGCTCTCTCTCCCTCTCTCAAATAAATAAATAAATCTTTAAAAAATCATTATTTATGCATTTGTGTCTCAGAAAGATAACATCTATTTTTTTTTTTTAAAGTCTCCAAATTTTATAGGCTGGTAAATATTCCTGTGATCTTTACTTGCTCCTTTTCCTATCTTCTGTCTCAGTTTTCTCTGCTTTATTTTTTGGTGACAAGGAATCTCACAAAGAAGAGGGAAAATCATCAAGAAATGGCAGCTTGAAGGGCAACTTGTGTTATTAGCTCGTGTTTCCCTTCAAGACAATTGCAGGAGAGCCACAGCTTTTGATGGCAGAAGCTATTCCTGTTTTTGTTGGACAAGTGCTTCTACAGCACTGGTTTAGGGTAAGACATTTTTACCTCCTTTGGGTTCTAAAAAGCTGCTTATTTTAAAAAAAAAACAGCATTTCCTTTCTTTGCTCTTTCCAGCTCAATACCCAAGGCAGACATCTGGAACAAGGGAGGCTCTAAAAATGGGTCCTAGGGATCACATAGTTCCTTGGGCTCTACCTTGCCTAGAAGAGAAATGCTGTTGCTATTTAAAAATTACCATTATTATTGTTATTATTACCGTTATTATTATTTGAGTTCCAAAAGTCAAAAAACTTGGAGGGGGATAAGGCTGACTGCATAAACAATAGGATTGGGAAAAAAATGAGTAAGCAAGGACAGTCTTTCTTGACAACTGCAAACTTTTTATTGGCTTTGGAGAAATTTCCTTGGTTTTGTTTTTTGAGTTAGTAGATAAATTGAATTTGATGTTAGGAGTATTTCAGGGTAAGGATCAAACCATTAGAGCCCAGCAGCAGAAGAGAGATGTTGATAGAAATCCCAGATAAGTCTAGGTGGCACCAGAGCAGGACCTGTGTTCCCCGTCCTGCAAGACCAGAGGTGGAGAAGTCACAGGTGATGGGGGGATTGCCAGGGGGCCCTGAGGCAGCCTGGTGGGGGTCCTGGCATCCCTCTTAGTTCAGCGTGACTATCCAAAGGTCCTACGGCCCTGAAAGGGCAAGGAGAGGCTGAAAGAGGTCCAGACTGATGAAGACAGGGTGTGCACTGACATTGATTTAACTTTGACAAGATTAAGTTTTCTGCCTTCAGCAAAATGGGGCTCAGATACAGAAAATGTTTTCTATAAAATTAATGTTCTACTCTGACAGTCTTAGTCAAGGCCATGGAAATTGAGAGACTATATTTATTTTGTTGGGTTTGGCTGGGGCCTGAACAAAGAAGCAGGCTTTGCTCTGCGGTTACCAAGAGTGGACTGCATCTGGATTTTCTTCGCCCGTTTTGTTCTGGATTACAAGGTTTCCCAGGACTATGAGGCCAGACCCTTTATTTTAGCCCAGTTCTCCTGGTCCATCTGGGATTCCTGACACAGAAGGGCTCTGAGTGGTTTGCAGTGGACTTTTTCCACATTTCCAGAGCTCGCTCCCTATTCTCAGTCTGTGCCCTGTGGCCCGAGATGATGGATAGGACTGTAAGGGTCCTGGGGGCACAGGGACCCAAAGGTGCTCAGAGCAGAAGACCATCTGTAGTCCTGAAGAAGCAGGAGGTTCTCTCCCATCCCCCACAGCAGGAGCATTTGCTGCAGTCTTTCTTTCAGCAGTGCAAATAACTCCCCTGGCTGCTGGGGGTGGTCGGATGTGAGCATTGGGAAGAGGAGTTGAAGGGAGCATGGGGCACTGTGGGGCAGAGGGGAAGCTTGCGGCACCTGGGGGTGGGGGGAAGGGGCAGCATGGAGCATGGGGGGGGAGGGGGCACATAGCCTACGGCTGCTGGCTCCCAGCCTCCTCTCCCCTACACCTTGTGTCAGCTCTCTCAGCAGCACGAATGGCTGTGTTGGGGGGCTGCGGCTCAGAAAAGCCGCTAGCTCTGAGCTGTTGGGCCTTTTGGTAGTTGCGAAGGAATCACAAAGGTGAGTGAGACTTTTGGGGACCCAAGGAAGTTATGTGGAAATCTGCAGCTTTAGTAACCTCGTGGAAACTGCAATTCTGTTTGTGTTCTGAAGTCTGGGGTTTTACATCTGGAGGAATGAACTGTCCTGTCCATTACCCAAGAGACTCACTGTTGTAGGAAACAGAATGCACTGTTTGGGCAGGAGAAAATAGGGTGCCTCCTACCTCCTCACAAGAGTGTTGGCCAGTACTAAATGGCTCAAGGATGGTCACGGGGTGGGGAGCTGGCTTGTGGGGGGTTGCAGCTGTCTGAGGGGGGGGTCTGTCTGTTTTGAAGGACTTACTCCAGCTCCACTTCCTCAGCACTCTGCTACCCCCCAGCATTCTGCTGCTGACAGCTGGGCCCTACCTCCCTGCCCTCACCTTTTAATGAGGGAGCAATCATTTTGCTGCCAGCAAAGGGCACTGGCTGTAGGACACAGACCGGCTGGCGGTTTCTTTACCTGGAACAGTGGGGATGGGATGAAGTGGGGTAAAGAGAACAGCACATGGGCAAGAAGGTAAAAGATGCAGCTTATTATAAAGGACAGTCACATGTCAATGCAAATACAATAAAGCTGGAAGTCAGGAGGAATAAAGAAGTGTGTAAATGAGGAGGTCAAACGCAGTCACATTTACTTCCCAATTTTTTGGCAGCTAGGACCAAAACAGTGAAGTATAATAACGCACAAGAGATTTTTATTTATTAATAATATTTCTTGACTTTTAGGTGCTGTTTAGACACTTGCCAGAGAATGTCTCATTTCATCCTTACCGCAGGTCTATGAAGAGGTTCTAAATTGTTTTTAAAAGATGTTACTGGGGCACCTGAGTGGCTCAGTGGGTTGAGGCCTCTGCCTTTGGCTCAGGTCATGATCCCAGGTCCTGGAATCAAGCCCCATATCCGGCTCTCTGCTCAGCGGGGAGCCTGCTTCCTCCTCTCTCTCTGCCTGCCTCTCTGCCTATGTGATCTCTGTCTGTCAAATAAATAAATAAAATCTTAAAAAAAAATAAAGATTTTATTTATGGGGCACCTGGGTGACTCAGGTGGTTAAGCATCTGCCTTCAGCTCAGGTCATGATCTCCGGGCCCTGGGATGGAGCTGTGAGCTGCTGTGTCAGGCTCCCTGCTCAGCGAGGAGTCTGTTTATTTCTCTCTCCTTCTGCCTTCTCCCTGCACTCATGCTTCTTTCTCACTTGCTCTCTCTTAAATAAATAAATAAATAAATAAATAAATAAATAAATAAATAAATAAATTTTTTAGGGGCAGAGGGAGAAGGACAAACAGATTCCATGCTGAGCACAGAGGCTAGTATGAGGCTGGATCCCAGGACCCTGAGATCATGACTTAAGCTGAAATCAGGAGTCAGATACCTAACTGCCTGAGCTACCCAGGAGCGACCTGAAGAGGTTCTAATTTTATACAAGAGAATACAGAGAGAGAGAGAGAGAAATGTTACCTAACAGGAAAGTGGTGGCCCCAATTACATTAGGCTGACTCCAGAACCCAACCTAAAACCCTTGGCCTATTGCTATGTTGCCTGCCTCAATATAGGGAAAAGGGCATGCATACTTCTTTCTGGCTTCTTGATATGCATCATCAGACCAAGAACTAGAGAGGAGTCCCATAATAGCCCAATGGGCCAAAATAGATTTAATTTGGCCAACGTTATGTTTGTGGCTGGAAAGTGGAAAGCCTGTCTCAGAGAGCAGGTGCAAAAAAGCTTTGGATGTCTTCCATTCCTGAAGGTCACTTAGAGAGGCAGAGGGGCAGGAGCTCCTTGTCTTACTTTAGGCTGCTGAAGAGTCTCACTGTGAGAAACCTTGTGGTCACCAGAGGCACATATCTCAGATTCCTTTCTGTGGGCTCTCACACAACCTCCAGATTTTGCCAATTGCCGTGACGGGTTCAGAATCAATGACAGCTACGTTGAAAATCAGGAGCAAAGAGTGATTTCCTTTAACTACATTATCAGGTCATTTTTATCTGATGCATCTCAGGGCCCCCTTTTTCTCTTGGTCTCCCCTGCCTTGTCAACACAGCTGCTTCCTCTGTCTCAGCTGTGATGGGGATGGACTCCGGCAAGGATCTGGTGCGGTTCTGATGCCCAGAGTCTGTCTCCTTCCAGTACTTCTGGATGTAAATGAGCACCATGCCATGGGGGTGGGAGTGTGTGGGGGAGGTCCTAGCTTTCTCAGGAGTAAGGGCCATTCAGTGCAACTCAGAAAGGCAGGGAAATTAAATAGGCTACGTTTTAGCCAGTGAGACGAGATGGGTAAATTCCCTCTCCATTCTTCCCTTTGATGGACAGCCCTGTGGTACAGTTTTTTTCTTTTTTTCTCTTTATAGCCTGAATGGAGACATCATGTATGGCCAAGTAGGTATACCCATTGGTATATCTCTTTAAGATTTGTCAGGAAGCAGTGGACAGCACAATAAGACATGAGCTTGCATTGACTTCCCATCCTTCCCTAACTCATCTTCCTTTCCCTTCACTTTATTTCCCTGGCATTGAACTTCCCAACTAAAGTATTAGCCTTTAATCCTTGCCTAAAGAATCTAGGCTAAGAGTAGTCAAACATAGGCTTTGGAGGTCAAATTGAAGTACCCTCTGAATTTTTCATCTAGGCCACTGTCCTATGCCATTCATTCTAAGGGACTCTGTCCGTGGACCAGAAGCAGAACCTGGCAGCTATGTGGGAGATGTGGGCTCTGATCAGGGAGACTAGTCCCAGTATCTCTATGGCAAGTTTGGGATGGGGAATACAGAATCAGAGGACTAAGACCTCTCCCACCATCTTTCATTTCCTCGCTGTTTGCCTGGACCTGCCTTGATAAGGCTGCATCTTCTCTCTTTTGTCTATGCACTGGTAGGGATGCGTACAGCCTTTAAATCTCTTATACTTAAATGATCTAACTTCCTCTGATGGAGCTTGATATCGTTCCTTCCTAATAAACAAAATGATGGCTCAGCCCACAAAGACTGCAGATCTCTGCTGTGAATAAATGATATTAGCAAGTTACTATTATAACTTTCCATTCTAATCACTTGGAATGAATTCCTTTGCTCTGGTGTGACTGCCGGATTCCTGTGGGACTCTTCACAGACGAATTCTAGACAACTGAGCATCTTGTTGGCAAACAAAGAAATAAGAACTGGAACTTTTTCCCCTACAGGGACAAAGAAAATGCTGACAGAAGTCCTGGTGTCTTCTGACAATGCCACCTCCTTTAGCTAGTTGCTGGGTCGTCTGTTGGTCCTGGCTGTAGAGGAGTCTCACTGTGAGAAAACATGTGGTCACTAGAGACACATAGTTCAGATCCCTTTTTATTGGCCGTTTCACAACAATGACATAACCTAAGATTTCATGAGCTGATGAATCTCTAAAAATCCAATTTAGGTCTTTAGGGCTTATAAAATGTCCCCAAATTCTTCTGTAGATATCATAATGAAAATACCAGATCAAAGCCGCCACAAAGCAAAGCTGCTGAGCCTCCACGCCAAGCTAATGACGAGGGGTCACCTTAGTAATGTCCGTATGAAAGAAGCTGCCTTACTGGAGAAGAGAAAGGATTAGTTCATGACTTCAGAGTTCCTTAGGCTGGGTCAGATTGCAGATAAGATGGAGGAAGGTCTTTGAGGGGCTGGGAAAGCCACCCAGCAGTGCATAATGCAGAGCTTTGTCCTTTTCCACCTCAAAATCCTCGGCCCAGATGCACAGAGGTACCCTGAGGTCTGTGCCCCTCAAACTGAGACTGGAGTTTCTCCTAGACTCAGTGCTTAGAGGAGAAGTCATTTAAAGTGATCCTCTCTGAGCTTTTTAAGAAGTTCCATTTGGGTGTCTTGGGGCTCTGGCCTCAGAAGCAGGAGTTATCTTGGCCTGTTCTGAAAGGAGCTTGCCAGTGGGTGTGTCTGTTGTGGGAACAACCAGGATGAAAGCAGTCTGATGCATGTGGAGTCAAAGACTTTTTGCCATAGGTTGTTTTGGGATCATAGACCTGTACACAGATCATTTCCCTGCATTTTCTTGGTCATATCTTTGGTGCCAGAGTGTCTGACTGCTCTTTTGTCTGGAGATGTATCCAGAATTGACTAGAGATGATTCAGCCTAGGGTCTAGTTTCCCTTGCTCTGTAGACTCAGCAGGACTGTCAGCTAATAGGCCATCACAGACACAGCCTCTTGAACACAGACACAGCCTCTACTCAAGTTCTTTGGTCTCTCAGCTTCCTTCAGTCTGTGTGAAGATTTTTTTTTTTTTTTAAATTTGACAGACAGAGATCACATAGGCAGAGAGGCAGGCAGAGAGAGAGGAGGAAGCAGGCTCCCTGCCAAGGAGAGAGCCCAATGTGGGGCTCGATCCCAAGACCCTGGGATCATGACCTGAGCCGAAAGCAGAGGCTTTAACCCACTGAGCCACCCAGGTGCCCCTGTGCGAAGATTTTAATAGCTGGGTTGAACCATTTCTATAAAGATGGGTAAATTTCTATGAAACTAGGTGACAAGATAGCATTTCCATGGTGGCATCATTCTATTTTACTACTTGTTTTGTTCATATCTCCTATTCTTCCTCCTCATGTCTTTTCTTTCCTTCTTTCCTTCCTTCCTCCCTTCCTTTCTTTTTTTGTTAATCAAGTAGGGGCCCCATTAGGCTGTTGAGGCACTCAGGGTTGCTGGTTCCTCCCAGAGTACTGAGGGGTAGCTAACGTTCACTAATGAGAAAGGAAAATACCTTACTCTAAAAACCCAGAGCACTGCTATACACATAGCTGCTTCTCTTTGGAGGGTGGGGTGGGGGAAGATTCTGGCATTCTCTTTAGTTGTCTTAACACTGTGGGGCTCAATGGGAAAGGTCACCTGATTTAGGCCAAACTTGTCCTCCCTCCCACTCCCAGTTCTGGGGGGGTGGGGAGGAGCAATGATATCGCTACTTACCATCACCCTTGGCACTGGTATGTGGGTCCCCTTAACTGTTAGGCCCTGGGGACAGTCCAAGGCCTTGACTCCCAAACTCCTCATTTGGGGGGAGGGGTTTCAGATAAAGAAGTCAAAGCTGTAAGATGTCCTGGCAGCTGCCCCCAGCCAGCAGGGGGCAAGGCAGGGGGCTACAGGGGGTGGGTTGGCATGGGAGAGGGGGACAGCTTGGTCAGGCTTCCTGGAGTCTCCCAAACTACACAAAAAGGGTCCCACTTCCCACAGGTCTCCAAAAGGCAATGGTTAAGTATGGGGTGGGTGGGGGAGGCACCAAGTAAGTGTCGAGACACCCCCCCCCACCCTGCTCAGCTGCTGGGCCTAGCACAATGCTGGGCACAGAGAAGATGCTCAATAAATGTGTACTGAATTAATAATTGTAACAAAGAGGATGTGAGGGACAAAGGATGGGGCCTGGGGCCTCTTGGCCTAGTCTGTTTCATTCAGAAAATAGTAGTTTAAAAACTGTAAAAATCCTTTCCCTCCCTCTCTCTAATTCATGGTCCTAGGAAAGAGTTGAAAGAGTGTCTCTACTCCAACCCTTTCCTTTTCTTTTCCCCTAGAAATCTATGTACACATATACATATTTATATGGCACCACAAAGGGGTCCTAGTTATGCCCCTGCACCAGGAACTGGGGGAGCCAAGACCCAAGGCCTTGGGGTGGTCAAGGTAAATATGAGGGGTCAGGGTTTGAATGATGTGGAGGAGCAGCCTTCAGCTGCTGATAAGCCTAGAGAAGTTGGACTCTGAGGGCCTGAATACAGACCCCTGCTCCCTTCACAAGTGGTAACAGATCTTCTCCCCTCCCTGCCCTCCTAGGTAGAGATTGGTGGCCGCTGTATCAGTCCCGAGGGAGGAGGTGGGAGACTGGTTCCTCCCCTACCACCCTAGAATGCCACAACCTGGAGACCCTTCAAGACAAGGGCTGAGGGGTTTGCAGCCCTGGGAAAACTGGGCAGGGAAGAGAGCTCTATGGAAGGCACTGGAGTCAACTGCTCCCAGACTGCGGGCCCAAGGCATGGGGCAGGGGGAAACCTGCTCCCTCACTCAAACAGAACCGGAAAGGGCCACGGTGCTCAGTTTGGCAGCAGAAACACATAGCAGCAAAGATACAGAGAACCGGGGCGTGGCACTCAGTCCCACCAGTCACCCAAGAAGAAGGAGGTTCTAAGGCACTGACAAGAGGAGCTCATCGCCCTCAGTGCAGCCTGGGGCCCTCTTTGCAGCCTGGCCAGGCTGGTGGGGCCAACTCACATCCCCGTGATGCTGAGGAGGCGGTGGTCGCTGGGCTTTCTTAAGGATGAGTCCGCGTGTGAGGGGCGTGGGCCCCGGTGTGGGTGCAGGTCTCGGCTTCCCTGCTGAGGCTGCATGAGCACTCAGTTCGGTCATCCGCGCGGCTGGGATGCTCAGGGAGGGTGTGACTTCGAGGAGATCTGGGTCGCTCCAAACCAGCAGGCCACCTGTCAGGTCGGGAGCTGTCCGGAGGGAGGATGTGGCAGGCGGGCGAGTTCTCCAGGATGAGCACCCACCGCGGGTCTCGGGCCAGCCAGCGGAAGACACGCCACTCGCGAAAGAGATGCTCCTGGAAAGCCCAGCACTGGTCCAGCAGGTCCGCTCCTGAGTCTGGGCACTTCGCGAGCCTGGCAGTGAATGCGCATGCGCTCTAGCAGCTCGCCCATTGGCTGCAGGACTCAGGCACCTGAGGCCACCTCGGCAGGTGGATCAGGTGCTGGCCCTGCAGTTGCTGCTGGGTTGCTGAAGTCGGCCTTGTGCCGGGGGCTCGTCCAGGGCGACCACCGCACAGATCTTCCACGTCCTGGGCCTCCGCCCCAGGGAGCAGGTACTGGACTGGGGTCTTGAGGGCAGCGCCGTTGTCCTCCACCAGCAGGGGCATTGCACTGTGGGTGGAAGAGCAGAAAAGCCAGGGGAGGATGGCCTGGCTCCGGGGCTTCTGAGAAGTGGCTGACTCTGGGTCACCTTTGCCCTATAAAGGGCCCGCACCTCCTCCTTGCTGATCCGATTAATGGGGGCAGAGCTGCCTAGGGAGCTAGTGCGGTCAGTTTTGGCTGGACTCCGGCCCGGGCACCTGCTTCCCCTCGTTCTGGGCTCAGGTCAGAATGGGGGCGTGGAGGAGGGAGGTAAGGTTCTCCAAGACCTTCTGAGGGAAGGGAGACAGGTGTTAAGGAGCAGGGGGAGGTAGAGGCATGGAGGAATCACTGTTACCACGGAGACTGTATCTCCTGGGACGCAGGTGCAAGTGGAAACCCCCATAGCTGCTTCTCTGTAATGGGGCAAACTAGATACTGATTTTTTCCTGATAATCTAGGCATCTAGAACAGCTGTTTCCATACTTTTTAAAGAAGCAGACCCTTTTTCAAGTGGAAAACTGTAGCCTCACTGTATGAAACATATAAAACAGGCCTTGGTTGTGGAGGTGGGATAGATTCCTCACCCTCTTGACCTTCTCTTCCCCTTCCTGTCTTGGCAACAGTCTGTGAGCCATTCTGAGAAAGCCTGGCAATTTGTGGAATAGTGAAAAACTACTATGCTATCAGGAAGTGTGAGCTGATGTATTTGGTATTTATTGGCAAGATTGTGATACGTATCATCAGTTTGACGAAAGTAGTTTTAGATCTTGGTGGTACAAGTGCTGTAGCTCCTATCCAAGGCCAGTAGAGAGTTAGTTTCTGCCTAGAGGAAAGTAACAACTTAAGTCCTAAAACGGGCACGCAGTTACATGTATGTTGGTGGTGCCGAGTTCCTATTTCCAACATGGCCACCATGACCTAGCCCAGAAAACCCCAAAGGTGTGAGAAAGACCACATGTGGTTTTAAGAGCTATTTCTCTGCTCAGCATTTAAGCAGGAGAGTGCCTTCCATCATTTCTGAATCAAGGCTCCTGGACAGTCAGAAAGTCAGAGGGCTTCCTTTTGGGTTATCTTGGCTTTCTGTTGGTTCAGTGACACTGGTCTGTTCCATTTGACTTGAAAGTTATTGATAACTTTGGTGGCTGTTACATAATTGTTTTAGGGCATATGAATTTGGATTGATTCTACCTTGCCCATAAATTTTCATTGCTCATATGTTTCTGATCCCAGTTACTAGAGCATACAATGGACCATTCACCAACTGCTGCGGCTGAGCCTTTTTTAATAGGCACAGTTGAGGAGGTGTGGACAGCAAGTAGAAGTGTGTGATCTGAGGCTTGTTGACTGACGAGGCCTTATATGTGACACTAATCTACCCTGGCAAACTGGTGTTACCCTTGCAGTTTCCACTTAGCAATAGTGCTCATACACTGAGATCACAAATTCTTAGTTGCAGCCCACTTTGTCACCTGAAAAAAAAAGGGAACAAAGGCTTGAAAATAGCTTATAGGGTTAGTCTGATAAATCATATCCCATTAATTTCCAAATATTTCTGAGAAATCAGGAAGGGGAACCTAGTAAGTTCTATTAGCTCATGACTAAGTGATTATTAATCCTGTTATTCATTTTAAAAAACAGAATTACATTTAATGTTGTCTTTATCTGGAGAGAGATTTGTTTTGTTTGACAGAAAATGACATCTTGGGGTTAGTATAGACAACTTGGTCCCTTAAAATTTCATAGATAGGGAATTATAAAATTTTCTTTAGTTGACCATTAAAATAGTAGGTACTAAATTCTGTCTCCAATTTTTTTGGTCCCATAGCACAGAAGTAGTACCTTTCAGACTAATGGAGCTTGCCTGCTCCATTCATGGGGTCTAACCCTTCTACCTGGAGATAAGCATGAGTTCCCCCCGCCCTCTGCCTCTATCTTATGACATTTCCCTAAAACACTTTGTTCCATAAACCTTCTTCCTTGGTTTGTAAAAAGGCAGTGGTGCAATGAGGTTCAATATTCAGAATCCGGTGCACGTATTTTGTGTTAAGGGGCTGACAAATTTGAAATGATGAATTTCATATTTCATTTATGATGGGGATATTGTTGACTAGCACAAGAAGAGCATTAATTTGAGTTTTCTTCAGTTGGTGATGATGAATTGCCATTCAGTCATTTAGTAATTATCAGCTGATCACCTTCTCTATGCTCCAATCTGCCCCTTTTCTTCTGCTCTTTCTTTACATGTTCAGGAACTTATCTGTTTGTTAATTGTCTCATGCTGGGGAGATGCTGAGTATAAACATGGAGTGTAAACAGGGTAAAACAGTATGTCTGAACGATCCTACAGTTCTTAGCACAGCCTTTGAACTTGTGGAGGAATTGCATCAGCCCCCATTCCCTTTTTTGGTAAGCAGGATTTCAGAAATAATGACTCTGTAGTGAAGAAGCTAAGAACATGGGCTTCAGAAAAAGATTGTCTGGGCTTGACTCCTGATCTGCCACTTACTATTTAGGATACCTTAAAGATACTTCACCTCATGGTGCAAAATGGGGTAACATTATTACCTACCTCATAGTGTTATTGGGAAGAGTAAATGAGAAAATCCTCTAAAAGTTCTCAGAATAGCACCTGGCACAGGGAAAATTCTTAGTAAATTAGCCATTATTACAGTTATAATTGTAATCATTTTTTTCTTTCTTTATTTTTTTTTAGTTATTATGTGAAATATGGTTGTGGAGCATAGTCATGGTGTATGAATAATGAAAATAATCTTTTGATTTTACTTGATCCTTGTCTAAAAGTTTGCTGCTAAAGATGCTATCCTAGAGTGCAGCATATTGTCCCCACTGACCCCCACGCACAAAAAGCAGGGAATAGCCGTGAGATAATAAGATTGTATTGGAAGTCAGGAGACACGAAGTTGGATATTAACACTTTCTTAACTGTAGAACAACTTTGGCTCAGTTCTGCAAACTCCTTCTGGTCACCTTTCCCCATGTACAAAACTGAACTGTTAGGAATCATGGTAGGTAGCAATGAAAGCCTTGAGATATGTATAGATGTTGTGGTTTAATTCAGATTTTAAAGAATTTTGCATATAATGTTCAAATGAGCAAAAGCACCCATCTGTGTGAACTCAGTGGGCTCGCTGGAAGTCTTTTAATATAGTAAAAAGCAAAAAAAAGCATATCATTTTCTGAGGCCCAAGTGTGTGCTCGTACTTTATGTTTATTATCTCATTTACTCTTGACAGCAACTTCATAAGAAATTGTATTATTCCCATTTTTCAGATAAGGAATCTGAGCCTCCAAGAGTTTAAGTGATGTATTCAAGGTCACTTGGTTAATGAGAAGCAGGGAGGGAGTCAAAGCTAGACTTGCCTTAACCATTGCCCTCTGTGGTAGTCATCAATGCTCTTTACTTAAAGGCCAGAATGTTTAATTGTTGATGCAAGATTCTCCTTCTGAAAGGGCGATTGGCTTTTCTGTCCACCTGTGTCCTTGAGTTACTCTGATGAGCAGAATGTCCTGGCAGCCTGAGATGGACATGTGGTTTTAGCATGAAATAAACCTTCATGGTTTTGAGTCATTAAGATTTTGGGGTTCTTCGTTACTATAGCATAACCTGTCATATCTTGACTAGACTAATATATCCTCCAATAAGATGATGAACCCTGATAGCTAAATTATCTCTCTAATTTTCCTGTTTGTCAAGTGGAGACAGCAGGCTGATTCCTCTTTGAGAGAAATAATGATTAAATGTTTTTCAGTGCCAATGAAATAGGTCATGGGTTGAAAGGGTCTCTTAACATAATTTTTTTTCCTGCCATTTTTTTTTTCCTGCTTTCTATTTCTTTCATTCCTTGCCCTGGGCCTCCTTTTAGTCTCTGTACAGCCTGCTGTATGCCTGCTGCCTCGTATCACTCAAATACTTTTTTTTTTTTTTAAGATTTTATTTATTTATTTGACAGAGAGAGATCACAAGTAGACGGAGAGGCAGGCAGAGAGAGAGAGAGAGAGAGGGAAGCAGTCTCCCTGCTGAGCAGAGAGCCTGATGCGGGACTCGATCCCAGGACCTTGAGATCATGACCTGAGCTGAAAGCAGCGGCTTAACCTACTGAGCCACCCAGGTGCCCCAAATACTTTTTTGAAATAGGAAGGAAAATTCAGAATCCAGGAGAGCCAAATGTTGAATTCCAAATTTTCTTCCCTTTGTTGACAATTTGGTTAAAAAGGTGATGTTTAAGGAGTTTACCTTTACTTTTCACCAAACAAAACAATCATAGAACTCAATTTCTTAGTTTCCACATATCTTCAAAGTTCCTTTTGCCCCCATTTCTCTGGGTACTGCATCCGTGTGGCTTGAGGAGGAATCTTGGCTGGGACGCTTTTGCAGGAAGATTGAATTTCTGGTTGAGCCCATCACTCCCTGTCACCAAATTATCATCAGTAAATATTTATTGGCCAGCAACCCCCGGTGGAGCCCTGGGTATTAGGCCTCTGTGAGTCCCAGCTGATCATTATTAATTCAATGAACGTGGTTGTAAATTGGCTAAGATCACGCAATGGAAGCGATTACAAGTGCTCTTGTCCATGCGGGCTCACTCCACTGGAAGATGTTTCAGATCTGCTTCTGCTTCCTTCCAAGAAAATAGGAGAAGCAATTTGCTTCAAACTCCTTTCGTTTCTTGCCCAAATATTAAACAAGAATAAGGCAGGTTGGGAGAGGCATTGCTGGAATGAATTGTTCTAAGTGACTTGGAGGATTGCAGGTTGCAGGGTCGCTTTTTGAGCTAATGTGAATTGGCAGGTAAAATGCTTTCCACGGAGAAGAATTATGTGCTCAGGGTCACCTGGTTTTTTATCCGAGTTAGAGAAGTCACAAGGAGCTAGAAATGAAATGACCCATTATCAAAGAATCAATGAAAAAGCTACACTCGTGCAATGTTTCTGGATCAATATACAAGTTACCTTTCAGAGAGATGAATTATTCTTGAGTAGTTCAGAGCAGAACAAAGCTCACTTCCAGCCAGACTCCCCAAATGCATTATGTGTGAAAGCAGTGAAAGAAAGCATTAACCTACCAGAGACAAGAAAGAGGCATGCTCTCCAGGCAGGAGCCTTTCCTAAACAGTGCCCAGTGAGGGTATTCTTGGGAATATGGTTCAGCAAACATTGCTCCAGGGGCACAAGCTGCTGCAGGTTAAGGGGGTAGTGTAGATGAAGGTCTGGGGAAAGGGCCCATTCCTACCCTGAACACAGGAGGATAAACTGGTAAAGATGGTTCCAAAGGGCAGTTTTCCAGCTTCTATCAGAATTTAAATTTCTCTCCTCTTTAACCTAGCAATCCAATTCTTAGAGTTTACTCTATAAATAAGTTACAAATGTATAAGGAGGTTTCTTTTTTGTGATGGTAAACACATAACACAGTTTGAAACTGTCCATCAAAAAGGGAATGATTAAGTCAATTGTAATTTATCAATACTGTTGAATATTATCAGCCCTTAAAATATGAGGTAAATATATATGTTTTAATGTATGACCTTGGGGAAGTTATGAAACCTCTTACTGCTTAAGGCATCCCATTTGTAAAATGGGTATAGTATTTAATAAATATTATTTGAGTGACAGACTGAATGACTATGTGTGTGTAAGTATGTTGTACATGTACAATTTTTAATTTTTTTAAAAGATTTTTTTGTTTGTCAGAGAAAGAGAGCAAGCAAGTTCCCACACAAGCAGGGAGAGCGGCAGGCAGAGGGAGAGGGAGGAGCAGGCTCTCCTCTGAGCAGGGAGCCTGTTGCGGGACTCAATCCCAGGACCCTGGGATCATGACTTAAGTCGAAGGCAGGCACTTAACTGACTGAGCCACCCAGTCATCCCCAATTTTTTAATTTTGGAAGGACTAAACTTTATAAAAGTAAATGAGAAACCCAGTAGATAGAGCTAGGTTTAGGATCCCTAGATCCTCATCTGGGAGTCAGGGGTGGGAGATCGCGAGACAAAGGACGAAGAAAAGTAGTCTTTATTGAAAACACACAGCATGCTAGGCTATCTGCTATATACTTTATATAATCGTATTATTTAGTTTTCAAAACCATTGTTAGTAGGTACCAAATTTTCATCTTACAGATGAGAACAGTAAGACTCACAAAAAACTTAGCTGAGGTCGTATAGTTGTGAGTGGCAGAACTAGGTTTCTAACTTAGGTCTAATGTCAAAGCCATGCTTCCCATCAGCTCCTTTCATGCTGAGATCATAGCTTACCCCAGAATATTTGATGTTTCCTATAAGGTTTGACTCCATAATGCTTATTACATTTAATAAAATATTTGTTAAAAAATTGAGGATGCGGACGTAGATCACCCTTGCTTTTTTTCTTTAATATGTAGGAATAATTTTTTAAGATACTTTCTTTAATGTGTAAGTTTTTCTGTAATTATCTCACCTTTATCAGTCACCATAGGCTAAGTTGTGCTGCAGTAATAAATAATTCCAGCAATCTCTGAGGACTACTGTTTTGTTACATGTACTTCATGGACTGACTGCCACTCTGCTGCAAGTCTTCATTTCTGGATGTAGGTTGCAGAAGAAGCCCTTTGCTGGGACATAGTGAGTGTCATGGGAGAGGAGATGAGGGATGGAGGAATCACGCGGTAGTCCATAAAGCTTCTGCACGGTAGCAGTGCATGTGGCCTCCACTCACATTGCACTGGCCAGAGTGAGTCAGATGGCCAGACATGAACCATGTGGGGTGGGAAGAGTATCATCTTCCCATGGGGAGAGTCTATGTTGGGAGACCCACTGAGGAGTCACAGGTAAGAGGAGTAGCAGACTTTGTGAAGAGTAATGCAATATACCTCAGCACCCTAGGCAAGATAAAATTCAAGCCCCTCAAAACAGACACGGGTTTCTACTTCTGTTTAGCTTACATATATAGGATGGAAATTTTACTCATCTAATTCTTGTGTGTGTGTGTGTTTTTTTTTAGAAAGTAAATTTAACTTAATTTCACTTTTATGGGCATCAGTCTGATCCCAAATCAGCAGTTCTCAAAATATGTTGAGCAGTTCTCAAAATACGGTGGCCCCTGAGACACTGCTCAGGGGTCTGTGCGGACAAAACTGTCTAAATAGTAATACCAAGTTGTTACCTCCGTTCTCACTCTCGTTCTCTCATGGGTGTGCACTGGGGCTTTCCAGATGCTACATGACATGTAATATTGGAACAGACTGAATGCAGGAGCAGATATGAGAATCCAGCTAACTACTCTGAAACCAGGCATTAAAGAGATTAGGAAAAATTGTAAAACAATACCACTCTTCTCACAAATGTTTTTGTTTTGGAAAATACAGTTGTGCTTTATAAAAATGTTATAATAGATTTTCTCATAATAAGATTAGCAAATACATATTTAAAACTTTTCCCTTTAGTTTCTAATATAGCAAATATCATTACTCACAGCACATCTAAGCAATAGCCCTTTGAGGGTACTTAATAACTTTGATCAGAATGTAAAGGAGTTCAGAGGACAAAATGTTTGAGAACTTCTGTCCTAAAATGATGTGACAGGGCCTGCCTGTCTCAACGAGAGTATTAGTGGAAAGATCATTAAAGACAGCTCAAGTTTCCTTAGCTATACTGGAGATAGTGTGGAGCTCAGTGGATTCCTATAAATACTGTTATTTTTCATAATCATCACCAGTGTTCCGTATCTTGTACCTCCTGAAGGGGAGAGATATTAGTTTGTTAAAGAAGATTGGTTGCATGAATTATTTCCAGCCTTGCAGAAGTTCACAGCTTGATGTTACACCAGTAATGAATAAGAAAAATGGCAGTACATAACCCTGAAAAGAAATATGCAGCTTTCTAATAAGAGGCGCTAGTAATTTAACGTTGTCTTGGAACTTTATCTTCATGTCTCACTAGCTTCAGTGCAGAAGAACTGAAAGTAAACCACACGTTTACACTAATGAGTAGTAATAATGACGACTAATTTGTGGAGAGCCTTTATTCAGGTTCTGTAGTGTTTCTCATGTACGAACTAATTAAGCTTACTTTCACATTTGTGACCAAGCTCAGCAAGTTTTTTTTTTTTTTTAATCTTCCCCTTGTTTTTGCCTTTGTACTCTGCCAGTGCCCTTCTCCCCAGAGAGGTATCTCCCAATAAAAGGATAGAATCTTTTATATCTTTTGCAGAATTCTTACCAAATGACCTTGTTCTGAAAGCTAGTTCTGAAAGGATAGCTCTGAAGGAGGGTCTGGACATGCACGCTTGTGTGTGCGCGCGCGTGTGTGCATGTGTGTGCTTTGGTATTTCAGGCCAGAAAGAACTTTGCTTCTTCTGAGAAGCCAATAGTGCTGTTTACCAAGCGGTGAAAGGTATATAACATGCTGCATTTCATCTTCTGCCTTGGCTTCCTGGAAGCTCAGTCCTCACATGATTTTTACTTTGGGTGGTTTCTAATTCTTTTTTATTGTAAGAAACGTCCACTCTGGAAGCAGCCCCAAGATGTAATATTAATAAATGAACAACAACAGTAAGCCAGTGAGATGTAGAAGTGCTTTTGAATATAGGTAGAATCACTAACTGTTGCATTTGAGAGACCAAGCTAGGACAGGAATTCCTTCCTGAGGACCATGTATCTGCTGCTGTTACCTGAAATTCCCTCCGTCAGGGTCCCTCCTTTCAGGTAAGATATTTGGTCTTTTGAAAGCTGCTAAGTTACAGTGAAACCATGCTGTTGGGAAGAGTCATACCTCAGCCCGCTGGTCCTTACTGAGGCTATGACAAAGCTGTCTTTATCTGCTTGGTAAGACTGAGAGCAGAGTCCTGACAAGATAGGATAGGAGCTTGGAATTCCTGTAAAGGACTGGCGGGTCATGTAGGGCTCTCAGGCATCCCGAGAAACACGAAGTGTTGGGGCTTATAGACTGGGGAAAGGTTGGGCTAACAGCATGGAAAGGGAATGAGTATCACTGTTCACCATTTCACTGTTGTACTGGTTAAGAGGCTATGGTGGGTTTGGACAGAGGGGGAGAGACTGGAGGAAGCCTTGGTCATGTAAGAGTCTAGTTGTCATTCTGCTGGTTCCACAGAGGGGTCTGGTACAGCAATGGTTGACACTTATAAAACTCATCTTTTTCCTCTTGTCTAACTGCGTTTAACCACCAGGATATTGCTAGACAATAGTAGAGACATGGATAACTTTCATCCTTCTGGATTTTGACAAGTATTTCTATAGTTATTCATCATTAAGTGTTAAGCCACTTCTTTTGAGAGCCACATAATTATTTATCCTTCCCTAAATGTACATGTTATTTATGTTACAGATACAACCACATTCCTATATCCATATTGTCCTACATTATTAAGAGTTTTTATGAGGAACAAATATCAAATTTTCTTAATTTCCTTTGTTATGTGCGTATTTATATTATCACTTGGTTTTTCTCCTTTGATCTATTAAGGTAGGGATTTATATAAATAGATTTTTTTTAAACATATAATGTATTATTTGCCCCAGGGGTACAGGTCTGTGTGAATCATCAGTCTTATACACTTCACAGCACTCACCCTAGCACATACCCTCCCCAATGTCCATAACCCAGCCACCCTATCCCTCCCTCCCACCCCCAGCAGCTCTCAGTTTGTTTTGTGAGATTAAGAATCTTTTATGGTTTGTCTCCCTCCCTGGTTCCATCTTGTTTCATTTTTTCCCTCCCTATCCCCCCATGACCTCCCACCCTACCTCTCAAATTCCTCATATTAGACAGATCATATGATAATTGTTTTTCTCTGATTGACTTATTTCGCTCAGCATGATACCCTCTAGTTCTATCTACATCATTGCAAATGGCAAGATTGTGGGTTTTTTTGATGGCTGCATAGTATTCTGTTGTATATATATATATACACCACATCTTCTTTATCCTATGAATAGATTTATTAATATTGAATTATTTTTGGAATAGAAATTCCCTGAGATACTGCTCTTTCAGTGTATTCCTGGCTTCTGTTGTAAAGGTTTGTTAGGTCTTGAATTCACTAGTATTTGGACTTTTTGAAAAGAACTGAAAATCTCTACTTCTTTGTCTAGGCCATGGAACAAGTTTGGGTAATCTTGGGATTATTAGTTCCTTAAAAATTTTAGAGAATTAATCCCTGGAGCCATCAAGGCCAGCTGTTTCTCTCAAGGGCAATTACTGCAATTTTTAGAATTGTTAGCAAACTTACCTTTTTTTCTTATATCACTTCTTTGGTGAATTTTGATAATGTTTCATTTCATCCCAGTTTTCATATTTGTTAACACAGAGCTGTACATGACTCTTCTATTATTGTTTCATGCAACATTTTTTAAAGTGTGCATAATATTCCATAACCTGGGTGTGCTGTGATTCATGTAACTAGTTCCTGTTATTGGACACCGACGTTGTTTCTGGATATCTTCTACTTTAAATAATGGCCTGAGAAAAAAACTCATAGGTTCATCTTTGCACACATTTTACTAGTAGTTTCAAGGTAGTTGACAGATCAGTGAAACCAGTTTTTTCTTCTTGAGTTCTAAGTCAGCTCTGCCTTCCTCCCCTGCCTTGTTAAGAAGAGTATAACAAAGAAATCTGGCCTTTGAATTCACATCTTACTCCTGCCACTTAGTTAATGGGGACCTTCAGGAATTAACCTCTTTGCACCTTCGTTTTCTCTCCTGGAGAGTGTAGGTAATGATGGTAACCTCAGTACTGAGCACAAGGACTGGAAACCTTTCCAACTATGGTAAGCAGGAAGCAATGTAATACAGGGAGTTATCAGCTTATGCAATTGTTGGCAAAGCTGGGGGAGCAGTCACTCATCTGGACATCCTAGAATGATGTTCCATCCCAGAACGGACCCGCCAGGGGAGCTGGTCCCTCTGAAGCCACCGTGGGAAGTGTCAGACACATACAGCTGAGGGGTCATGGCACCACTGCTCCTGCTTCACTTGCCCAGGGAGCTGGAAGAAGGGCTATGATGCTGCTGCAGAAAGATCTCCTGTTTCCACCCTGGCTTCCTGGAATGAAACTTCTATAGGGGGCGGCAAGCAGCCTCTGCCTCATTTCTGCCTTCCCAAACTCATGCAAATACTCACAATCAGTGAAACCTAATTTACATGCGAAACGGAGAGAGCTCCACAGGAATCTGAGATACAGTTTTCGGCTTTGCAGCCTAGAGGTTGAGCAAGCTGGTCCATAGCTTAACACCCTTCATGGGATTGTTGTGAAGATTAAATAAAAATAATTTATACAGGTGCCTGGTACAGAGTGTAATGCAATCAGTATGGTTATTTATTGTTGTTTATTAAGAGCAAATCGTGTGCAGAGATTGCCTTCATTTACTAGGGATGGAAGAACTAATAATGCTTCTTTGCGGTCCTCCGAACATTCCTAGTAAAAGTAGGGAGTAGACAACTAAAGAAAAAATTATATCACAACAAAAAAAGTGCTGTGAGAAAGGAGGGGACATGGTAACTCTGTTGGCAGTATGTGTCACTTCATTTATTCATTCACTAAAAAATAGATTTCATTATATGGATTAGGCCCAGTGCTAGGTTCTGGGATGCAGAAGTGAGCCAGACAGGGTGTTGTCCTTGCTCTGTGTGTGTGTGTGTGTGTGTGTGTGTGTGTGTGTGTGTGTGTGTAGGGGGTAATAGGATTGGCAGGAGAGTCAGGGGGAAAGGCTTCACAGAGGATGGGACATCTGGGCTGGATCTTAAAGGATGAAGGAGATTTTGAGCAGAGAAGGGAAAGAAGGCAAGAACAGAATCATAGAAGCAAGATTTATAAAGGACTTTAGGCATTAGCCTAGGGCAGTTGTTTCTCTAAGTTGTGTTCCACAGATGACCAGTCCCCATAGTGATTCCTTGAAGGGATAGTTCCAGGGTAAGACATCATTTAGAGATCATGAGAATTATGAGCACATCAAAATATTGAGAAGGTTTACAGTATAATATCATTAAGTCTGTTTAACCCAATATTTAAAAAATTTTTGACCATGGAAACCTCTGATGTAATATCTTTTAGCAAAGGACCCACTTTGGGAAACAGTTCCAGGTAAGCGACCACTTTATTCCATGGACAGCAAGATGAGGTGCAGAAAGGTTAAGGGTCACATAGCTACCTTATACATTCTAAGGAGTCAGGGACAAGGTTATTCTCCAGCACTTTTATTTCCCCAGCAATTAACCCAGTACCTGGCGCAGAATAGATGTGAAAAAAATATTTGGGGTGAAACATTAGTGAATCAGTGATATGAACTATCATTCATATCAGAAACCTCAACTTTCAGATTTATGTTTTTACTCATATATACATTTCAGTGAAAGGGAGACATTTCCAAAAAGACACAGCGAGAAATTCTCCTCACCAGCGTTATGCAGAGACTTCTCCGTTTCAGGTAGTGCCAGATAAAATGCAGGATGCATGCCGTATTTGGGACACGCTTATGCCAAAAGTTATTCATCGTCTATCTGAAATTCAAATTTATTTTATTTTATTTTAAAGATTTTATTTATTTATTTGACAGAGATCACAAGTAGGCAGAGAGGCAGGCAAGAGAGAGGGGAAGGGAAGCAGGGTCCCTGCTGAGCAGAGAGCCCTATGTGGGGCTCCATCCCAGGACCCTGGGACCATGACCTGAGCCAAAGGCAGACGCTCTAACCCACTGAGCCACCCAGGCGCCCCTAAAGAACACATTTTTAATGAGATTGTGACATCATTAATAAGACAGACGTCAGACTCTGTTTCCCTAAGGAAACATTTATCGAGTACCTCTTTTAGGTGAAGCACTGTCACTTATTTCATTTAAATTTCACAACATTCCTGCAAGGTAGGTCTTATGACCTCATTCTAAATGTGGTGTTTCCCTGCAGCCAGGCCTGACGACAAGGAGAGGAAGCCCTTTGCCCTGTTGCTGGGAGAGGCTGAGTACTCAGCTTTCCCAGCAGGCTCTGTACCCCAGACAGGAAATCAAATGTCAATGTCACTTACTTTCTGTTCTGGATTGGGAAAGGGAAAACTTGTGTGTTCTGTACAGTGGAACTTGAATTTAACATGAGAGAAACATTAAAACAATTAGTACAAAGTTGTGAAAGGTTTTTATTTAAACCAGTACTTTCCATTCTCACTGATAATGTGTGTCATGTTGGAGTCTAAATTCTCTTCTCTATGTGCATTATAGAGCTTTTTCTAGCCTGTACAATTTGTGTGTCCATAATCACATTTTTGGTTGAGCTATATCTTGTAGTGTCCATGAAAGAATATGTTCACAATGCAGTTCTAAAGTGGATGTTAGTGTTTTTTATGTCTTACCAGCAGAATGGGTTATGGCTAGAGCTCCCTCCTAGCTCTTGTGGCAGGAAGTTGATATAAATATCTGTATGTGATACAAACGTATAAAAAATTAAGTGGCTAATATTATCAAGTACTTACTATGTGACAGGCATTGTTCTAAGGGCTCTGGGTCTCAACTCATTGTTTCTGACTTATCTCCCATAATGTAGATACTGTTAGTATAGAAGAGGAAACTGAGGTGCAGAGAGGTTACATACTTGCCCAGAGTCACACAAGTAGTAAGTGGCAGTCAGGATTCAAACCAGCTATTCTAACCCAAGAAACTGTAATCACAACAGCTATCTTGTCTCTTGGTATGGCATAGCACCATTTTCCTCCTGCTCTAGCAGAGAACAAGCACACTAGTAAGGCCCTAGTAGAGACTAGACTTGCACCGTCCAGTGTGCTCACCACCTGTGACTCATGGAGCGCTTGAAATGAGGCCGGTGCAACCTGTGATGTGCTAATAGAATAAAGCGCATATTAGATTTTGAGGACGTCTTATAAGAAAAAGAATGAGGGGCACCTGGGTCTTAGTCCTTAAACATTGGACTCTTGATTTCTCCTCAGGTCATGATCTCAGGATGCTGGGCATGGAGCCTGCTTGGGAGTCTCTCTCTTGCCTGCTCCCTCTGTCCCTCCTCCCTCTCTCCTTACCCCCCCCCCCCAAAAAAAAAAAAAAGAATGCTAAACATCTCTTTTGTAATTATTTCTTATTGATTAAATGTTGAAATAATTTAGGAATATTGGGCTAAATAAAATCTCTTGTTAAAATGCATTTCACCCTTTGTTTTTAACTTTTTAAAGTATGGCTTCCAAAGAATTTAACACATATGGCTTGCCTTTGTGACTTGCGTTCCTATTGGACAGCACTGGCCTTAACATTCGCTTATTGTTCACTTGTATGTTCCTGTGTCTTGGCACCCATGAGGCACAAACAATGGAATCTAGCAGTCAACAAGACAGGTTTGGCATCTGTTCTCATGTAGCTCAGTATTCTGGAAAGTCTGGTGGGCTGGGGGTGGGAATGGACTCCCTAAGAAGTAATTACCTAAGTAGTTAATTAGTTACCATCATTACTATTAAGTAGGAGAAGGGGTTTGCTATGAAAGAATACACCTAACCCTTGGATGCCATGTAATGAATATTATCCATTCGGTAAATATTTGTTGAGTGAAAGATTGAATCTGGGGGATTAAGGAGCCTTTCCTGAGGCCAAAACAGCCTGACAGAGTTCCAAGGAAGGAGGAGAGCAGAGAAATATTGGGAGCTTCTGCTGTGAGCACAGGCCCTGCAGGGCTGGGTGGCTTTGACTGGTCCTCCCCTTGCGACAGGAACAGTCGACTCTGGGCCAATTTCATGGCATAGCCGAGCCCACGTGTTTTGTGTGGAGAGCAGACCTGTGGGGAACTGTGCTTGTTGGCGTGGAGAGGAGTGAGCCACTGGAGGCATTTCAGGGAGCTGGGCAGGATGGAGGCACCTTTGTGTCCCTCCAGCAGCAGGCAGCTCTAGGACCTCAGTTTCTTCCACGTGGTGATGGCTTCGTGGCTGCCTCTCCTGTTCTTCTGCGCCCCCACGGCTAGTTTTGCCTCTGCAGCATTTCCCTTTCCTGAGCGATCCATTCGACAGGTTTTTATTTTGTTGTTGTTGCTGCCCAGTATAAATGAGACCTCCAGTAGGGAGAATGACTTTTAAATCTTTTGTGATCCTGGAGTACAAAATGTTCCCAATTTCTTCCCCTGAGCAGTTTCCGTTTCTGTGGCAAGCAACAAAAGAGTGCTTATTCTTGTTGATAACAGTGTAGCTTCCGGGAGAGGAGAGGGGAGGAGGGTGAGCCTGTGCTGGGGGGCTGGGGGCTGTCACTTGCCCAGCGGAGGAGAGAGTGGGGAGCAGAGCTGGGGGCAGAGGGCAGCTCTGGGCAGCTTGGGAGGAATGCTGGGCACTTGGCCTTGGGCTTCAGGCTGTGTGGAGCCTCATGCCTGTGCAGCCCCTGGGGAGGTGATTCTTGGCTGAGTCTCCTTCAGTTTTCTGCACTCCTGATCCTGGGTTGCCAAGTTACCCAATGAGCCAGAAAACAATAAAACCACCATTAACCCAGCTGGGGGTGATTTTGTTGGGGTTCTGAGCCTGTATATCTTGCCAGGATCTTACGTTGGGCTGGAACACAAAAGAGGGCTATCCCAGGGTGGGTAACAGTTTCAACAGGGAAATTAAGTCCAGTGCCCTGAACGAACTGGGCACCCAACAAATATTTCTTAAACCAACAAATAAGAATTTGCAGGAAGGAATACCATTTTAGTTAATTTGCCACACATGTACTATCTGGGTGGGAAGTCAAGCCAGCAAAGTATTATGATGTGGTTTGGTAAACACTGTGTAGCTTTATTCTTATTGTCATGAAAACCCAGCTGGGTCTCAGTTGCACTCATCATTTCTGAAGTCTCTTCTTTTTTTTTTTTAAAGATTTTATTTATTTATTTGATAGAGACACAGCGAGAGAGGGAACACAAGCAGGGGGAGTGGGAGAGGGAGAAGCAGGCTTCTGACTGAGCCCGATGTGGGGCTCCATCCCAGGACACTGAGATCATGACCTGAGCCGAAAGCAGGGGCTTAACCCACTGAGCCACCCAGGTGCCCCTCTGAAGTCTCTTCTTGCTCAGATTCTGTGATTCTTTGAAAGGTGCTTGGACCAGGGACAGGCTTCCAGTCTGAAGGAGGGTGATCTTCGGGCTTTGTGTCTCCTAGTGGTGACTACGTCTTCTTTGCTGTAGGGCATTTTGACTTCACGGCTGTTTCTGGGGCAGGATAATTCTTTGTAGTGGGGCTGCCCTGTGCCTTGTAGAATGTTCAGCAGCATCACTGGCCTCCTAGATGCCAGAAGCACCTTCCCATCTGACCCAAGTGATGAAAAGCAAGCCGCTTCCTGACGTTGTCTGGTGTGGCCTGGGAGGCCAGTCTGCCTCTGCCTGAGAGCCTTTGTCCCATGGGAACAAGGAGACAGCCCTGCAGACGGTGTGGGAAAGCCCACTCTGCGAAAAGCGGTTTCTGCTGGAATCTCTTATACAGCATGTAGGTTTGTGGATTTATCTTCCCAAAACATTTTATTTAGTGTACATTAAAGTGGACCTTTCTTAGTGCTCACTGCAGCAGAGGGTGGATGGGTGGAGGGCCCCCAGAGCACAGCGAGGTTCTAGGGATGGATAACAACGTGGGTGATGTCTGCCCATGAAGTCATCCTTCTGTCCATACTTCCTCCTCTGTTCCTTGTGTACGGTTGTGGTTCTAGACCCTGAATGTACACTAGAAGCATCTGGGAGGCTTCTCCAAAAATACCATGCCAGGCGCCAAGGCCAGGATTCTGACTGGCTGTCTGTATCAGCTGTGAAGTCGGGGCTGGGAGCCTTTGGTGTGGCAAGGAATATGGGCTTTGGGACACTCTGGGCTTCAGTCTCAGTGGGCCAAACTTCTCTGAGTTAATTGTTGAGCAAACTGGGGATAATTACAGCTTTCTTGTGTGGTGGCAGGTAAAGGAGGTAATATTTGAAGGAAGGTCTTATTGTGAGGGGTGTAATAAGTGCTCAGTGAATGCCCTTTCCTTTCTGCCCTGTTTTTCCTGATCTACTTCCTCTCTCCCCGTCACTTCCCCACTGGGGTCCCAGCCAGTCTCAGGCCAGCGTGGGATCTCTTTGTGGCTGATGAGGTGAGGTTGGCTCACTCACAGGGGCGCCACGTAAGCTCCTTGCACCTGGAAAGCAGCAGTTTCTGCACAGTTTTGAGGCACAAGGCCACGGCAGGGCTCCGAGGGCTCTCCCGGTGTATCCCCAGAGAAGAAGATCAGAGGGGCCCGCAGTGAACTGCCAGGCAGGACCAGGGAAATGCATGTCTGGCCAGGAGTCTGTCTTGATCACAGCCTATTTTTGTTTGTGTTTGAATGGGGAGGTGGGGGCTGCGACAGAGCCTGGGCGCTCATAAGTCCAAGTCAACAGAAGCTGATGTGAAAAGGAGAGGGGCCATTCATTCTTTCCTTCATTTACCCGTTTAAGTTCTTGCCTTTTTAAAGGCCCCCAGAATTGGAACAATGCCTTGGTTATGTCGAACTCAAAGATGATACATACCCTTGGAAGGAATGTTCTTGTGTATGTCCCCTGGCCCTCCTGGAGGCTACTGACAGCCACAATGTTTAATCAAGAACCAGGGTTCCCTGCGAACCTATCTGTGCCTGGGCTTTAGAAAACCCCACCATTTCATCAGGCAGAAATTAGTAGGCACAGATGTATTAGCTGGGCGTTGAAGTAGCCTTGTAAATAAGTACAAAAGTTATACCCTTACCAAATTATTTCCCCCATTAATTGTCTTCCCTTGGAATGCACTGCTTATAAAAATATGAGATGGATGTTTTTCAGTGGTTTGCCAGAAAAAGCCAACTCTGGGCAGGTGATTTGTAACCAGAAGCTCTGGGTAGACTTTTTGAACCTAAGAAATCTATTATGGACATTTCACTAGACCAGTGGTTCTCCACCAGGGGTGATTTTGTCCCTCAGGCAACATTTGGAATTGCCTGGGTATAATTTTTCATTGTCACAACTGGGGGGGGGGGGGTGCTACCGACATCCAGAGAGTAGAGGCCATGATGCTGCAAACCATCCCATAAGGCACAGAACAGGCCTCTCCAACAGAGAATTATCTAGTTCCACATGTCAGTAGCATTGAGGTTGAGAAACCCTGTGTTAGAGAAACCGGCATCCAGCGCTGGCCCTGCCCTGGCACAGGGATGTGAGGTCCAGCTGTCTCTCTGCACCCAAAGTCCAGCTCTCGCCTGTTGAAACATCTTGCTCAGCTTGGTGATGGTCGTGGTTAGATCTGGACACAATGTGGCCAAACAGTGATGGTGACAACTGTATTCATGACTGTTTCATTAATACCTGCTCTGTGCCCAAGCTGGGCCCTTCACAGATGTTATCTTCCCGCCCTCGCAGTAGTCCTGGGTCATGGAGATAAGCGAGCGGAGCCTCAGACAAGGGAAATTGCCTGGCCAAGGCCACACAGTCCTAGGTAAAGGAGTCAGGGTCTGTACCCAGGCCTTTTCCTTCCAGAGCTGGGATTGCTTGTTCCTGAGAAAACCAAGGGGCATGGCAGGGGTTAAGCCATTCTTTTATTTTTTTCATTCAGCGTTGGCATAGATTTTTGAACAGTTGGTTTTCCCTTCCTTTAGGTAGACTGTAGTTGAACTAAATTTTCACCTTTGTAAATTTTTAAGTCTACCTGGATTCCTTCTTTTTTTTTTTTTTTAAAGATTTTATTTATTTGACAGAGAGAGATCACAAGTAGGCAGAGAGGCAGGCAGAGAGAGAGGAGGAAGCAGGCTCCCTGCTGAGCAGAGAGCCCGATGCAGGGCTCGATCCCAGGATCTTGAGATCATGACCTGAGCTGAAGGCAGAGGCTTAACCCACTGAGCCACCCAGGTGCCCCTAGATTCCTTCTTATGAGTAGTGATTTTGTCTAGTACTCTATTGTAAGTAACAGCAATATGATGCCACACAAGGGGTAGGGTGACTTGCTTGAACTTCTCAGTATGCAGGCCAGCTGAGGAATGTGGACTACAAGTGTTCCTTGGTTTTGTCTGGATGCCTCCAGATGTTCCTTATCTGGCCAGGATGAACTTCTCCTGTGTACATCAGCTGTTGGGGGGGGGGGGGAGCAGAAGCTCAGGGACCCTCCTTCCCCGCTCCAGGCTGTCCCTGTTTGGTGTCTGAGAAGATTTGACGCCCGTGCAGCCTCTGTGACTCTGAGACCCCCCTAGGCAGCAACTGGGGGGTCAGCTGGTGTCCTGGGCACGCGGGTACCGGACCGTACACTTGGTCCTAAAGTTCTAACACGTAGGCTTGCCCCACGGCCGCTTTGGGACTCATTTCTATATCTGAAAATGAGGAGACATGCTCTTTGCAACTCTGTGCTTTTCTATCTCTGTAATCCTGTGGTTCCAGGCCGAGAGAAGTTTGAGTTCCAATCTAAGGAGCAGGACTGGAGGGAAAAAGTCCAGGGAGATGGTCAGTTTGCCAGCTGAGAACGGAGGCAAAACTTCAGACTAGGGCTCCCATAGTTTGACTTCAGTGAGCTTCTGTGACCTCTGCAACTTGCCACCTTTGTTAGTCTGCTTTCTCTGTATTGATTAGCAGAAAGCCCTGAAAGTGGGGTGTGAACAGAGAGGAAAGAGGCAGACTATTTCTGGAACCCTTAAAGACACTGTCCCTTAGACCTCCTCAGAGTATCTCTCTTCTGAAGACAGCCTGAGAAAACGTTCTCTGGTTCTTCTAGCTAAATACTCCTGAGCAAAAGCCCTCTCTTCCTCCTCCACCTTGTGCCCAGAGACTTTGGTCTGGCCCCCAATATCTCCTTCACAGAGACAGAGAATCTGCCCCTATTCACAGGCCCTGTCATGCAGGCAAGTATGGCCTGAATCCTGCTGACAGTTTGGGGGCTATCCCTCACCTAGAAGGAGGCTCTGAGGGGTAGATTGTCCAGTGATCGAGGCCTGTCAGATTCCCTCTCTGGGGAAAATTTGAATTAGGAGTCATAGGGAACAGAGAAGATTCAGCTAAAAGATCCTATCAGCCCAGGGGCTGAGATGGACATAAAGGTGAACAGTCTGTTTTCCGGGTGAAGAAATTTAAAGATGAAAGATGCTCAGTGAGGGTTCAGATTTGCATTTGGTAGAACCTGGGAAGTCTGGGTATGCCATTTCCTGCCCTGATATCCAGTGTGCTGGCGGCTTGGGGTTAGACGAAACAAGGGAGGCACCTGCCCCTGCACTTTATGCGAAGAGGCACAGCTATTAGAGAAGTCTCCAGCAGTATTGGTTTTCTGACTTGAAAGTCTCCTAGTACAAGTGGGAATTTGGATTTCACAAAGAACAGTGCAGGTGTAAAATCCACTCTTGAAAGCCCAGCTTGGAGCAGGCCTTAGGCAAGGTTGTAATGTCTGTGAAGTTGCCTTCTAGTTCCGCGAAGGCCTTTCTTTCTCTGTTCTTCCATTTATTCCCCTAGCTCCACAGCTACTTATTACAAATTTTCCCAAAGTAGGAAAGTAAAAAGTGACTGTTAACACATTATTAAGTGAAAGAAGTCAGTCTGAGAGGGCTCCATGTTATCTGATCAACTCTGTGACGTTCTGGAAAAGGCAAAACTATGGAGATAGAAAAAGATTGGTGGTTACCAGGAGTTGGGGGGCAAAGGGGAGAGAAGAACAGGCAGAGCACAGAGGGTTTTTAGGGCAGTGAAAATACTCTGTGTGATACAGTAAAGATGGATATGTGTCCTTATACATTTGTCCAAACCCATAAAATGTATAACACCAAGAGTGAACCTCGAGTCAACAGTGTCCTTTGGATGGTAATGATGTATCCATATGGGTAACGATGTATCCATATGGGTTCATCGGTTGTAACAAATGTTCTGGTCTGTGAGGGACTTAGATTACTGGGGGAGACTGTGCCTATGTGGGGGTAGAGGATATCGGGGAAATCTCTAGACCTTCCTCTCAATTTTGCCGTATACTTTAAACTGCTTTTAAAAAAAAAGTCTTAAAAATAACCCAGCCAAGCAAAAACAAAGAAAATGACTATTAAGACAGAGTGTTCCTTATATGCCTAGATAATTTTGCCTTTTGAAGGTATATACCTTTTAAACCAAAAAAAGAGTTGCAATTGTTTATCAGAAAAAAACTGCATCACAATAAAAATAGTATTCAGCCACTTCCCTGTACCTGGCAACTGTGGTCAATATTATTGCTTCCTAATTCATCAGGATTCCACACCATATTCTCCTTCTTGCTAGCAGAGGCTCCACGTCCGGTTACCCTCTCCCCACCATGTGCTCCAGGATGGGGCATGTGCTCGGTATGGGGAGATGCGTATTCCTTAGGTCTAAGCTGATCGTGCTCCCTGGATTCTTGTTGCCGGAAATTCATTTAGCTATGGGAATACAATGCACACCTGGTCAGTGAGATATAAAGGAGCTTTTAGGAAAGGTTTCTTCCTTGATGTAAAGATTTTTTTCAGAGGAGAATCTGCCTCTCCATCTTCCACTGGTCATGGTTGCTCGAGGCAGTGTTGTTTGGAGTGCCTTCCACCATGTAGCGTCCACTGGGAGACACTCTGCTGATGGCACAGCAGAATGGTGGAGAGCATGAAGGCTCGATGACATAAAAAAAAACTGCTCAACTAGCGACGCCTGGGTCACTCAGTTGGTTAAGTGGCTGCCTCTGGCTCAGGTCATGATCCCAGGGTCCTGGGATGGAGCCCTGTGTCAGGCTTCCTGCATGGCGGGGAGCCTGCTTCTCCCTCTCACCTTCCTCTGCTTGTTCTCTCTCTCTCTGTGTGTGTCAAATAAATAAATAAAATCTTAAAACAAAGCAAAACAAAACTGTTCAACCTTGGAACAGCCCCAATTCTGAACTTATTCCTTATTTTATTATGATACTATTATTTGGGTCTTAGTTATTTAAAGCTGAAAGCATCCTAATGAATGCTGTGCTAAATGCTTTATGTAGAGCATCTCAAATGATTCTCACAACTTTATATTGATGAGAAAATGGTGGCTTAGCGAGTTAAATAGCTTTCTGCAAATGACACAAGCAGCAACTGGGACCTCATATCTAGACACCTACTTTCAAAGAGCTGGCTCTCACCCATTACGGGAAAAAAATTGTCTCTTCCTTCTACCTTCCTCTGTGACCTTAAGTCAGGGTCTTATTCCTACTGAGTTTCAAGTTTCTCGTCTGGGAAGAAAGACAGCACTGGATTGCCTCAGTTGTCCTCCCCAGCTCTAAAACTGTAGGAATACAATTCCAAATCTAAAATTCTTGGTCTCCAGCCCACGTTGTGTAAGAATGGGGGTCGTATTATGCTAGCTTCTTGAATACAGGTGGAAAAAATCCAACTCTGGATGACATAAGCAGCAAATGTTGTAACATTCCAAGTGGATCCAAGTCATGGGCTTGGAGTAGCCTGATGAGGAAGTCACTGGTGCCACACTTAAGGCTGGCCACTGGTCCCGCAGCCAGCCCCAGTGCCACCACCTTGTTGGACACAGGAGGCCCTTGCCCGTGGTCTCAGAATGAATCCTAGACTATTCTGAGATTCTTCACTCCAGGGGAAAAACTGCAGATGGTGGCAGTTAGGTCTTATGGACTTAAATTGTGTATCTTGGTCGCCCGGGGCTGGGATCCATGCTCAGGTGGGGTTCCCTAAGAAGCAACCCCAAAACAAGGTTTTAAGATCCTGGTGGTTTGTTTGGGCCAGTGGCTCAAGAAAACATTGGTAGATGAGTGGGAAAGTCAGGCAGGGAAGGGAATGTATCACTGACGTTTGTGTTACCAAGCAAGTTATCTCTGTGGGCAATTCGAGCTTAACCCCGCTGGGGAGTTCTGGGATACAGTGTAAACCATGCTCTCGAGGTTATCCCACTGATGGACAAAGGAGCTAGGGTGTTTCCCCATCAGTTCCTGCTGGACACTGGTTGAGGGCTGTTGCAGGGTGGGAAGTGCCCTGCACCTTCCCTGGCGCTCCCTGCTTGTCCTGCATCCTGCATGAGCACTGCAGGGTCAGACAAAGCCCGAAGGCAGTGATCTGCCATTGGAATCTTGACAGGGTACAAGCGCCTGGCATTTGCTGCCTCTCACCAATATTTCCACGAACCTAGGAAGGAAGGTCAGAAGCTAGGCAACTCATACCATCAGGATCTGTCATGGGGTCCTTGTGAAATCATGTCGGATAGGCAGCCACACCGTGTGTGTGTTGGGGGGGGGGTGGGGGACCCACATACACTGGGTCCTCTGGGCGCCACCAGCCACTGAGGTCAGGCCCACTTGTAAGAAGTGCAGCCAGTGCAGGCTGTGCCGCCTCATGCCTTCCTGCGTGTCATTTCATCTGTGACGTCACCGTAGGCTTTTCGAGGGGAAATACCATCTTTGACATTTTTTTACCACCCTCTCTCACCAGTTGCATTCTTTGCAATGCTAGGCACATAGCAACCACTAATATGTTTGAAAATTAAATTCAGTGTTTTTCTAAATACTCTTATTAGTAGTCTATATAGATTGATGGAAAACTGGAATCATAACTATGTGGAAGGACCCTATGAGTCATGTAGAACATGCCCTTTCTACCCCAGAACCCTTGCTGTAGTGTTTCCTTCATAACTGATAGTCACGCTCATACGCTGGCTTTCGGGGCGGGTTGTGGTGGTGCGGTGGAGTGTGGCCCTGCAGTCAGCCTGCCTGCTTTTGAGTCGTGGCTGAGCCTTTTATTCCATATGTGGCCTTGGACAAATCAGGTCCTGTTCTGGAGCCTTATGGTAATGTCTCCTTACGTAGAGTTGGAAAGATTGAATGGATAATACAGACATAAATAACAATACATACACACATAACATATATACACAAAGATATTTATATCTGTGTTTACTAGCTAATGTTATTTAGCACCAAGACAGCAAATAACAGACATGTTGGAGCAGCTATTACTATTCCAGAAACAGGTTATTCCGTCTCCAAGATGGACTTCTTCATCTGGGAGCAGCTGCTACGATCAGCAAGTACCTCAGATCTTCTGTGCTCTACCTTCCATGCAAGGGTTCTATATCGAAACTAAATTATAAATTCCTTCTCCCAAAGGAGTGATTTTTAAACATGTGTTGATCTTGTTTTGCCTTCTCAAACTAGAGAGGGGAATTCTTTTTCATTTGCATGATTTGCTCTCAATGAGAGAAGCGCATCATCGCTCCTATGTCAGTATTTCCCAAAGTGTCTTCCGAAAACTCTACTCTCCAGAGGAAAAATCCTCTCCTTCAAGTCACAATGCCCATTCGTACATTAAAGCTTCTGAGAAGTCCTACAATAAATCGTTCCCCAAATTAAGTTGACATGGAATCTTTTCATCATGTCACATTTATTAATATCCCTGAAATTTCCTGGCTCAGGTTTTGATTTGTTTGACCTCTTTTCTGCAAGGTTTTTGGTATTGGGTACCAGCCAATACTATAGATACTGAAAATAAGTGCTTTATTTTCCCAAAAAAATAATCGAATAAAATTTTGCAATCATAAACTTCTCCATCTCTTCCTTTTGCTCTTTTCAGAAGGATGTTTTTCACTGTCTGCAAAACTGGGAAGACCCGTAGGGGAAAGCAGAAGAGCCTGCTCCCTCTGCACTGCTCCCCACTCTCCTCTCACCAGTGAGGCTACTCCTGCTTCTACCAGGGCCCCAGATCAAGGGAGAGTTCTGCATGGAGAAAACTTGCTGCCCTTTTTCCCCCCACTGGCCTTGGCGGGGAGGGGTTCCCACTAGTGAGCATGAAAAATTGAACCTGAAAAGGCAGGCATGCTTTCTCTAGAACCTTCTCTCCAAACTCATCCTGATGCTCCTAAGAACCGGCTCTGAAGGATGTCTGCTCCACTCATGAAATGAGTGCGTAGGCTCCTCACCCAAAGCTGGAAGTGGAGAAAAAGGTCATTTCATGATTTGAATGACAATGGCTCTTCCTTATTGTTTCTGCCCTCATAAAGGCAGGCCACACTCCTTTCTCAGGCCGGCTGTGTAATTAGGTTTGAGGGACATTGCCTGGGAGATCCCTAGCCACAGGATCTCAGCGTTGGATCGTGAAGCCCAGACTTTCCACCTTACAGATGAAGCGGTTATGGTCCAGAGAGGCTAAATGTTTTAACCCAAGTCATACCACAGAGATAGCTTCTTTCTCCTGCTCTAATGATACCTTTTCTTTCTTTCTCTTTCTTTCTTTTTTTTTTTCTTTCCTTTCTGCTCTTTCCTGTGTGTGTTGTGGGGTGGAGTAGAGACATACAGCTTCACAACTCATGATTTTTACCTTTCCCATTTGCAGCCAAGAAGAATATTGCTGGGTTTAAGGTCTTTCTTATTCATTCAGTAAATATTTATGTAAGTGCTTACTGGGTGTCAGAAGTTGGGCCAAGACATTCTTCTGCTGTGTCTCTTAAAAAAACATGATTTATTTCCTTCTGAAGCAGGTAGATTGAGGCCCTAGGCCAGTTGCTGTATGCACCCAAAATTGCTGTTTTGTGTTTTCTGGTTCTTGGCTCCAAACACTTTGGCCCTCATCACTGAAGAACCCCACTGGTGTCTCCAGCCCTTGGCTTCCCGTGAACCGATTCAGTTCAGGTCTGAGTCCTGAGGCTTGGAGTTTTACAGATTGGCCTGCAGGGTCTCTCCTTGCAGGGGACAAGGAGCGCTCCTCTTCCTTGAGGACCGGGGAAGTGTGGGTCTGAGGGTGGGGCCCTTGTGCCAGTCCCCCATCTCCACAGCATGAGGCCCCTGGCTGAGCCGAATGTGGGTGTCCTCCAAATCTGTCCAGACTCCCAGATGTGAGCAGACTGATGCCAGGAGGAAGGCAAGGGAAGGACAGTCCGTACTCTGGCTTGTGGGTGGTCAGTACCCTGCGCTTGGGTCTTGCCCTGAGGTGTTAAGACTTAGATTCAACAGTTATTCCCTGAGTGCCCTCTCTATGCTGGTCACAAGTCTAGGTGCTTGCATACACCTGTAAATAAAACAGGCAAATGTCTCTGCCCTTGTGGAATTTTCATTGGAACACGGAATGTACATATGAGTGTGGAATGCTCTCGTGAGTGTGGATACACGTATGAATGTGGAATGTACACACATATTCACATGAACGTAGAATGTATACACACACGTGGGATGTCCCCATGAATGTGGAATGTACATGTACACATGGAATATTCCGATGAGTGTGCATGTACATTTGGCAGCTTGCTGTGGACTCGCCGAGAAAGTCTGTGGACTCAGTCCAGAGAAAGAATGAGCCATAAGATAGGCCCCGAGGCTGCTTACCAGAATGGTGTAAGGGGGAGTCAGTGAGGGCTTCCAAAGGAATACTCTATTCACCTCCCCAGTTTTGCGGGGCCCTGACTTGTGCTGTGCTCTTAGCATTAAGCACTTGCCAGTGTCTTTCCTTTTAACTGAGAACTCTGTCCTAACTCTGTCCAGAGACTGTGTCCTGACAGTCTCCAGCTGCAGCAGGAGGGAGGACCAGCTCACCACAGCACCTTACCTTCGTCATTCCACCTATAGACGGGGCTCTGTGGTGACTGGGGTCAATGTGTCAGACTTGTTTCTGCCATCAGTATGATGAAAAGAGTCTGGAAGGATGCTCCTATAACATTCTAGATTTTGGAAATGTTCCAGACCAACATTTCTCTGCCCAATCCAGTCAGAAGACTAAAGAGGAGGCTGTTGCATTAGAGTCCAGATTTCTAAAGTGTGGTCTCTGGACCAGGAGTGTCAGCATCACGCATGTGTTAGTTATATCTGGTTGCTTAACAGACCACCCGCAGACTTAGTGGTGTGAAACAGCAAGTGCGTATTATCCCAGTTTCTCTGGATCAGGAGTCTGGTGTGGCTTAACTGGGAGCCCCAGGCTCCAGAGATCCTCAAGATCTCTCATGAGGTTGCAGCAAAGCTGTCTCTAGAGCCTGTAGTCTCAATTTGGGGGGAAATTCACTTCTACAACTTACTTGTGCTTGTTGTTGGGCCTCAGACTTCGTCCACATGAGCCTCTTCTTAGGACTTTTCAGAACATGACAGCAGGCTTTCCCCAGGGCAGGTGGTCTAACAGAGAATGAGAAATCACACAAGAGGAAATCTGTATAAAACTTGAACTTGGAACTGGCATTCCACCATTCTGCTATATTCTGTGCTTTAGAAACGAATCAGTCAGTTCAGCTTACACTGAGAAGAGGTTTTTAAGCAGGGTGTGACTACCGGGAGGTAGGGACAATCGCATGCTGTGGGAGAGGCTGTTTATCACCCCTGGGGACTTGTAGAATAGCAAATTGTCAGGCCCCATCCCAGACCTACTGTATCAAAGTCTGAGTGTGGGACCCAAGAGTATGTGTTCTAATGAGCCTCCCAGGTGATTCTGATACATGCTAAGGTGGTAATCATTGTCTGAGAATACTGATTATTAAGTTCCCACTCGGACATGTCCTTTGGAGAACTAGCAACTCCCAAATTTCACAACCAAAGAAAAAGAGGGTTATATTTGGAAAGTTGATTTCAACTGACTATGTAGTCTTATTTCAAGTTAGAATAAAGTAATACCTTTAGAAAAGGGGCTGGGCAAGTAACATGAGTTAAAGGGCAGTAATAGGGACTGGTGAGGACTAGGGAAAAAGGGCAGGTGAAGGCCCTATTATATGGGGCAGCTGCTCTGTGTTCTCACTTGTGGCCAAATTGGTAATTGTTGCTACATCTTCACAGTTTTAAAGAAAATATTGAAATCTAGACTTTTAACTGAACATTTCCATTTACAAAATGTTGGTAACTAATGTAAAATATTTAAAGGCACTTTGTTGGCCCATTGAAACACACACACACACACACACACACACACTCACTTGGGCAAAGTGCCTCTGGCAGAGGATCTGCAAAAGATATAGGTAGGAGCTTGTAGACTTGTCCTAGCAACATCGCTGGTTACTGGTTTAACATGAGAGCCATAACACAGTAGAAATAGAACAAAGGAGGGAGATATTGGGTATCTGTGGAATGTTATTGGGTAAAATAGTTCTGAAAAAATAACAGACTAAAAAAATTATTATTTGAGAGAGAGAAAGAGAGAAGATGGGCAGAGAGAATCTCAAGCAGACTCCACACTGAGCTCAGAGCCTCACACGGGGCTCAGTCTTATGACCCTGAGATCATGACCTGAGCCAAAATCAAGAGTGGGATGCCCAGGGAAATACAAATCAAAACCACAGTGAGATACCACCTCACACCAGTCAGAATGGCTAAAATTAACAAGTCAGGAAATGACAGGTGTTGGTGAGGATATAGAGAAAGGGGAACCCTCCTACACTGTTGGTGGGAATGCAAGCTGGTGCAGCCACTCTGGAAAACAGCATGGAAGTTCCTCAAAAGTTGAAAATAGAGCTACCCTATGACCCAGCAATTGCATTACTGGGTGTTTACCCTAAAGATACAAATGTAGTGATCCAAAGAGGCACCTGCACCCCAGTGTTTATAGCAGCAATGTCCACAACAGCCAAACTATGTTAAGAACCCAGATGTCCATCAACAGATGAATGGATAAAGAAGATGTGAGATACACACACACACACACACACACACAATGGAATATTATGCAGCCATCAAAAGAAATGAAATCTTGCCATTAGGAACGATGTGGATAGAACTAGAGGGTATTATGCTAAGCAAAATAAGTCAGTCAGAGAAAGACAATTATCATATGATCTCTCTGGTATGAGGAATTCAAGAGCCAGAGCAGGAGGTGCAGTTCATGGGGGAAGGGAGGGAAAAATAAACAAGAGGAAACCAGAGATGGAAACAAATGTAAGAGACTCTTAATCTCAGGAAACAAACTGAGGGCTGCTGGAGGGGATGAGTGCCTGGGTGATGGACACTGGGGAGGGTATGTGCTATGGTGAGTGCTGTAAATTGTGTAAGACTAATGAATCACAGACCTGTACCCCTGAAACAAATAATACCTTATATGTTAATAATGAAAAAAGAAAGAGTTGGGTGCTTAACCAACTGAGCCACCCAGATGCCCCAAAATAATGTAAACTTTTATCCTTACTTATTTAGTTACAAATATAGTAATGTCACTTCTGTGAGTACTGACCTTTCAGGAAATGATGGAACTAAGTTTTGATGAGCTTTACATTAAAGAGTAAACAAATGGCCAAGTCTTCTCAAGGACTGTTTATTGAGGGTCAGGGTGTTTTCCTGTTTTCAAGAGGAGGAAGTAGATATTCACTGAGGTTCCTTTACAAACTGAAATCTCAAAGAAATCCCATTCTTGGACTGAGATAGTACTAACAGGTTAATCTACATGAGTAAAAGAGAAATAATTATGTTAACTGGTAAAGATGGGAAATCAAGAGGTATTTAGACACAAGGTCGTACTTAGAGAGTAAGAAGGCTTAAAGGCACTGGAACAACAGAGAGAAGTTCAAAGTTTGTTTGTTTGTTTGCTAATCTAGAGTTTCTAAAAGGAAGACTTAAAAGCTTTCTGCCTAACAATGCTCCTTAAACAGTCCTACTCTGAGAGGGGTGGGTGAAGGAGGCACTGTTTGGTGCCTTTTTTATTCTGTGATTTCTCTTTGCACCCAGCAAACAAAGGACCCCCGATCTGCTAACTCACCCAAATGATTTACCAGCTGTGTCTTCCCCTAGGAGGTAAACAGGCAATAAAATAAATGAAATTCCTGTTCTTTATTACTTGACCCCCCATAAATCATCATTCACTCTGGGTGAGCGCTTATCTCGAAGGCATCACAAAATGTTTAAAATGCTGTCATCTCCTGTAGCATGAATGAAATAGAAGGAATGAGCAAAAATCCCAGTGATGATGTAGCTTCGTGCAAGGACAATTCCACAGGCAATAACGAATAAATTTCAGAAAAATGGGAGATCCTCTGTGTTTGTTGTATGCGCGAGTGTGTGTGTGTGTGTGTGTGTGTGTGTGTGTGTGTGTATGTGTGAGGGAAAGTGAGGATTCTTAGGGCCTTCTCAGTTTTCCCCATTCTTTTCCAGACCTTTCCTAGGATTAGATTCACTTTTGGAACCCTAGGTCCTCACAGAGCAATGCCTAGGTAAATTTGTATGGGATATTACTATCCATATTTGGTTACTTATGAAGTCTATTTTGAACTAAAAGCTGATTGTGCAGAAATAGGGGGCTTTTGTGTGGTGCTGGTGAGCGGGGGTGGGGGTGGGGGGGTGCCCTCCTGTCACCATGACAACAGCATTTGCATTAGCACAGGCTCCTCAGACCACATTACAGTCACATGGCCCAGAGGTACCCCTTTGAAGCCCTTGTAATCTTTTCCCTAAGCGTGATTGTTAACATCCTCTGAACATAATCATTAACCATGTTCTGTAACAGATAATTACCTGCTGGAGTTAGCATTTTCTATCCCTGAGTGCTCTGTGGGATTCACAGAGGGCATGACCCGCTCTACTGTTACTTTACCTAACAGAGTAAAATAAAGCAATTTGGCTTCTTGAAACCTGGGAGAGTTTGTAATTCACACAAAAATATTGTGTTGACCTGGACGTCGTGTGTATCTGTCACGTGCCGCAGGGCGTTCTGCATCCCTGTCTTTGCATACCCCTTGCAGGCAGCTTCCAAAACAACCTGGGCTCCCTTCTGTCTGTGTCTGCTCTTTTCCCCTTGATGTCTGCTCACTTATGGAACGTCTAGTGCCAGTTTGTTTTTATTTCAGATTTATTGCATTCACTTGCCAGAATATATGTCTTTTTTCCTGTTTATAGAAGTTTTCCCTATACATTTCTCTTTATACCTAACATTATTCCTTAAGACTCCCAAGGCTTGTGTCATGACCCAGGGGAGTCATATTTCTCTCTTGGCTCTAGTTTGCCCAGGAAAGCCTCTCTTGCACAGGAGAGAGCCTCCTCTTCCAGGTTCCCTAACTGCATTTTATCTTTGGGGGAACACTCAAAACTTCAGGAGAGCTGGATGAAATGGATGTTAGAAAGAGAGCATGTGAGAGAAAAAGGGAAGAAAAAAGAAAACTCCAAACCCCAAGCCGCTAACATCCTTCGAAGGCTTTGATTAAAGCACTGTACTCTAGGGGGCCTGGGGGGCTCAGTCTGCTTTCAGCTCAGGTTATGGTCCTGGGGTCCTGGGATAGAGCCCTGCATCAGGCTCACTGCTCAGTGGGGAGCCCACTTCTCTCTCTCCCTGCTTCTCCTCCTGCTTGTGCTCTCTTTTTCTCTGTCCAATAAGTAAATAAAATATTTTTTTTTAAAAAGCACTGTACTATATTACCCTATAGCTATGCAGATAGGATGTGGAATCATTATGATGCTAAAGAATACTTAGGTGTTATTTTTTTTTTGCCTCTTTTATTTTTTTTAAGATTTTATTTATTTATTTGACAGAGATCACAAGTAGGCAGAGAGACAGGCAGAGAGAGAGGAAGGGAAGTAGGCTCCCCGCTGAGCAGAGAGCCTGACACAGGGCTCAATCCCAGGACCCTGAGATCATGACCTGAGCTGAAGGCAGAGGCTTAACCCACTGAGACACCCAGGCGCCCCCCCACTTTTTTTTTTTTTAAAGAGAGACAGAGAGAGGCAGAGGGGTAGAGGGAGGGGGAGAGAGAATCTTAAGCAGGCTCCATGCCCAGCACAGAGCCTGACACGGGGCTTGATCTCACTACCCAAGATCATGACCTGAGCCAAAGTCAAGAGTCAGATGCTGCTTAACCAACTGAGCCACCCAGGTGCCTCAAGTGTTTTTTTTTTTTTTTTTTTTTAAGAATTTCTTTATTTTTTGACAGAGAGGGACACAGTGAGAGAGGGAACACAAGCAGGGGGAGTAGAAGAGGGAGAAGGAGGCTTCCCAATGAGCAGGATGCCTGATGAGGGGCTCGATCCCAGGACCCTGGGATCATGACCTGAGCCAAAGGCAGGCACTTAATGATTGAGCCACCCAGGTGTCCCTGCTTAGGTGTTTTAAATGGTACCTTGCTGGATACCTGGATCCTGAAGGTGAAACAATAACCTTTAGTAACCTAGGCCATGTCTTGCGGTGTAGGTTGGGACATGAAGAAGAATGTGGATGACACGACATGTTTACTTCCTGCCCTGATGATCTTTCTCTGCTGATAAAATGGACTAAAATGAGTTTTTAGAGTTATATAGATACCATATCGTCTGAACTCCAAATCGGGACCCATGGCAAAGCCTTAATACTGTGTGGGTGGTGGAATCAGTATCTCCAAAGTCATGTGACTGACAAAAGTAGTCAAAACTCTACTCTGAAAGGGAAGAAGACCCAGAAGAGGCTGCAGAAGGTCAATCTGCTGGATGAGGGAATATGTGGTATCTTGGGGAGTGGCCCTCTGGTGCTGAATACATACGCATATACATGCATAACGTGTATATATATGGATGTGTGGGCATGCGTGTGTGTGTGTGTGTGTGTGTATTATGTAACTAGAATTTTGTTTTAAATGAGCCCCTCAGGTCTTTAAGATAGCAGCTGACAAGACCACCTCTATGTCTTCAATTTGCTTTTGGCTCCACGTGCATTGATTCCTACAGCATTAAGCTCCCCTTTCTCTGCCCTTCCCCTGAAAAGCCTAGAAAATGGGGCCAATTCCCAATTTGTACGGCACTCCAGGCAGAGCTTCTGTCATAACGAGCTCCCTTGTGATGCAGAAACCAATAAACCTCTGCCAGGAACACCCAAGAGTGAACCAAATTACACATTTCTCTCAATTGAGTATTGTTTTATTTAATATGCTCGTACCTTTCTCATGGTAGGTGTAAAATTCTCATGTGTATGGGAAAAACATATTTGGGTCTGTGTGTGGAAACTTCTCTAACACTACCACAAGTAAAAGTTCTTCTGGGATGAGGCATTGAGACGGGGGCACTGAGACCCCGTCCAGTCATGTTTCTGAAGGCCGAAGGCGGAGGAAGTTCTCAACATACAGAATATAATTACCCAAATGGAAGGTAGCCAAGGGGCTGGAGTTAAGATTTCTTGTTCTTACACACAGTGGGGTATTTCGGGAACCTTCTTGTCATAACCAATTGCCAGAGATGAATGTGCTGGGGCAGGGAGACAACAGCTGATAGTTTGGTCAGTCTATTGTTTTGCATTAATTTGACTTTTTTTTTTTTTTTTTTGGTCAGAACCCAGGTGGTGCTGAATTCATTTAGATTCTCTCTGCCTGCCACATGTCAGTTCAGAAATACCCTGATGCACTGTGGTATTAGTTCTGTGCTGTGGGATCGGGGCCAACCAGTTGGATCGGGCGAACGTGGATGAGCTTTATTCATTGGCAGAATGAATAAACAGCCACTGTGACTTGAGCCAGTCAGAAGGCAGCTTATTCAGCACAGTTCAGTGCCCCAGGGATGAACTGGTCTAGTCCTTGATGGGCTCAGCCCCACAGTAGTTGTGCCGTGCACCAGTCCGTGTGCTGGGGTGAAGGGGTGCTGCCACAGCTCTGCTCTGAGATCCAGCAGATAAACTGATGAAATCTGCATTAATCTCAGGGCCCAGTGCAAGTGCAGCCAGTGCCCCTGGAGATTGTAAGGAGGATCAGGGGCTTCGGTTTGGAGAAATAAATGCATTTCTGTCATTGCTGAAAGGGATCACTTGGTGACAGTGTTCTAGTACGTTGCAATTATCTTTTAATTAATGAGCACTGAGGAATAAATTCTGACCGAACCATGTGTATAAGCTATTCAGGTATGGGAGCCCATAGAAAGAGAGATGGAGTAACACACATGGGTTTTTCAGTTATAACACTCAACGTTATTGACTTCTGTCTGTCTGATCATTCCCTCTCCCTTTCCCTTGATGGGCTGCGCTCCCGTAAGGCACGTTGTTTCCAGCCTGAGGATTTTGCCTTTGCTATCCTCTGCCTGGAATGCTTTGTCCCCCAGATGTTTGCATGCCTGGCTCTCTCCTGTCACTCACATCTCCTCCCAGAGAGACCTCTGATCACCGCATAGTGTGGCTCCCGTTTCTTCACTCCGTATCACGTCCTCCTGTTGTGTTTCCTTCACCGCGCTTACTGCCATCTGAAATGCTTGTTGAAGAGGTTATTTGTAGCGTGGCTCCGCTGGATCCCAGGATCCCTGGCTCTCACACGGAGTCTAGCACACATTGGGTACTTAAATACCGTCAAGTGGATGAATTTCTCTGTGTCCTGTAACGGTTTTTGAAGAAGTCAGCGGATCTGTGGTTCATAGGAAACAAGGAACACTTCTCCAGAGGGCTGTACTGCTTTTACTCTAGACTCAGCCCCTACCCTACAGGATGCCTTTCAGCAAGTCACTCAACTTTTGGGGGCTAATTGACTATGTCGGGGCATCTCAGCTCTAAGTGTTTCCAGATGTTGGTGTTCGGTTGAGAGGGGAGCGAGTGGGGTCATGGGTATTTTCTGTGTTAGTCATTAGAGTTTTAACCTTGAAGGGGCTGCATAGGCCATACCCTAGAAGTTTATCTTAGAATGATATGGCAAGGGGTACCTATTAGGGTACCAGCCCACAACTCATTTAATAGCATCCACATAGTTTAACAGATTTCCAGTCAAGATTCCCATACGCGAGTTTGGTTTTCTCTCTTTGGCAACCTGTGGCCCAAGGAGCACTTACAGTCCAGTAAAATTAGACTATTAGTAAATGTAAAAACTAACATGCACCATGGAGTAGTTTCTGCTAGATTCCCCCTGTGTCTGCTTCCCCTCAGGGAGCTGGTGAAGGGAGTTTAGGAAAGCTGTGGGGAGAAGCTGAGCTGTGAGAAGGAGCTGCAAAGGGCCCGGAGCTCCTCTGGCGCAGGGGTGGGCAGGAGTCTGCTCTTGGATCCTGTGCTGGTGACAGCCTTCTCCCCTTCTTCTCCCCAAACGTCTTCGCACGCAGGACACCTGGAAAGCAGATTCATGAGATTGGATGGCCGCATCTTTCCCAGCTTTAAAAAGAACTGCACCTTAATGAGTTTTAAAAGGACCCCAGCAATTTGAAAAGCAGCAAAATACAAGTGGCAGCGTGCTGGTGTGGGAGTGCGGACCATAATCCCAGGGTGGGAGACTGGATGCCATCCTGTGAAAGAAAGAAAAAAAAAATGAGGTGGCTAAACCAAAAACAAGAACAGGAAGATCAGCCCCCTATAAATTTTTCAGAGAAAATAAGATGTGAAATGCAATAGAAGTCTTGGAGCAATCTTTTTTTTTTTTTTTTTTTTTTTTTTTTTTTCCAATAGAGACGACTTGTTCTGATGCGATTTTCTGATATTATAGCTTGTTTCTCTCTCAGCTCTCCAACCTGCCCCACCGCAGATACACACTAAAGGAGTAGGTTCTGTTTTTCTCCCGAAAAAGAAAACATGAAAAAAGTAACTCTTCAGAGGTGCTGTTGATTTCAAGAAAACTGTGCCTCCGGTGAAGAATTTTCCTGGGTGCTACATGAAAAATACAATTATCTTACTCTAGTCAGCCAACGCTCCTCAAGAAACTGCTTTATTAGAGGGAAAACAATACTTTAAAAAATGTTTTGGTTCTAAAAAGGGATCCCTTTGACACTTCACCTATTATGGGGAAAAGGCAGAGTTTGACATTGATTCCTGTCCAAATAGGAGTTACATTTGAACGGTAGGAGGTAGACAACAACCAAACAAATGATGAGCACTTTGAAGGAAAATGAAGCAGCTAAGAGGATAGAAAGGAGAGAAATTACCTTTTCTGATAAACTGATTGGGGGTCTCCTCTCAGAGGGGGTGGTGTTTGAGCAGATCTCTATGACATGAGGGAGCAAGCCATGTCAGTGTTTGGGAGAAGAGCATTCTAGGCTTCAGGCAACAAGACCAACCTGGTCAAAACAGGAAGAGTGGAAGCGAGAATGAGGTTGGGACAAATAGTGTTATGAATAGCCATGGTGAGGACTTCACATTTTACTTCCATGTTGACTACTTGGGGGGACTCTGAGCAGAGAAGTAACAGAGTCTGACCTAAGTTTTAAAATAATTACTCTGAGTACCGTGTGGAGAATAAAGGGTACTTAGAGTGGAATCAGGGACACTATTTAAGAATGTATTAGTTCAGGTAAGATAGCAGCTTGGAATGTTAGAAGTGAGTTAGTGAGAAATGATTATATTTGGAATGTATATTTAAAATAAAAGTAACGGGATTTATTGATAGATTATTTGTGTGGGATGGCAGAAAGACAGGAACTAATAATGAGTCCAAAATCCTTAGAAAGTGTAGGAATGGAAGAAAGGTTTTGCATTTCCAATGCACTGGATAAATACTGACAAAAGTGTAGGCAATGAGAATGTAGGTCGGTGCCTAGTATAGGTGTATTGTGGACCGTGGCCAGGAAAGGTTCACAGCTTTCCCTTTACATGTTAGTTCATTACCTTTTTGGCTTTGCCTGATCTTACCTTTCTGACTTTGTAAGGTTTTTTTGTGGGTTTTTTTTGCTTTTTTATTGTTTGTTTTGTTTTTGTTTTAGATTTTGGTTTTTTTGGACGGGGTGTAGTGCGGTAGAATTTTGTATTCTTTTTTTTTTAATTGAAATATAATTGACAGTAACACTGTGTAAGAGATCAGAGTAGGAAAGGGACCGGTTTCATCAAATGTGCACCATAGGTCATGCTATGTTAGAGCTGAAAAGGAACTCAGAAGATGTTCAGTCCAATCCTTTAGTTAGATGATGGGGAGGAAAATGCTTAAGTAGAATTCTAGATATAAAACTACATATACATTTGAATATATAGAGAATATATATATAATACCTATTAACAAATAATACTTATTTGTCCTCTTAATTTGCTATTTCTGCTGGGTCCATGGGAAATTAGACCCTTATGGTGTACATCCTTCATCATTTCCTGTCAGTCCTTCATTAATTAGAAAAATTTTCACTGAGTACCCATCACACATTTGGAACTGTTCTCAGTTGAACATGTAGCAAACACAATGGACATATAAAGGGAAGGGACAGAAAAAAATAGTCAAGTGCATTATTTAGAAATTTGTATGTATATTATTATTATTTTAAAAAGTTTTAAAATTAACATATGTATTATTTGCTACAGGGGTACAGGTCTGTGAATCATCAGGCTTACACAGTTCACAGCATTCACCATAGCACATACCCTCCCCAATGGCCACCACCCAGGCACCACATACCTCATACCGCCCTCCCCTCCAGCAACCCTCAGTTTGTTTCCTGAGATTAAGAGTCTCTTACAGTTTGTCTCCTTCCTTGGTCCCATCTTGTTTCATTTTTTCCTTCCCTTCCCCCCACGACCCCTACCCTACCTCTCAAATTCCTCACCTCAGGAAGATCATATGATAATTGTCTTTCTCTGATTGAATTATTTTGCTTGGCATAATACCCTCTAGTTCCATCCACATGGTTGCAAATGGCAAAAAGAAACACAAGAAGGATGCTATAAACAATGAAAAACAGAGGGAGCTACTTTAGCTAAGAAGATCAAGGAAGAAGTCTCAGGATAATTCAAATTCAGGCATAATTAAAAGAATTTAACTCAAGTTAGTTCGAGAAAATTCCAGCAGGCCTAGTTCAGCTACTGCCCCTAAGGATAGTTAAGGTCTGGACATTTGAGATAATCCTATAGCTGTTCTTGTCGGACTCGCTGCAGGTTAAAGATCCCTCAGCTGCTGGGAGCTAACCAACTCTTCATAGCCCAGTTTATGGAGACCATCACCAAGAATGGCCTAAGAACCAGTTGGCTCTCTGGGGGATGTGTGTTCAGATGTCGGGTTGTGTCTCATACAGCTCCAGGGTCACCTCTCACACGAACTGAATTGAACACAGCTGTACTTGGTGGCTTTGATCGGAATAAGGATTTAATGTGGTTTTCCCCTTTATTTTTACTTATTATTTTTTGATGATTTTATTTATTTATTTGACAGATAGCACAAGTGGGCAGAGAGGCAGACAAAGGGAGAGGGAGGAGCCGGCTCCCCGCTGAGCGGAGAGCCTAACGTGGGGCTTGATCCCAGGACTTTGGGATCATGACCTGAGCTGAAGGCAGATGCTTAACCCACTGAGCCACCCAGGCACCCCTGGTTTTCCCCTTTAGTTTATCATACAAGATGATCTGGGTCGGCCCCGGGAAATAATGGTAGGGGAGGCGGATTGAAGAAGACAATAAATTCAGTTTAACCTACTCAGTGCCCCCCAGGTAAACTCCATGGTGGTGGTCTGAACATCCAGTTTTGTAAACTTTAGCCCTGTATGTTTTCAAACAGAATCATCACTGCAGAGCATGAAGTCCAAAAGCCTTGAGGGACTCCTAACTAGTTCTTTGTTCTAGGAGAAACGTTGAGAACTTAATACTGTTGACAAAACTTCCAAACATAATGAATCACTTGGAAAGCTCAGGTATCATCAGCACTACCCTCCCACCACCAACCTGGTGATATAGTGATATTATATAAATATTTATTTTGCATGTCTTTTCCCCTCCTCTCTTATTCTCCAAATTTAAGCTGCCTGAGAACACAGTCTTTGATTCATTCGTGCTTCCCAGAGCCCCCCGAACAGCACTGCCTTACAAGTAGTTGGTGTTCAATAACTGTTCATTCTGTCAGTTAACCTGGAGATTGGCAGAGCTTATGCGATCACAAGTCGGGGCTTTTTCATCTGGGGCCTCCCACAGAGGTTTGGCTTCTAGTGCTCCAGCAGAATAATCCTGTCTCTGGGAGCTGGGAACCATCTGGAGGCTTTCAGCTGGGGAAGATGGAAAATCCAGCATCAGGGTTAAGAGAGGCTGGAACCAGGATTCCCCGAGAACCCACGTCCCAGCGACATCCCCAAGCCCTTTGCCTGAGTAGGGGTGGCAGATAGGGACTGCGGGCTTCTTGGGAGCCCTCTTCACCCTCAGGGGCTGTGGGCTGAGCACTGCACCAGCACGTTCAGCTGGCAGGCTTAGGATTCTGTCCCCGAATGTGTACTTAAAGGAACCCTACTTTCCCTTGTTTTTCATTTTCAGGCTTTGAATCAGAAAAAAAACCTATTTTATTCGAAATCGAGAATGTACTTAGTGACCTTTCCCAAGTGGAAGCAAGGTGCCTACAGCCCACAACTTTAATTTAAATCAATTCCTTTCCTAGCATGAAAAACAAACACAAAAATAACTTCCCAGGAAGGACTTGGGGGTACTTTGAGTGTTCAGTAGTTGATCTTTTACAAAGGTAAACAGGCTCTTACCTTGCTGGTTTCTGAGAAGTTTGTTGGGGGTGGGGTGGGGTGGGGATGTGTACCAGGCTTCAACAAAACACCGTTGTGAGGCCAAGTGCCAAGTTCTTTGTGTGAAGGGCAAATCCGTGTTGGTGTAGGGCTGTGGCCACATATGGTGCAGATGCCTGCTGTTTGGAAAGAATTTCAGTGCAATTAAAAGACTTTTGGAGACTTGGCAATATTGTTAATTCCTTTGCCATTTTATATGAGCAGGAGGATTAATTAGCATGGGCTTTATAGAGTTATATCTAAATGCATATGTTTTAGGTTAGATATTTCTTTTTACTAGATTAGTCAGACTTGTTCCCAACTGTGAAGGCTGCCTCATGGGATTCATTCGTGCCTGCCTGCATGCTTCTTGTTTGCTGGAGTGTGTTATCCAGGGCTGACACCAGAACCATTTTTAGTGAGGCTGACTGTCCTTACCTTGCAAAATTACTTTTGATGAAGGAATCAGAAGGAAGGTGGGTAGGGAGTTTAGAATATGGAGGCAGACTTGGTCACAGAATACCTTTTGTTTTTGTTCATTTCTGCAAATGACTTTTTTAAGCAGTCTAATTTTCCCAATTGCATTTCCTTGATATTTTTTTGTTTTCACACTTTTATAAGAAAGAGAAAAAGAGACCAAAGTCTTTGCAGTAATGGCATCTTTTTTTTTTTTTTTTTTAAGATTTTTATTTATTTATTTGGCAGAGAAAAATACAGCGAGAGAGGGAACACAAGCAGGGGGAGTGGGAGAGGGAGAAGCAGGCTTCCTGCTGAGCAGGGAGCCTGATGCCGGCTCCATCCCAAGACCCTGGGATCATGACCCAAGCTGGAGTCAGATGCTTAAGGACTGAGCCACCCAGGCACCCTGAGGGGCATCTTTTAAATGAAGTTTAGAATAGCCCTCCAGAGCTTATTCAGACCCCTTCAGAGTTCTGATCTGAGCCCACGAGGTTCCCAGTTCATCTGTCAATTCAACCATAATTAGTAGAATCATTTTGCATGGATGCTTTGTTGACCTTAGAAATATAGGATATTCTAGAAATAGATGTATTCAGGATTCTCTTTCTTATCCTCATGGTAATGAGGGAGTTTCCTCAACTCCCAGCACTGGGCCGAACACATGGAAGTATACAGTGAATGTTGAATGGCTAATTGTTCGGCCTGGTGCCACTGACTGTCAACTTAGCCTGCGTGAGATTCACCAGGACAGCTTATTAACAGAATCATTCCAGGCACCAGCCTCAAGTTATGATTTGGAGTTCAGAGGAAGGCTGCAGAAGTCCCGATTTTTAACCCATGTCCTCATGGATGCGGATGCAGGTTACCTGAGGACCTCACACAACGGGGAAAGAGATTGCTGTGGGGAATAGGGCGGTGTTTCAGAGCTTTAGAGGAAACGTTTCTTTAGCTCAGTTTAGGCTCCTTCCTGCTACCATCCATGCTCCTGGCCTCCTCTGAGGATGCTCTGTGATGACTCCCTTTCTCTTGCGCTGTGGCTCAGGCCGTCTGCCCAGGGGCTACTCCCTTGTCTTCCATTCCCTGACCATCGCCAGTCCACTCTGCGGCAGATCGGATTCTTCCTGTTCCCCTGGAGCCACCTGAGAATGGCGTAATTGGATGGCACCCATTTTTGTCTTACTTTGGGATTGTGCAGATGTCCTGGTGGCCAGGGTGCCTTGTGCTTATCAGTCTGGTTTAAGTCACCTTCCTAGGCACCGGTGCTGTGTGTTTGCACAAGCCACTGAATGAAGTTAGTCATGCAGGCTTCAGTGTATAAATGAGATGACAAATCTAAATTTCTTGGCACAGCTCAGGGCGTATAACGTATGCCCCGTATAATGTCAATGTTTTTCCCTCCATGAATTATAAACTCCTGAGGGGCATTCCAGGGACACAAACTTGAATCAAACTAGATTTCCCAAGGGATGAAGCCAGAGCTGAGATTCACCTGAAAGTTAGACATTAGCCTGACATAATCATAAAACAAATAAATAGCGACACCCCAGGGATGTCTCAAGTGGGCAGTTTTTAGCAACAGCCGATGCTGTCTACTGAGAGGGGCGTTGCTAAAGTGTTGGAGGAAGTAACTATGCACAAAGCCTCCTAAGTAGACTCCACAGGACAATGTCTGCTTCACGCTCAAAAGCGAGGGAAGCTACTCACTGCCGCCTGGCCACGGTAGGAACAGAGGAGGTGTCCTGCCACAGGCAGGCTTGGTTGGGTCTCGTTAAATGAGAGTTATACTTTCTAGAATAGCATAACTGTGTGCAACAGTGAATAGGAGTGGGAGTAGCAACACAATAAAAATGTAGCCGCCAAAGAATATGTTTGAAAATCTCAGATGTTGGCCACAGCAGAGAGAGACGGAGAGCTCTCTCGAGTTTTCCCAGCTCCGAGTCTCTTGCTCCTTAGGGCACTCAGTGTGCACAGCCTCAAGAGAAGTCAGGGGATGGCCTTTCCAAGCCTGTGGAACAGGTGACGTCAGGGCATCTTGTCTAGTCTGCTTTAGTCTGCACATCGTGGGTCAGCCAGGCCGACAGGGGCTGAGGCAAAGGAGAATTTTGTCTTAATGAGGAGTTGGAGTTCTGCAGTTCCAGAGTTCATTCAGCAGATCAGTCCTCTGGGATGGTGATCCTTTAATTCTTTTTACCTTTTTGTTGAGATCACATGATGGTCATCACAGCTCTAAGGTTTTGTTCCACACAACAGGGTTCCAAGAGGGAAGGAAAGGGTATTTTCTCTCTCCCTTGCCCCCTTCCCTTGTCTATCTCCTTTTCTAATGTCTCTCTCACTTTTCTCTTTCTCCTTCTCTTTCCCCATCATGCTGTCCTCTCTTCCCTTTTTCCCTCTTTCAACTAGGATAAAAATCCCTCTCAGAAGCTTCCAAAAGGTTTACTTTACCTCTCTTTGATGAGAACCAAGTCATGTGCTCACCTCAGACCAATCACTACCAGTGCCCCAAGGGTCACTATTTTGGTTTAGACTTATCATGGCTTCTTTCCTGGGTCTAGAGAGGGGCTCCCTTTTCTGAGCCTGTAGCTGCGTGTATGCTATCAAGACTCAACATGCCAAGAGAGAAAGAGGAATGACTGTCTGGTAGGCAGTTGTCATACGTTTCTAAAGCTGTTCTAACAAAGTATCACAAACTGGGTAACTTAAATAATAGAAAGTCATTGCCTTGTAATGTAATTCTGGAGGCTAGAAGTCTGAGATCAAGGTGTTGGTAGGGTTGGTCCCTTCTGAGGTCTGTGAGCTTCTGGTAGTTTGTTGGCAATCTTAGGCATTCCTCAGCTTGGAAGAGCGTCATCCTGATCTCTGCTTTCATCTTCACATGCTGTTTTCCCCATGTGCATGTCCTTGTCCAAATTTCCCCCTTTTTTTTTTTTTAAGATTTTATTTGTTTATTTGACAGACAGAGATCACAAGTAGGCAGAGAGGCAGACAGATAGAGAGAGAGGGGGAAGCAGGCTCCCCGCAGAGCACAGAGCCCGATGCGGGGCTCGATCCCAGGACACTGGGACCATGACCCGAGCAGAAGGCAGAGGCTTTAACCCACTGAGCCACCCAGGTGCCCCAAATTTCCCCTTTTTATAAGGACACTAGTCATAGTGGATTAGGGGCCCTCCTGACTTCAATATGGCCTCATCTTAACTAATCACATCTATGATGACCCTATTCCCAAATAAGGTCACTTTCTGACATGCTAAGGTCTGGGACTTCAGCATATGAATTTTGGTGGTTGGGGGAAATGGGAGATGCAATTCAACCCATAACAAAAGTCGGTAGCATCTGCATAAGAGGTAAAGTGTCAGTGTTGACCTGAACACGGTGGCCTCAGCTACTCTTTTCTTGTTTGCATTTAGCATTTAATTCAGTCTAAAGAGAACTTTTATTCTCTCAATGTTAGAGAATAATAATAATAATTTAAGAAAAGCAAGTGAGAAAAAAGGGCACAAACTAGAAACTTCCAAGAACATAAAAAATTAAAACATCATCACTGTCGTTATCCTCATCATCAGTCCATCCAGTTTTGCATCTGCCTACTTCCTCCCTATAAATAGCAGTAGAAAACCACAGCCACTCAACCGGCAAATACTGGGAAAGCCCTCAGATAGAAATCTAAGAAGCAATAACACTTTGTAGTTACTAAACTCCATACTCATGAGGATCGTTAAGTAACTCTAATCATTTACGAAATTTAGTCTAGTGGAGTCATAAAATTGATTTTTCAAACATTTATATTCATTATTTAAGCATTTTTTCCCTAGACTTGGCCATAGAGAACACATAGAAAAGTCAGTTTACTCATTTTAGACATTTTGGGACTAGGTACATGTCAAAATGTATAAATATTTAAAATACCTTATAGAGCTATCAATGGTATGTAATGTTCTTCTCTTAAAGTAACTCAGTATCTATTCCAACTTTTTATTTAAATGGAAAGTACATTTCTAAGAAGATGAGCATGACATTTTCTACCTAATGTCTTTTAAAAAAAAAGTCATTAAAAGGTATCATATAAAGATCATAAAGCACCCTTATGACAGAATTATTTTGAAGTTATTGTAATCATTTTTTTGGTCAATCCTGCTATTCTATGGTGCTTTCTGATAGGTGCTCTTGGCTTGGGGGCTGACAGAGAAAGGAGGTGCCTGACACATTGCTCATGTCTCTTCCCATAAGGGAAGATGTGTGTTGGGTTGGAGGAAGCTGGCTCTACTGAGTTGTGTGCTATTGTCTAAGGGGAGCCGCCCAATTCACGCAGTGCTCTGCCCCCCACATCATGAATCTGAGCTTCATCTGAACCGTGGGGCTCTGCTCCACTCAGTGCCTGGTCTTTCTCTGTCTTCAGTGATGTTATGCAAATGAGGTCTCTATTGAGCAGAACTGTCCTAGGTGAATGGCAACTCTTCTTTGGCTGGGCCACCGAGAAGGGTCTGGACTTTGGCAAGAATATGTTTTCGCAAGCCCTTCCCCAGTGAAGGCAGACCTGCTAACATTTTTTCATGGGCTATACCCAGGCTCTCTGCTGGACTGCAGAGGCTGGGAATTGGTCCCGAGCTCCCCTCTTCCCAACAGTCCGCCCTCTGATGCATTTAAAGGTCAGCAGTTGCTGTAATTGCTCCTGCTTCCGCCGTCTGTCTCTCTGCCTGCCGCATGAGCGTGGAGAGCATCCATTTGAGTGACGCTATGACTTTGTTACAAATTAAGGTCCACTTTAAGGTGAACAATTCCGTGGCATTTATACATTCATCATATTATACAACCATGACTTCTGTCGATCTTCGAAACATTTTCATCACCCAAACAGAAAACTTCTTGCCTTGTATCCAGGAGTACTCCTCATTCTCTCTTCTGGCCCCCACCTCCCAGCCCCTGGCAAGCACTAATCTGGTTTCTGTGTCTATGGACTGACCTATTCTGGACATCTCATATGAAAGGAATCATACAATACGTAGCCTTTTGTGTTTGGCTTCGTATACTTAGTATAATTTTTTTTCAAGATTCATCCATATTGTAGTGCGTATCACTTCATCTTTTTTTTTTTTAATGGCCAGATATTCTGCTATATGGATATGCTACACGTTGTTTATCCATTCATCTTCCCCTTGAAGGCAGAGAACTATAGGCTAACATCATCAACCATGGTCTCACAAGAGTTTTGAAAAGGTGACATACACAGTTTCTGGACTCTGGAATTCTAGCTTCAGTGGCTCCAGAAAGTGGGTCCCGGTCTTTCTTAAAGGACTTTCTGTCCCAATCAGCCACGTGCTTGGGACCAAGAGCCTGGGCCATGTGTTCTTCTTCACATTAGTAGCCTGTGCACATCACTGGATGAGTTTGTCTCTCTTCCTTCTGTAGTGATGCAATATCTCTCTTGCAGGTGGCCCTTCCTGTCCTGTAAGCTTGCCCTTGGCTTCTGTTCATTGCTCTTAGATTTCTCCAAGGACTCAGAACTTCTCATACTCCAGGCCCAGGACTAGGATTTGGAGATTAGGATATAAGCCCAGCAAAATGGCCAGCTCTTTTTAGCATTAAAGTCTCCCAGACTTGAAAGCAGGGCCGATGGGAATGTTAAATTGCCTCATGGTTTTAAAAAATGCCAAGTGCTAGAAAGATTATGTGCAAAATGGAAGGCTCTGGGGGAACGTGATTTTTAAAAACCTCAGCCAATCGGCCCCCTGTGGCTAAGGGCAGTAACAAACTGCCACCCTACTGGGCTTTGAGTGATGGGCCATAATTCGCCATGGCCCTTCTGCTGACTCCACAAGCCATTTGAGCCCAGTCTTAAGTTTTATAATGTCACCAGGATCCCCGTTGGTGTAACAGCCCATGTCTCCTCTGTCAGTTACCTGGAGCGTGTGCTCCTATAAGGCTGTTCCCTGGATGGCCAGTGTTTAGGGCTAACACATGTTTTGGCTTACTTTCCACGTCAAGACAGTTTAGAATTGCCCAGGACTGACCCTACACATTTACAAAGCCTTGATACGCTGACAAGATTAACTGATAATTCTTTAAAGGTGAGGAATGTTTTTCTACCACGAAGCCCAGATGGGCCTTGATGACATCTGGGAAAATCACTGGCAGCTGCATCACATCCTGGGGGCCTCTTGTTGCCCACGTCACTGACACCCTCCCCCTTGTATCTGTAACATTGTAAGAGTGAGAAGATGACATCATGAAGGGAAAGATTTTAGCTCCATTACAGATGAAAGTTTACCTTACCACTCCCCACCTAAACAAGCCTGATGAAAAACCTATAAAGCTTTCCTGTCACCAGGAGCCTTGATCCACCTGTTTATTCAGGCTTTTCCTGAAGTGGGCTAAAGGCTGACAGCCTGAGTGTGGGCTAAAGGCTGACAGGCCTAATGGGTGACGTCTGGACCACTGTGTTTTAAGACAATATCCTTTAGCTCGGGGCTGTAGAGAGGAAGGGGTGTTTTCATCTCAAAGCTTAGCTTTATGAGAAAAGGAACTCGGGGAAGTCTTCTGACTCCCAAAGCACACTGCAGGCACGGACGGAAGGTGGTGCTCTGTTTCCTCCGCTCCCTCCTGCCCACCCCTCCCACTTAGTTCGGCCCCAGTTTACTTATAGGCAAAACCCAGAAGAAATGCTTTCCCACCACTTCCCTCTACATCGTAACCAGGGCACTTTCCAGAAAGACCTCGAGGGCCAGCTCCAAGAATTCCAGGGCAACATGCTTTACAGGGCCTTGTGACCTGTAGTGGAAGAAATTTTGGGCTTTGTGCCCATAGGCTGGTGGTAAAAAAGGTTAACGATTAGTGCAGTGGGGCGAAGGACCCCATCCATAAACAAGAGGAAGTAAGATTTGTGACAACTTTTGTGACGTAATTAAATGGGGAGCTCTCTCCTGGGAAACTGTATACTGACATGGGGCTCCCCCTAACTCCGTAGTCCCAGCACCGTCCTCTCCTTCCCCTTGCCTGTTTTCACAGGTGCCTGTCGTTCAGGGATGATTGGCCCAGTGTTGTCCAGCAAGCTCCTACCCCAGTGGTCTCTTCCGGGCAAAAGTAGTCAGTTAGAAATGTTTCTTTGTGAAATGTGCTCTGACTTCCTGAGGTCCTTTGGCTGGGTGCGCGGGGAGCAAGGAAGGTGGGGAGGGCTCCCTTACCTGGGGAACCCCTTCCTGCCCTGCTGGGCCATGACTCCGGCAGACTTCATCTATCCTCCCTGCCATCTTGTGAAGGAGGAGATAACATCATCTTTTCTAGATGAGGAGACTCAGTCTCAGAGAAGTTAAGTTTATTTATTTTGCTCCCTGCTGTTCTTTGATGGATTTGAGGTGGTTAACAAAAACACTTGCAAGTCAAAAGGAAAACCATAAAGACTGGAGGCAGAGGGGTGGAATGAAGGCAATGCATAGGAGGAATAATAAGCCACCCAGAAACACACACCACACTAGTAAAAGTGCTGAGAAGTGGCCATAAATTTACCTCAGGATTTCCTGAAAGCCAAGACAGAAGGAATAACAATTTCTAGTTAGAAGGTTAAACAACTTGTATCATTGGTAGAGAAGCGAGGATTTCAACCTACTTTTGTCAGATGCCAAAGTTCATTCATTCATTCATTCTTTCATTTAGGGCCCAAGTCTACAACAAGTTCTGAAGATTTGGGGCCACATACTCCATGCCAGGCTTAACAAGAAGCTGCTGGATGGGGCCTGCCAGTACCCACTGCCCTCCCACCAGCCAGGCCAGGAGGAGGACTGGGAGAGTGGTCTTCCTAGCACTCAGGCCATGTGTGTGGTCAGGGGCTGGTATCTTGCCATGGGGAGGGGAGGCTGTGACTTCTTCAGTGCGCAAAGACTGGGGACCCATGGGCAGGGAAACAGGCTACTGGAGGTTTGCTGAGCTGCGGAACCTACAGATTTACTCTGTGCCTTCAGCAAAATTCAGAATGTTGAAGGAGTTCTTGGAAAGGGCAACCTGGGTCTCCTGAATTTGAGCAAATGTTCAGCGGGTTCCCACATGGGCCTAGACAGTTGGGAAGACAGAAGACCCGCTGGAGTCGCTGGTGCCAGTGAGATTGTGGGATTGTGGTGCAGTGTCCCTGGGAAGAGGAGGGAGCTTCTCCCACCGGATCTTGTTTTCCCACAGCACTTGGAGGGTAATAAAAGTATCCTTGCAGCTTTTCTTCTTTGTTCATTCTTAAAAGAGTTTCTTGGGCAGGTAGAAACAAAAGCTACAAATCAAAAAACTTTTAACTTAGAGACTTTAAACAAGTTGCTGACTTCTGCTGTATCCTCATTTTTGCCATCTATAAAATGGGCACAGGACTTGCACCCTCCTCCTACCACCAAGACTTTGTGAGGCTTCGCTGAGACCAGCAGAGGATGTGTCTGTCTCAGGCCTGCCTCCCACACACTCAAAACAGGGTGTGGCATCTGTTTCCTGTGATCTTTCTTTCATCATTTCTCTCGCCTCCTTTCTCTGAGCATGTTCTGTCCTGAGGAGTCCCTAGGATATCCCCTTCCTGTGCATTAGAGACATCTCTCTTTGGGCTATTGATTATAGAGTCTTCAGGAGAATTGTAGAAGCAGAGATTTCCCGAGCTTATTCAAGGTGCTTCTCACTCTGCAGCCTAGTGTGCCCGTAGGAATCAGAAGCTTTAAACACTCCCCAGGTGACTGATTCATAGCCAGGTGTGAGCATTCCTGTCTCAGGCAATACTTGAAAATTGTGGTTGCTATTGCCTTTCCTATAGTTTGAGCAGGGTGCCACCTGCTCCTTGTTCAAATATCACTTTGTTGTTTCTAGAAAATGTGTGAAGTTCCCATGAGGTTTTCACCTTTGCCTGAAAGGCAGAGTTCCTTCAAACGGTGGGTGCAGAAAGCCTTTACTCACAGCTAACACACTCTGTCCCAGACTGGTTTATCAGATTCGCCCCCAGCAACCGCACAGGTCCCTGAGGAATGGCACTGGCATAGAGTCCTTCTGACGAGCAACAGGATGAGGAGATTCCAAGCCTGGGAATCCTGTTTAGGAGACCAGAACGTGTGGCCCCGAGAAGCCAGGGAACAGCTAGCGAGACATGGTACCTTGAGGAAGGAAAAGGGAATGGAACAGGAACACAGTCATCCCTCACCTAATAAATATTTACATCATTCACTTTTTTAAAATTTTATTTAATTATTTGACAGAGGGGAGAGAGATCACAAGTAGGCAGAGAGGCAGACAGAGAGAGGGGGAAGCAGGCTTCCTGCTGAGCAGAACCGATGTGGGGCTTGATCCCAGGACCCTGAGATCATGACCTGAGCTGAAAGCAGAGGCTTAACCCACTGAGCCACCCAGGTGCCCCTACATCATTCATTTTTTAAATGATTCCTTACACTTTCCCTATACCTTCCCTTAGCATCTTCAAATATTAAACCTCTTTAAAACTATGGCCAAGTAATCAAACCAGGACATTAACCTTGATTTGATACTATTATTGCTACAGATTAATTCTGCAGAATCATATTCAAATTTAATTTCAAATTAAATCATTCAGATTTCTCTAACTGTCCCATGGATGCCCTTTCTCTGGTCTAGGATCCAATCCAGGATCCCATAGCACAGTTAGTTGTATTTCCTTAGCCTCCTTTAACACAGAACAGTTCCTCAGACTGAGGCTTTTGAAGAGTGGAAAAGAAAAAAGAGTGTAGAATGTCCACCAGTTTGGTTTTGTCTGGTGTCTCCTCATGATTAAATTCAGCCTATTAATTTTGGAAAGAATACCGCAAGAGATGATGTTGTTCCCTTCTCAGGGCATTATAGGAGGTGGGATGAGATTGCTTTCCCCCCAGAAAAACATGTCAGAAGAAAATATACCTATTTTAGCAGTTGACAATCTATTTTAGCAATGACAAAGAACAGGTGAAGCCCCACCTTGAACCACAGCTCTAGGGGACCCTGCTCTGTTATCCTGTACCCCCTCTTAAACTGAGGGCTCATCATCTCCTTCCAGACCCTTCCTTCCTCCAGCTTGTTCACCTGCTGTGTGAGTTCTCCTCTTAGGGAGGCAAAATACTTTGAGAAACATCTGTATAATCTCCTATGAAAATAGGTCCAAGAGTAATAAAGACATGGCTACTGTCTTTAGTTAAGCATAGTTTTCTTTGGGAAGAAAATCGGATGTGATAGAAAGAATTGAATGTGGTTGAAGAAATGGATATTTATGCTTGTATGTGTGCAAGATTTGCCAGTAAGGAAAAAAATTAAACAAACTGCAGAAAATATAATTGTTGGTACAAAATTAGATCATGTTTCAAGGGGGTAGGAGAGAAATAATTCAAACTACTATAGGGAGAGAAGAAGCCTAGTGGAAGCGTGAATGTAAGAACAAGCCAGGATATTTTTTTGCCTCCCCTGCACAGTTAGAGGTCACATAATTGTAGGATGACCTTTGCTTGAGTGACAGGGTCAGAATGTGCTTGTGTTACTTGGGTATATATATATTTTAAAAGGTTTATTTATTTATTTGAGAGAGAGAGCGAGCATGAGTGGGGGATGGGGCAGAGGGAGAGGGAATCTCCAGCAGCCTCCATGCCCAGGGAGGAGCCCCACATGGAGCTTGATCCCACAACCCTGACATCATGGCCTGAGCTAAAACCGAGAGTTGGACGCTTACCTGACTGGGCCACCCAACCACCCCTGCGTGGATTTATTTTTGCCTTTCGTGGGTCCTTTTGGAATAAATGAAGAGCTTTAACAGAGGTATAGTATTAAGAACATCAAGGTTGAACTTCAGGTTAGTACTTGTTTGTCCATTTGGTGAGGCCGACCTAAGTGGAGGGGAAAAGTACCCAGAGAATAGGGCTTTATTCTTATATGGGTCATGTCAGTGACCTTATTTTTGGAGAAAATTATATTCGCTAAATTTAAGAGAATAAAGTAAAAGAGAAAAGGATACACTATACAGAAAAAAGGAGGTAAACTATTTCTGGGTCAAATGCTTGTAGCATTTGGCATCTTTAAAGATCTCTTTTTATCCACATACCCACACAGAGGTCTGCTATCTTACGAAGGTAAGATACTGTACATGTTGGTTCGTATCCTGTTCCTTTTTTAGTCTCTTTTTCTGCTTAAATTTATTAAATGCTGATTGTAAAAAAAAGGTGCAAACACTTCAGAATGTGTGAGGCAGGACATGGAAGTCTCTCCAGTGAACAGGATTTTAATAGTTTGGTGTATCTTCTCTCTGATTTTCTCCGTACTGTCTAGGAATGGAACGTTTTCACTTCAAGTATCTTAGACTTGGTAAATTTCTAACTGATGTTAGTGGGCTCACATGACTTTTTTGGTATCCAGTTTCTTTTCTTTGGATTATAGGGGTCAAAGGCTTTCATTGTTCACCTGTCTTGTAAACATTTCTTTCATTTCCCATTTTGCTCAGTGTTATGGGGACATCTGTCTCCAATGACTATCCCAACTTTCTTCAGAATTCCCCTGTGTTGGGGTGCCTGGGTAGCTCAGTTGGTTGAATGTCTGCCTTCAGCTCAGGTCATGATCTCAGGGTCCTGGGATCAAGTCCTGCATTGGGCCCCCTGCTCAGCAGGAGCCTGCTTCTCCCTCTGCCTCTGCCCCTCCTCCTTGCTCATGCTCTCTCTCTGTCTCTTTCCCCCCCCTCCCTCTCAGATAAATAAATAAAATTAAAAAAAAATTCTCCTTCACAGCATGCCCTCCATCCTGCCACCTACCTTGCCATCTCCCCTCCATTGTGCACAAGTTCTCTTTGAACTAAAATGTCCTTTCCGTTTCCTGATCTCTCATCCAGGGTCCCCTCTGGATGCTCAGCTTTCTTCTCACATTCTCTTTGCCCTCATTCTGTTTAGATCTTCCCTCCCTTCTCTGAGTCTTCGAGAAGGATGACTGCACACCTCTTACAGGTCCACCTCTTATCCTGATCCCTAGTGAGGAATCTGCTTATATCAGTTTCCAAGGGTTCTTGTAACAAAACACCACAAACCGGACAGTTTATAACCATGGAAGCTACCTTGTTAACTGTTCGGGGGGCCAGAGTCTGAAATCAAATGTCATCAAGCTCATGCATTCTCTGAAGGCTCCAGGAGAGAAGTCCTTCCTTGCCTCTTCTGGCTTTTGGTGATTGCTGGCAATCCTTGGCGTTTCTTGGTTTGTAGCTGCATCACTCCTGTTTCTGCCTCTGTCTTCACATGGTCTTCATCTTTTTATGTGTCGTGTCCGATGTCTGTCTTTTTGTCAGGACATGAGACATTGGATTCAGGGTCCCCTTAATCTTGTATGACCTCCCCTTAACTTGATAAAAATATCTGCACAGACTGTATTCCCACATAGGGGAAGGGAGGGGAAATGGAATGGACGAGATCAGAGAGATAAGCTGTGGGAAACTCTTAACTCTAGGAAACAAACTGAGGGTTTCTGGAGGGGAGGTGGATGGGGGGAAGGGGTAATTGGGGGATGGGCATCAAGGAGGGCACATGATGTGATGAGCACTGGGTGTTATACGAAACTGATGAATGAATGAATGAATTCTACATCTGAAACTAATGATGTAATATGTGTTGGCTGATTGAATTCAAATTTTAAAAAAGGACTATTTCCAAATAAGGTCAAATACTGAGGTTCATGTTCCAGGTGAACGTGAATTTTGGGGGACTCTACTGAGCTTAGTACACTGCTCTAGATCCATATTATCACTTCTCTTTGAGACATTTCCTTGCGGATGTACCACTGGAGTCTCCAGTTAAACATATCGAAAAATGAGGTCATAATCTTCCTGGTCCTCTGAGGATCCCTGGGAAGAAGTAGCTAAACAAATTCAAAGTTGTGAAGAAAGACTCTTTGAAATTTACATGCAATTTTGAAGTAAATGTACATTGTGCTTTGAGGATGGGCTTCTCTGCTAGTATGAAGCTATCACAGCCTGTAAGACATTTGAATAATATAATCTCATCTTCTTTAGTTTGTATTTTCCTGTATATTTCACCTTATATGTGTATAAATATGTGTGTATGTGTGTGTGTATGGTATGATGCATTAATACAGCAGATCAGGTATATGCTTTATAAGTAGATACATGCATATACCTGTAGTAGGGTGTGTGCTCAGAGATTTTTTCAGTGAGTGGAGCATGTGGTCAAGAGTTTGGAGAACAATGGTCTGTAGGGTCAGGTTCTTTTTCCTTAGCACTGCATACAAGGCCTTCACTTACAGCTCCTAACTTTTTTTTTTGCGGGGGGAGGATTTTATTTTTTTAGAGCAGTGTTAGGCTCACAGCAGAACTGAGAGGTAACATTTCCTCTCTACTCTCTGCCCCCACACATGCATAGCATCCCCTCTTACCAACATCCCCCAGCAGAATAGTACATTTGTTACACTGATGAACCTGCACGGACGGACACATCTCAATCACCCAAAGCCCATTGGTTTACCTTAGAGTTCGCTCTGGGTGGTGCATGCTCTGTGGGTTGGGACAAGTGTCTACTGGCAGGCAGCCATGACTTCAGTGTACAGAGTCGTCTTGCTGCCTTAAAATCCTCTGTGCTTCACTTCATCATCCTTTACTCCTGCCAACCCCTGCCAACCCCTGCTCTTTTTACTGTCTCCATAGTTTTGCTTTTTCCAGAACGTCACAGAGTCAGAATCATCTAGGATGTAGCCTTCAGCCTTCTTTTCAACCTTGTCTCCACTGTATCCCTCTGTGCCAGGGCAGCCTATCCCCCGTGTCTCCATTTACACACTCTGTTCCTTGGCTCTGGCTGTCTTCTCCGTCGTTAGTGCCTCTCCTCATGGTTTGCTCTCCTCCTCCTGCAACCCTTCTCTTCTCTCCAGGGTGGCGTCAATCCTCTCTCCTCCCTGAGCCTGTCTTTACGTTCAGGCACTCTGTCCTTCCCTCCTCTATTCTCACTCATGTGGTTTTCTCACACCGTTCTCCAGCTTCTCTGCTAGGGTGGGTGTTGTTGGCCTTGTGTTTGTGTGTGTGTGTGTGTCTTGACCCCATGATTGCGGGAATCTCCTTGAGGTTGGAGCCAGTCATTCCTCACTCCTGGTCACTCTCATCTCCTCTTCTCTGTTCTAAACAGACACTTAATATTTGTTTGATACATTTTTGCAGAATTGGCTTGTTATTTAAAAATTCTCAAGTTAGTGATGTTTTATATTCAAACATGGTCTACATTTCCTCTACAAGAAAGGGAAATCATTAGTAAATGAGAAAATGAGAAAATCCTGCAGTTCTGATGTTTCTTATCTGAGACCTCCCTCTCTTTCTCCCCAGAACTGATAGTGGGTAAGTTTTCACAGTGACTGAACATGGCAGAGGAGCAGAGGACAAAATCTCAGATGGGACAATGAAATAAAAATGGAATGTTTTCCATTTTGGTTCTTTTGTTACAAAAACCAGCTTTTGCAAACAGTGTTTCCCTGTTTGCCAATAGCAGTAGTCACTTCTCTTAGCTAGAAAATAATTTTTTTCTTTTTTTAGTTCTCTAAGACTTATATATGTTTCACCCATTTTTAGCTTTTTTTTTTTTTTTTTTTTTTTTTGGCAAGAGAAAAAAAACTGGGTATGAATAAGTTGCAAATGTTAAATGCAAAAGGAATGAGCTTTTGTAGTCACCAGAACCTCTGTTTGTACTCATCTCGGACATGGCTACTGAGGTGAGCAGTGTGTGACTGTGGGTTAAATGGCTTTCTTTTTTGTCTGCTTCAATAGTTCTAAGGGTGTCTAGAATGACATTTACCATTTATACTTGGCCTGCACATAATCAGACAAAAAAGTAATTTTCAACCATATCTATGTTCAAGCAAGTGTCAGAACATGTATGTCTATCATATAAAAATAATAAAAAGATAATACTCAGTTTTGGTTAGGCGGTGGAGCAAATTATACTTTCATCTCCTGTTGGCAGGAATTTGGAATGGTATAATGTTTCTGGAAAGCAATTTGGAAAAATGGATCAAAACCCTATAAAATATGTATATCCTTTGATCTAACAATTCCATTCTTAGCAATGTGTTCTAAAGATATCATTACAGTTTTGGACAAAGATTTAATACAGATATATTCCTTGTAGCATTGTTTATAATAGTGATAAAAATTTAGAAATGATCTGCGTGTCCAGTAAGAGGAAATTGGTAAAACAAAGTATGATTTTCCCATATGATAAAATACTTAGAGGCCAGTACAAATTGAATTGTAGAGGAATTTTTAAGATCCCAACATATTGCTTAGTGAATTAAGCAGGCTATAAACAGTATGTTCAGTTTGATTACAATTTGTTATTAAAAAATGTGTGTAACTTTAATTTTCCGGCTTCCTTTAACCTCAAGAGGCTACACTTGCCTTTAATATTTGTATCCTGTGGCTCAAGGCCCCATTCAGCTAACTGTGAGAGGTTTTTTTTTTTGTTTTTTTTTTTTGTGGAAGATTCCCCTGCTCTTTCTCTCATCACCTTCTCTGGCATTTTGCTCCTTTGCAGGTCACCTGTTGCTCTCTTGAATCCAGCTTCTCTGGATTAATTATCTTTCCCCTTATGAAGATTTGCAGAATCATGGACAGCAGTTGGTTTCCTGTAATGTCCCAAACACAGGTAAGACTAAGCTGTGATGCTCAGTACAATTTTCCATAATGCTTAGGTATAATGTATGGGAAGGGCAAAGCAAAAAGGAGAAAACTTAAAATTGGATGCTAGGTATGTTTGCTCCCAGAATGCTTACACTTGGGTCAGTCTCACCCATGTATCCATGTGTCTGTCCTCTATTGGTTGTGTTTCTCCTTTTCCTCTTACTGGCCACCATTTTGCAAGGACCATCTTTTACTCCTCTCTCAAGAGTGCTCTTAAGTTTATGGCCCCTTCCAGGGATTTTTGTCACCAATTCCTCTAAGACTCTGGAAAGGGGAAAACTGTTTTCCTAAAAGGAAACATAATTTGTACAAATTAATTCCACCCACACTGAGGATAATAAAATTTACATTATTATGCTTAGTGATTTAGCTTAGTATCTGAAGCCTCCCTATTCCAGAATGGGCTCTTATAAATTGCATGACCAAAAGGCCATTAAAGAGATCCTTCCCCCTGTTCCCCGTATTTTCCAAAATGAAGGGACAATTTGGTTCAAAGAGATATACCAGCTGTCATTCTATAATATAAACATTTCTTACAGTAATAGAAGGAAACATTGTACTTCTGTCTTTGCTTTTTACCAGTAGTGCTTAAAAAAAAAAGAATTCAGTTTCTACTAGAACATATAGATATTTAGAATATATATATAGAACATATAGATATTTAGAATATATATATATGGGTATAGAAAAACCCTCGAGGAGATATACCCTATCTCCTTGAACAATAGTCTTCAGGTGAAGAATGTATTAGCTATCTACTGCTATGTAACAAATTACCCTAAAATTTAGCTTAAAGCAACCACCCACTTATTATCTCACCATTTCTTTGGGTCACGAATCTAGATGCAGCTTCGTTGGGTGGCCTTTGGTTCTGTGTCTCTCACGAGGCTATGGTCCAGGTGAGAGCAAGGCCTTGGTCATCTCAAGGCTCAGATGGAGAAGGATGTACGAGAGAGGGTGGGAGGGAGACAGAGAGAAGTCGGGACAGAGAGACAGAGAGACAGAGAGAAGTAGGGTTTTGGTAGCCTAACGGTGTCGGGGGTCCCCAGGACACATCCCCAGGGTTGATGATTCTCTGGGAGGGCTCTCAGGGCTCAGCACATGGTATTCTATACAGTCGTAGCATATGGGTTATGATTTGTTACAGTGAAAGGGGCACAGCAAGACCAGCAAAGGGTGAAGGTGTCTGAGACAAAGTCTGCAGGAAACCGGGTATGAGCCTCCAAGAGCCGTCTACCCATGGAGTCATCAGGGCACATGGAATTCCCCCAGCAATGAGTTGTGACAACATGTGTGAAGTGCTGTCTACCAGGGACCCTCATTAATGACTCAGTGCCCAGGGATTGTAGCAGGAGCTGGTCACATAGACACCCTCTGCCTAGTATATATCAAAATTCCAGACTACCAGAGGGAAGACTGGTACTTAGCTTAGCCATAGTATTTATCTGAACAGTTTAAGGAACAGTGAGCCCTTCTTATCAGGGAATGGTGGGAAAACTCTTGAAATCCAAGTTCCCGGACACCAGGCAAGGGACCACCTTATAAGCTGGGCTTTCTGAGGATAACAGTCTTAGGCCTGCTGTGCTAACTCTTTTTTGCACACCTAATCTCAGAAGTGATATATATAACTTTTCTATATTCTGTTCACTAGTTGTGAGTCAGTAGGTCTAGTCACAAGGACATGACTGTCCAGAGGAAGGATCAGTGGGGGCCATTTTAGAGACTCCTCACTAGAGGGGGTGATTTTGCTTTTCCTTTCTGTATTTTCTGTTTTCTCTCTGAGGGCATGTGGTATTATTTTTTTTCATGTAGTATTTTTATAATAAGAAAAAGCTACTTGAAAAATGTGATTAATAATATATATATATATAGCAGCATGTACTGCTGGTGGTAGAAGGCATGTATTTCTTGGTGGAACAAAACTGGGATTTCTATAGGCACCATCCATACTCTGAGGTGTGGATTCTTATGGCCTCATAAATCTTGTTGATGTTTGAGATGGTGAGGTTACCTGGGAGGAAAATGTTTCTAGATATATTTATAAGAATAAATGTAGGATTGAAAAAAACTTTAGTGTTTTAGAAACAGCAACAGTAGCAGCAGGCAAGCCGAAGCAGACAGTAATTTGTTTGTGAAATGGCAGGATGTGGAAGCTAGGGGAGGCCTCACCAAGCTCCAGGAAGCTGCAGAGCAAGACAGATATTATGCCTTGAAATATCTGGCAAGAAAAGCTTCGAGTCATTGATCAATGTGGGAAGAATGGGGGCAGGGTGAAGAGGGCGTGTGGAGGCTGGAGCGGGGCACTTCTCCCCTTGGCTGGGGGTGGTGGCGTTCTGCCTGCTGCTCTTCTGAGAAGAGATGAGGGAAAAAGAACTTCTTTCCTCTTCTGAGCTCTGGATTTCAGAGAGGAATGGAGTTTGGCCTGGGGGGGCGATGGAAGTATCACAGAATGGGGGAGAGTTGCTGTCTGCTGGTCTGCTACCCATGGTGCAAAAGATGGTCCGTAATCTGATGTGGGCAGTCACGTGGGATCCAGGGTTACCACTGCTGTCAGGCATCTGGAACCCCAGAGGGCACTAGCACAGCACCTGGGTCACAGATAGGCATATAGAGAGAGAGAGGGACAAAGGTACAGATGTAATCTGGAGGCTACTCAGGGGCCCCTTCCAGCACTGCAATCTTCCATACCTGCTTTTCTTCACACATGTTAACTAAGATAGTCTAGTATGATATTATTAGTATTATTATCATTTTGGTTGGATTCTCCCCACCATAATGTAAGCTCTACGAGGGCAGGGATTTTCTCTGTTTGGTGTCTGACATACAAGAGGCACTCAATAAATGTAGTAGAATTGAATTTAAGAACACATTGATACCAGTACCTCATGTTTTTTTTTTTTCCTCACTTCTATTGCCTAGTGGTATTTAAATAAAAATTTCATATATTTGCCTTTCAACTTAGTGGGTTTCATCTGCTGAACTCCATGAACTTTAAAAAAGATCTGCCAATATTGTACTAAGTGAGAGAAACCAGACACAAAAGGCCACACATTGTGTGATTCCATTTATGTGAAATGTCCAGGCCAGGCCGATGCATGGAGACAGAAAGTAGATTCGTGGTTGCCAGGGGCTGGGAGGAGGGAACAGGGAAGGAGTGCTAATGGGTGTGGGATTTCTTTTCTGGGGTGATAAAAATGTTCTGGAATTAGACAGTGGTTATTGTTGTACAACTTTGTGAATATACTGAAACCCACTAAATCGTACATTTTAAAAGTGGTATGGGAATTATGTCTCAACAAAACTGTTATTCTAAAAATACAGATTTGTCATTAATTTCTCATGAGGCAGGGGTGGCTGTTTCTTTTATTGCAGTTGCACAGATAAGTAAAACGAAACGAGGGTTTTTAGCAGTGCGTGTGGATTTTGGAGTCAGACACACCCAGATTAGTATCTGGCTCCTTACCATGGCGACACCTTGGCAAGTTACCGTTCTGACCTCCGTAAGCCTCATTTCCCTTCTTTGAGAGGTGGATATACTAATACCTGAGACAAAGGACTGTGTGAAGGTCAGCTGCATTAACCCATGAAAAATGCCCAGCCCGGGGCTTGACAGCCTGACAACGAGCTTAGTCCTTTTCCTTTCTCCTCTTACCGCAGAAGACCTGCACGGTGCCCAGGTGAGTGGCAGAGCAAGTAATTAGAATCTGATTACTGAGGTCGGATACATTTTGTCACATCCGAAATGATGAGGCTGCCTCTTGGAGTCTGTTTGCCTGCTGTGGTTCAGCATTGTTGTGGGCATTATTCGTGGTGGAAAATCACTGTCCCTTGGTCTCTTTTCTCATCCAAATCAGAACAAAATTTCTGCCAGTATCACTGAGCATACCCAGCAGGTCTGGTCCCGGCTCTGGAGACTGGGGCTATCCCTGTCCTTTCTGAGAAGGAAAGAGGTAGGCAGGTAGAGCCCTGATTCTCGTCTGCTGGGTGGTTCGGTCCCATTTCCCCACTACACACAGTGGTTTGCTGGTAATGTGACAACCCCTTCTCCGGGACAAAAAAGCATCCTGATTTGTAGTGTGTGGCAGTTTCCATGGTGGATATCCTTTCTCTGGGGCTCACTTCAGCCTACCAAGGTGATGTCACAGAATGTGGACTTTGAAGAGACGTACCTGATCAGCTCACAAGTTGGGGGAACGAGCTCCAGCATATCCCTGCTTTTATGGGGTGATTACCCCACCAGGCTTAGTAGAGCTTGCAGGCAACTCATTGACGTGCCTGTTTGGGAAGGAAGGCGTTTCCTCACGTGGATTTCCACAGCATGACACCTCTGTTGTGCCTGCCTCCTGAGAACTCAGCATAGGAGGCACAAAGCTGTGAGCATGGAGGGAAGGTTAGGAACCTGCACAGGGACTTCCTGGAGAGTGGGGGTTGGGGTGGTGAAGGGTCCAAGCTGAGTCTGTTAGGAAGATGTGTTTTTTGACCATATGTGAGGTTGTATTGGAGTCAGCCCATTCAGGCCACTCAGAAAGCCTCACATGCTGTCTTCTGGAGCCTGCTGGAATTGAGTGCATGCATGTTTGACAAGGTCAGAGTCACACAACTAATGTCTAAGGGTGATAGGATGCATGTTAAGGAGAGAGGCAGAGGTGTCTGGCACATTGGCAGCCTTACAAACACAAGCTATACAAACCAAACTAATGAAACCCCCACTCCAGGGGGCTGACCCATCTCCCGTTGGGTAGCAGCTTCCAGATATAGTATATTCCTGGAAGCAAAACAATATTGATGAAGGTGTTTATGGAAATAATCTTGAATTCTGGGGCTGTTTAGAGTTTGTAGGATGCTGTGTATTGGTGTGGGGAATATGGTATTTTTTTGTTTTGTTTTGTTTTTTGCCATGAGAGTAATGGCTGGGCCCAAACTCTTCTAATCAAGGAAGAGTTTAGTTAGTTAGATTTAGTTTAGTTAGAGCAACCTAGCTGCTATAGGAAACTCAGTGATTTAATACAAACATCTTATTTCTTAGGACTTTCTTCTGGTTGGCTGATGGGGTGGCTCTGCCCCACAGGACCCTCGGCTTTCACGGGTCCAGGTTGACAGCGGCTCTCTTATCTTCACTGCTTGACTCCCAGAATTTCCCTGCTATCAGGAGCCAGCCAGGAAATGGGAGGACAGAGAAATAGAGAAAACATGTTTGCTTTTCAGCCACATCCATTCTGCCTACATTCCTTGATGGTCCCCCTTTTGCATGAGGAATAATTTCTGGAACTAGGTGAGCATTTATTAAAGTCTCTTTGCCTTTATGACAGGTTCTTCAATTTTTTAGATCAGTGAGTAGGTCCTGGCTGGGCTGCTGTTTCCCAGGAACAACTGTGTCCTGTGGAGGGGAGCCAGGTCTTCGGTGCACAGCAATCTGTGTTCGCCACAGTCAGGGATGCGTCTGTGGTCAGAACGGTACTGACCGAGAGTGTCCTGTCGTTAAAAGCATCTTTACTTACAGATTGGGCATGTTAGCATTTTCGTCTCCTATGTTTCCTTTTGAGAAGAAACTTAAATTAGTCAAGAAAGCATGGTGCTTTGTTAAGCCAAGAACTACATTTGGTCTGTGTTCCCCCAGTGGGACAGTTCTGGAAGGTGTGGCCTTTTAGCCCTGGGGGAGCCATTAACTGAACCCCCCCCCCCCCCCCCCCCCCCCCCCCCCGTCCTTTCTGCCTTAGCAACTTCTCTGCTTCTTAGATCCCTAGGCTCTTGTTAAATCCACTAATTTACTAATTCACTGCCCTGGGGATTTTAATTGAAGCCAGCACGAGTAACAGTTAAGGTCTCATGGCAATTACTCGGGCAAATGAAGTAACCCCTTCCAACAACTAAAGCTACTTACTAAGAATTCAAGCCTTGTCTGTTTCTTTTCATGCCCAGAGATTTCTCAAAGATTTATGTCTCCAGATTCATGCCTTCAGAGGTAATGGTGAACACAATGAAAACTGGCTTTTTTGGCCAGAGGGAACATCTGTGCCTCAGCGCTTTGCATATATAGTGTAAAGTGACCCACTTCATTTGTTTACATTTCTCAAGAAAGCGGATAGTCAATTTAGAATGGGACAGTCAGGGCAGCCGTGACCCTTCAGCTACCCCCAAGGAGGTCACCAGCTCTGTATTCAAATGTGAAGATCAGTAACTTCACACCCTAAGGGCTATTTGGATAATGTTCTAAAAGCCATTTGGTGAGCTTTAATCTTTGTGCCCCGAGACAGTCTTTTAGGCTTCCCAAAGAGGATCATAGATTAATGCCACCGAGTGTTTCCAGGCAGCCCAGGCAGTGGGGGCTAAAAATGTTGCAGGTTTCTGTACTGAAAGTCCACTCTTCCTATCCTACTCTTTGTGGTCTTTCTGTGTCTTCTTGTTCTTTTTTTTTTTCTTTCTTTTCATGTTGTCTTTGATATTTGTGATAGTTAATTTTATGTGTCAGCTTGATTAGATCACAAGATGCTTGGGTACCTGGTAAACTTGATCTCTGGATATGTCCGATGGTGTTTTCTGGCAGAGGTCAGCATCTGAATATGTACACTGAGTGAAGCGGATGGCCCTCCCCAGTGTGGATGGGCCTGATCCAGTCCATTGTGGGCTTGCATAGAACAAAAAGATGGAGGACGGTTGAACTGACCCTGCCTGTCTGAGCTGGAACATTAGTCTTCTCTTGTGGTGGTGCCCTTGGTTCTCAGGCCTTCAGGGTCTAACTGGACTCTGCACAATGTACTTTCAACCGTATGACTGGCTCTGCTGGGTCTCCAGCTTGCAGATCATAGGACTTCTCAGCCTCTATAACTATGTGACCCAGTTCCATATAATAAATCTCTCTCTCCCTTTCTCTCTTTCTCTCTCCCTCCCTCCCCCTTTAAGTAGGCGTCACACTGGGCATGGAGCACAGCATGGGGCTTGAACCCGTAACCCTGAAATCAAGACCTGAGCTGAGATCAAGAGTCAGATTGAGCCACCCAGGCGCCCCGATAAATCTTTCTGTTTAATCTCCTATTGGTTCTGTTTCTCTGGGGAGCCCACTCCAATATAATATTTCACCTGTGTGAAGTCGATGGGGAAGTATGATCCCTCCAGACGATGAACCAGATCCCAGACACTGGACACTTCTAGAGTTAGCACTGATTAAATGTGTCTACTTGCTTGTGTGGGGATATGCCTCAGAGCTGGTTTTCTTCCATATGGGTGGGATTAGAAATTTAATGACTTCCACAAGGGTATAGAAATGTGTATTTGCCTGCAAGGACTCCAAATGGTCTGATCTTATGGGGTCTTCCCTGATCAGTGTATTTCTTGCTCTAGTCAGGGTGAATAAAAATCCAGATTCTTATGTAGACTAGACTGAAAGATTCAGGAGTGTTTATATATATCCTTTCTGAGTGACAAATAGTCTACCTTTTAGTATTTCCCTTACTAAAAAAGGTGACTGTTGGGAAAGTCCTAGTTTGTCCAGGTGTGGCAAATAGATGTCATTTCACATGCGAGTGCCAAGAGATTTGTGGTGTCTGTTTGGAGACCTGTGCTGAGAATTCTGATTCTTCATTCACTGTCAGTATGAAAAACTTGTGCAGCTGGTTGGCAGTGCCTGCCAGAGGTGCAGAAGTAAATACGGAGTGCTCGTTACACGCATGGCACTGTCCTAGGGTTGAGGGCATTTTGTTGCCTAGCCTCTGTTGTAGGAGCAGGGGCAGTGTTGTAGGAGCTAACTCTGTGTTACCCCTGACTCATTATTTTACATGTCTAGATAAGTTAACTGATTCATCTGAAGCCACAAAACTAGTTAGAAGAGTGTCAACCAGAACATAGGATTCTTGACTTCCTAACTGTCCATCCTGTGACCCTTTCACCATTACCTGGGTGAGACGATTATAAGCATTCTTATTCTAGGCAACTTAATGGTCGTAGAAAAATTCTTGACCTTCTTGCATGTCTTTCATAAAGGGTTGGCCCTCAACTTGGGCTGCGGCCCAGGAGTAAGGAGACTTTTCCTTCTGTCTTGGAACCTTCCAGTCTAAATCACCTGCCCCCTTTGATAATGTAACAGAGGCAGCAGTGCCTGTGGAAAATTCTTCTTTGTTGGCAAATATCAATGTGGTATTTAGTTAAAGCAGGATATTATCCAAAGACCCTATGGAGGTTACAGAGTGCCTGGGGGGTAGGGTGGGGTGGGGTGGGGGTTCCGTGGATCAAAGTATCAAATGGGAGTTGGGTGAATTTTTCCATGGCCAAATTCCAGGAAAATGATCCCTGATATGGTTCTGTTGTTTGAAGTACGCCTGTTCCTGCCTAGAGCTGGTGAGAGCAGGCATATCCAGATGGGAGGGTGGAGAAGCACTTGGGAGGAGAGATTATTTTTTTTCTCATTAGGATCGAGTTTATTTCACCAGTTCCTGAGCTCACTTTACCCTGTACTTAGGGAAAGGGTGTGTGCCTCCCTGCTATGATTTCAATCTGAACTTCAAACCTTTGCAAAACAGGCTACTCTATCTCTTTTCCTGCTTGGTCTCCATGGAAAACTGGTGAGATCTGACCTCCTCCCAAAGTGTTCAAAGCAAAGTGTCTACTCAGAACTCTGTGGGCTCATACTACAATTGCAGGGAGGGCAGAACTCAGGCTACTAGTGGAGAAGGATTTGCTTGCCCATGAATCTTTCAAAGAAATCCTAGGCTGATTTATATAACCATGGCTATTTAAGGGTTCTTGAAAGGATTTCTAGGAAGTTAAGACCAATCTGAAATAAATGTTCTAAAATGCCTCTATCCATGCATGGGGCATGGTTTTTAAGAAACTCATTACTGGTCACTAGAAAGCCTGATGTAGCAGGACTTGCCTGGCCAGGCTCAGATCCCTTTGACTCACCCTGAACATCACCCACAGACAGATCCTGTAGGGTCCAATGTCTTTCTGGGCTCTCTGCCTGAAAACATTCTCTGGCAGTGTTTTCTGGGCACAGGTTGGGGAATTAACCCCCAGAAGCAACCCTTAGCTAATAAGAGACAGGAGTTGGTAGGCAAATCCTCCAGCCTCCTCACCCCACAGTGAGGAGTTCTGACGTGGGTCTCTAAGAGGTCTCAATGGGTCAGAGCCCCAGCTATCTGCAGCTGGAAGTTTCTCATTTATGCCCCTTAACTGGCTTGCCTCCCTTCCCTGTCTCAATTTCCAGTTTTGTCACCGTGAGTTCTCATCACTTACAAATAAACACTTGTACTGAAATCATGGTGTTGGGCTTATGAGGAAACCAAAATAAGACCCGAGAGACCTCTGTGTCTTTTCCTGCCTGAACTGGAATATCTAGAAGGTAGAAGGGGTGGCGTCCTATAACTGGTTGTTCTGGCCAGGATGGAAGAACTTCTGGGAGCCAGAGCCTTCTCTGCTCTCCTTTGTTGGCAGGTAGACAATGTTGGTCCACCTGGGGTTTTATCTTTTCCAGGGTGGGAGATAGAGCAGCACGATGTAAACAAAGTAAGAATCACTTTGGGGAAATCGGATTGAACCAGAGACATAGCATTTGACTTGGTGGTAATAAAGGTTCTAGTTCTCAGGCCATGGGAATGACCCCTCATTGAAATTCCAGGCCATGTTTGTGGGTCACAGCCTAAGTGCATCAGCTGGGTCCTGATGGGAGGTTCAAAGCAGCTGGCTAGTTTGCGAAGGTGAGGTGCTTGCAGTGCCAAGAGCTGGGCTACAGTGGGGAGAGGGTGTGATGGAGATACTCCATGGTGCAGACCAAGAGTACATAGTCCCTTTTCCTTGAGAAAATTGGTGTCTCCATTCCTTTTGTGTGGCCAGATTAGGCCAGGCAATGCCAAATCCCAGTGTACAGTGGCTTTATTTCTCTAGCACATAGAATGTTAGTGGTGTCATAGGTTTGAGCCCATCCTGAACTGGGGTCCCAACCAAAGGAGACTGACTTCACTCCTCTTCTTGTCAAATTGGAGATTAATGTGACTTATCAGATGTTTTTGCTTGCTTTATTTTTACATGGCACAGCTCAGAGGAAACTGTCCCTTGTCCCTTAGCCTCAGGCAAGTTCATGAAACAACCTGAGGCAGGAGCATTAAGCTGCCCGGTCTATAGAGCATCACTTTGACCTCTGGCCCCTGCTGCTTGGTAACCAGTGTAGGGCCCAGCTCAGCTCTGTGGAATTGGCAGGGACAGGAGGCAAAGAGGAAGGGGAAGGAAAGAGCCCTTCTGCAAGGAGTAGTTCTTATTTGGGAAATAGAAGGTGGTCCTTTCCTGGCCTGTTTCCATGCACTCTTCTGTGACCTTTCCTGCTCCAGCACGCTTCCTTACAGTGTACCCCTATGCTGCCCTTCTCTGTGGTCTGGGCCTGTCTGCATTCTTTCAGAGGCTAAGAGTATTGGGAAGTAACCAGAGAGCTAATGGGCCAACATGTTGATAATGATCATAGCTATCGTGTCCTGAGTGTCCGTGTCCGCTCTGGGCCAGACACTCTGCTAAGGACCATACAAGGATTACGTTGCATAATCCTTTAATAATCCCAGAAACTGGGCACTATGATTATCCCTGTTTTTGAAGTAAGAAACCAAGGCACAAAAAGGTTAAGTAATCTTCCCAAGGTCACACAATCAGTGAGTCTTGGGGCCAGTACACAAAATCCATGTTTTCAACAAATATTTATTTAGCACCTACTGTGTGCCAGGTGCTTATTCCAGGTGAACAAGACAGGCCACGCCCCTGTGCCCCTTCTACAAACTCTGTTCTAGTGCCGTGCAGAGAATTAAAATAAGCTGATGTGGTAGACTTTCTAGGTGGTCGCTTTAACCTGGGAGGTCAGGAAAGGCTTCTTGGAGGAGCTGACATTTAAGCTGCTATTTGAAGGATGGACAGCCAGACTCCAAAGATGACGGCAAAGAGAAGTTCCGCAGAAGAACAGCTGGGATGACAAAAGAGTCAAGGCGAGAACAGAAAGGAGAGGAAGAGCCGATTTCTATGAGAGGAGGGAGAGGCTGGAGGGCCCCTTCTGGAGCCTCCCTGTTGTCATTCTTCATTTGATCCGGTCTTTTAAAACTCAAAGGGGCTCCGTGGCGTCCCTGTGGGAATTCAGGGGCCAAAGGGCCTTTTCACCTTGTAATACCAGCCATATGGGTCACTATGTGACTGGGACCAGGGTGGGAGCCCAGGGCACACCCAGCCTGCTCCCTGGCGTGCTGCACTCTGACCTCATCGCGGAAGCTGGGCGTGCTGCATGCTGGGAACCACCCAGAGATGTGGAGGCCAGGCGGGGGTTTGTGGCAGGTCGATACTGTTTCCACCCCCTGGCAGGACAAGAGCTGTGCAGCCACCTCTGGGCTTAGAGCCAGCACCTCTTATTAAAAAACAGCAGGACTGATTGCAATGATGTTTTGCAAAGGAAACAAGGGAGAGAACGTGACGTGGGCTGAGATTACGGCTCACAACGTTTCAGGCCTGGGCCAGTTTCAAGAGTGAAGGTTCGGACTCCTCCCAGAGAGTGTTTCCAGGAAACCTCAGGGTATGAAATTGTCGTGCCAGATGTTCTAGTGAAAGGAAAACCTCTGTTATTACTCCTGCAGGTGAGACAGCAGGAGTGAGCGTGAGAGCTCTGAGACTGTAACTGCATCTGGGGAGTTCTGGACGAATTCCATATGCCCTGTTTCTTTTCACTCTCTAACCCTTTTCCTCCCTGTGGTCTTTGGGCCCAATCCTAAACTGCAGAGGTAGCGGTCATCGAGAGGCGAGCAGCTGGGAGAGGGGATGGGCAGCCATCTGCAAGCAGCACGTTTCACACGCATTAAGAATGATACTCCTGATGGGTGTAGATTGCGCAACCAAGGCCAAGCTCGCTTTCTAGGTCCCGAGCTAGAATTCTGTGCTGTGGGGGTGGGGATGTGTGGCATGTTAAGCCATCAGTATCCCAGGGTGCTTGGATGGAACACCTATTTCAAGAGAGAGAGAGAGAGAGGGTGTGTTATTTTGAAAAACAAATGCCCCAAGAAAAGCAAAGGACGTACCTGGGGTGGATGTGAAGAGCTATTTAACCAAAACTCATTTGCCTTGGGTACTTTAGTCTGGAAAACTGTCATGTTCACAGCAGACCCAGGCTAAGCCTAGATTTTCCTTTATGCTCAAGTAAGACTTGATGTTCTAACAGAAGTATTGCAATCTGGGCAGGAGTTAGGGTTTCAGTGGAGTGGGCTCTTAGTCTCCCATGTTTTTGGTGATGGAAAGGACAGAGAATGTGTCACAGTTTGGTATAGGGTCACGTAGGGCCTTTATGTATAGTGGTGCAGGTTGTACCCTGCACAGTGTTTGGTTTAGGGGGTTCATTTGGGGGCCAAGATCCAGCTGGCACCTTTGGCAAAGCTGTTTGCCTGGATTGCAGCTGTGTCAGCGCAAAGAGATACATTTTAAAACTGGTTCTAGCAGGACACCTGCTTCTAATTCCCAGAACGGTATCATTGTGTGAGTCTTTGTCATCAAAAAAATGTTTCTCATATTTCCCTTCTGTATACCTTCTCTCTCCCTCTCCTTTTTCTCTCGCTCTTAGAACACTTTCCTAGATGTCTTCTGGGAAATTGATAGGTGATACATAAAACCAGTGTTCAGTGGTAGAATAAGTTTGAGAAATCCTAGTTTAACCACAGCTTTATTTGGATAGTAGGATTTCTTTCTTTCTTTCTTTCTTTTTTTTTTTAAGATTTTATTTATCTGAAAGCGAGAGAGAACAAGCACTAGCTCATACTGGTGGGGAGGGACAGAGGGAAAGGGAGAAGCAGACTCTCTGCGGAGCAGGCAGCCTGATGCAGGGCTTCATGCAGGGCTCCATCCCAGGACCTTGAGATCATGAACCAAGCAGAAGGCAGATGCTCGACCGCCTGAGCCACCAGGAGCCCCTGAATGGTAGAATTTCTAAGAACATTTCCTATACGATGTGACCTATGTGACCTATATGATGAATCTTTGAGAGGTCGCTGTGGTGAGCAGAATTTCCTAAATGAATATGGCCATGGAAGCATCTCGGAGGACTAATGTTCTGTGAACACATGTAATACTGTTTTTTGTTTTGTTTTTGGTTTCAAGTTTTTATTTAAATTCTATAGTTAACATATAGTATAATATTGGTTTCAGGAGTAGAATTTAGTGATTCATCATTTACGTATAACACCCAGTGGTCATTACAAGTGTCCTCCTTAATGCCCATCACCCGTCTAGCCCATCCCCCCACCTACTTCCTTTCCAGCAACCTTCAGTTTGTTCCCTGTAGTTAAGTCTTATGGTTTACCTCCTTCTCTTTTTTCCCCCGTCCCCCTATGTGTTCATCTGTTTTGTTTCTTAAATTCAACATATGAGTGAAATCATATGGTAGTTCTTTCTCTGACTGACTGACTTTGCTTTTGGCATAATAAACCTTAGCTCCATCCACATCATTACAAATGGCAAGATTTCATTCTTTCTGATGGCTGAATAATATCCCCCTCCGTGTGTGTGTGTGTGTGTGTGTGTGGGTATGTGTGTGTGTATACACACACATACACACCACGTCTTCCTTATCCATTCATCAGTTGACGGACATTGGGGCTCTCTCCATAGCTTGGCTAGTGTTGATATTGCTGCTGAAAACTTTGGGGCACATGTGCCTCTTGAATCAGTGTTTTTTGTATTCTTTGGGCATGATTGCTGGGATCATAGGGTAGCTCTATTTTTCACTTTTTGAGGAACCTCCACCCTGTTTTCCAGAGTGTTTGCACCAGTTTGCATTCCCACCAACAGTGTAAAAGGGTTCCCCTTTCTCCACATGCTAGCCAACATCTATTGTTTCCTGACTTGTTAATTTTAGTCATTCTGACAGGTGTGAGGTGACATTTCATTGTGGTTTTGATCTGTATTCCCCTGATGCTGAGTGTTGCTGAGCATCTTTCCGTGTGTCTGTCAGCCATCTGGATGTCTCCTGTAGAGAAGTGTCTATTCATGTCTCCTGCCCATTTCTTAACTGGACTATTTGTTTTTTGGATGTTGAGTTTGATGAGCTCTTTATAGATCTTGGATACTAGCCCCTTATCCAATATGTCATTTGCAAATATCTTCTCCCATTCAGCTGGGTGCCTTTTAGTTTTGTTGATTGTTTTCTTTGCTGTGCAGAAAGCTTTTTATCTTGATGAAATCCCAATTGTTCATTTTTGCTCTTGTCTCCCTTTCCTCCAGAGATGTGTCCAGCAAGAAGCTGCTACTTCCAATGTCAAGGAGGCTGCTGCCTATGTTCTCCTTTAGGATTTTGTTGGCTTCTTGTCTCACATTTAGGTCTTTCATCCCTTTTAAATGTATTTTTGTATAGGGTGTAAGAAGGTGGTCCAGTTTTATTCTACGGCACGTCGCTGGCCAGTTTTCTTGACAGCGTTTGTTGAAGAGATTGTCTTTTTTTCATTGGATATTCTTTTCTGTTTTGTTGAAGATTAGTTGACCGTATTATTGTGCAATCCATATAATACTGTTTTAAATGATCCATACTGCATCCCATAGATTTTTAGTTAGGATTGCTCTGGAAGCATGCCATTGTTTGTTTTTATCAGTTGGGGTCCTAGGATAAATGTCAACTAACAGCCTTGACTTTCCAGTGGAGTCATGGTCTCCTTGGTGAAGGAGACAGCATTCTTTTCTACAAGCACCGCTTAAATATTCGAGGGTGCACAAAGCATTTAGCATGTGGGAGGACATCTTCTTGGATGGTTGATTGGGGTTTAATAGCCAGTTATCCTTGTTATCCTCCATAGATGGGATTCTTCAAGCATAAACAACAAAACGGTTCCCTAGGGAGCTGAGGATTTTTGGTGCTATCATTCAAAAAAGAGAGTAAGAAGAGGTTGTAGAGAAAGGAACTTATTCTTAAAAATCCACAAGTTTTAAGTTTGTTAGCAATAAGGAATCATCCAGAAAATATCTGATTACCTCTTTGACATGAGTCTTCCAATATGGAGAAAAGTCTACTACCCACCACCAAACAAGCAAATGGACAAGCAAACATAAAGACGTTCTCTGCTTCTCTGTTGCTTTCCCATGCACTAGAATCTCTTTAAGACCAAGAGAAGTGTATTAAAGAATAAAGAGTTTCTGTTCAGACCAGTGGACCACAGGCCTCCTTGTGGCCCTAGGGGGTGAAAAGGGTCTGGCTCCCAAGTTGGTCCTGACATCACTGGCACCACTCTCTTCTCCACTGGCCACAGCTGGTTAGAGCCAATCTCAAGTCCAGCTCAGTGTGGAATTTGAGAATGTGTTTTGTAGGCACAGTTACCACATCTAGAAAGCTGAAAACAAGCAGGTTTTCCAGCAGTCCCCAGGTCAGGAAGGATGCTGATAAGCTTCCCACTCACTGATGTATTATGGTCCCATGGATTATCCATTCTAAGTCTAGGCAGACTTGTTATTTTGTTCATTCAACTTTGTGATTCATGCAAACTGGAAGCATCCTGATGTAGAAAATCACTTGAAAATATAGCAACTGCTACTATTTTTGCTGAATGTATTATTTTGGTTTGTTCTGTATGGATCTATAACTAGCCCCTGAATTTAAAGGACATCACAGAATCATAATAATCAGGCACACCAGTGAGAGGTTATTTCTGCTTTTGTGCTTAGAGAAGGGAAGATTCGTTACATTGATTGGAAAAGCAGAGAATTCAAATGCAAATCCCCTTGCCTACATGTGGGATTAGAGAAGGTGTACATTAGAACAATTTGAATACCCGTTTAAATTTGACTGTATTTGTCTTCCCATATTTTACTCCCATCCATCCTCGTTGTGTTTGCCAGCCAGATAATAAAGAACTTGGTGAGCTTTAAAAGTAATTTCCCTTTTTGTACCCTGAGGTGGCCTCATGGAAGAAGTTCCATAGATTTATGAGTAGAATGACCATATGTTTTGGCTTTCCCAGATAGTCCTGGTTTATGTTGTTGATGGATTAATGATTGTTAATTATTTTTAGTGCCCACTTTCACTCTCCTAACTGTCCTATTTGGATGATAAATTATATGATTTCTCTACTCACAAGTGGGAGAAGTGGGCAGGTGGAAGAAATACCACAGTTGGTACATCTCCCCTTTTAAATCATTTTGGCAACCACCATCATTGAAATAATACATACATATTTATATACACACATATACATTTATTTCTATAGTCATTAACTTTAGGCAGTATGTATTAATTCCCTACTGCATAAAATGAGACGAATGGAACATTGTCCACATAAAGAGTTTCCTTCACTTACATCACCCTAGCTCCCTCCTAGCTTTAGCCAATCATTATACTACTTTCACATTGTCAAGATTTACATTTGTTAGTTGCAAGTATATTCTGTTGGATAACTGCAGTCAAGCCTTCTGCTTTGTCTGTAGGTAGATTCTAAAAGTTGAAAGGCCCTGAACAACATTTATAATATCATAATTATGTAACTCTTATTCCCAGTAGAACCAAGTAGCATGAACAAACCTTTAGAGAAGGATATCCATTCCATGCCATAATCAGGACAGTGTTTCAACTCAAATGACGCAAGGCTTGATCTCATGACCCTGAGATCGTATCCTGAGCCAAAATCAAGGGTTGGATACTTAACCAACTGAGCCATGAAGATAGCCCCAAAACATTTATTTTGATACTGATTGAGAAATCAGTATTTCTTTGAATATCTATGAAAATGTACACGTAGGATAATACTCCTAAAAGTGTATCAAATGGTGTTCAATCTTAACTTGAGATTCACTGGCTTAGCTGATGGGAGGAATTGTGGTTGACTCAATTATTAGCCATCTCAGGGCTTTTTAAACAATTGCAGTCATTGCTTCTCTTCCTTACGTGACTGCCCAGAAGTATCTATATGGCAGAGGAAGGGAGACAAGCCCTTCTGGGGAGGTGGCTGTCATGCCACCGTGAGCTTCACTCTTGATTCACTGCGTGACCCTTGGTAGTAACCATAACTGCTCCTGCTGTCTCAGGGGCTTCCTATTGACTAGGTACTGTGCCAAGCCCTCTACAAGCATATTCCTGATCACCTCTTATAACAGCTTCATGAGGATAGGATCATAATCACCCCCAGACTTATTGAGGCTCAGAAAGATATGCTATGATCATTTCACAACTCTGTGATCATACTAAAAAACCACTGAATTATACATTTTAAATGGGGGATTTTATGGTATGTGAATTACATCTCAATAAAGCTGTTACTAATTTTTTTTTTTTTAACCAACCTGAGGTGGAAGTAATTAAAATTATGAATGAGGTTAAGCATCTTTTCCTTTGCATAGCAGAAATTTTTATTTTTATTTTTCGTATCTTTCATTCACTTAAAAATGGGGTTGTTGGTCTTTTATTCACTGATTCATAAAAGGTTAAGTTTGGTCTCATATATGTTGCAAATATTCCATGTTGCTATTTGACTTTTGGCTTTATTCATGTTCTTTGTCCAGCAGAAAATGTTAATTTTTATTGAGATTAATATATCATTTATTCTTTATGTGTTTGATGTTTCATGTTGTGGTTTTAAAGGCCATTTTAACCCTATCATCAGCTTCAAGATGACTTTTTTAAAGAAGCATCCATGCTTTCTTTTGGTATATTTGTGGTTTATTTATTTTTTTTTTAAAGATTATTTATTTGACAGAGAGAGAGAGATCACAAGTAGGCAGAGAGAGAGAAGGAAGCAGGCTCCCTGCTGAGCAAAGAACCCGATGCGGGGCTTGATCCTAGGACCCTGAGATCATGACCTGAGCTGAAGGCAAGAGGCTTAACCCACTGAGCCACCCAGGCACCCCATATTTGTGGTTTATTTTTAAAATGTTTAATGTTTTATCCATTTGGAATGGGAATAAAGTATAAAAATCTAGTCTATTTTCTCCCAGATGGTTGACCAGCTGTCCCACCATCATTTAATGATTAATATATCTTAGCAGCTTCTATGAGAAAGTAACTTCTATCATGTATTAGACTCCCATATGTGTTTGGTTCTATACCCTTTATTCTGTTTCAGTGATGTTTCTCTCAGTTAATTCATCAAACTCTTTTATTGTTGTAGCTTTATAATCAGTTTAAATCATGGTAAAGTCCTTGTTCTTTTTGCTTTTATTTGGGAATTTTCTTGGCTTATTTCTTACATTTATTTTTTAATAGGTGACATTAGTTTAAATGATCAAGTTCCAATAAAAAATTCATTGTGTTTTATTTGATAGCATGAAATTTACACATTTAATTAGGGGGCTATTCCCTATATGGTTAAAGATGCCCTCTTTTTTGGTGTCCCTCTACTTCCTGATATTCCTCTTTGTCTCCTTTACTCTTATTTGATGGTCCCCAGAGTTGGGTTATTGGTTAGGGGGACTGTAAATTCATTGTTTAAACTGGGTTACTTTTTGAAATTAAACAAGTTGCTATGGATAATTGTATTAGGACAACAGGTGTAAACCAGGACTATCCTAGGCAATCTGGGTTATATGATGTTCCTAATCATTGGTCCCTTTCCAATTTATAATTTTTTCCCTTTTATGACCTTAGAAATTGCTATTATATCAACTACATTTCACATGTTAATGATTCCCAAATTTGCATCCAACTTGATCCACTTTCCAGCCCTTTGCCAGACGTCTCATCCCTGTGCCCCACAGTCATCTCAAACTCAAGTTGGATTCAGCTTCCCTTTATAACTGGGTCCTCTGCTTCTTTAGCAGTGAAGTCAGCATCTAGTCTTTTGAGTTATAATCTGGAACTCATCCCTATCTGGAACTCATCCCTTTCCCATATTGCCCCTATTGGTCTCCAGATCTTTTCAATTCTATTACTGAAATCTTTTCTAAATCCAATCCCACTTCCTATTGCCACTGTCTTCTCTTTATTAGGATCCTTGCAAGTCTCTTTTCTGGATTATTACAGTGGCTTCCTTTCTGTCATCCTGCCTCAAGGCTTTCCTTACTTCAGGCTCCTTTTAGAGTGACAACGTAAACCTGATTTTGTTATTCATTGGCTGAAAGATTTGTGCTAGCACCACATTTCCAAACCCTTACCATGCTGTGCAAAGCCATCACAGCCTGGCTCTGTCCTCCAGTGTAAGTTCTTACCTCTTCTGATATAAATGCCCCTAGTCAAACTGAAAGTCATTCCATCTCCCACATTATATATACTATGACATTTCCCCAACTCTAACTCTTCACAGACTGAGCTCACTAAAATACCCTTTCTGCTCTCTGTCTTTTTCCCCAAAACCAGCTCCCTCAGACACTGAGGTCAAGCCTTGCCTCCTCTGTCAAGCCTTCCCTGATTCTCTCAGGCAGTGAATCCTCTTTGCTGCTCTGCAACTCCCCTTCCCCCTGCTCACCCACTCCTTACCCGACAACTCCCTCTCTGTGTACATGTCTCCCTCACTCTCTCTACTGGTCACTTCTTAAGCGCATGCACTATTTCCCCAGAGCCTGGTACTTAACAGATGTTCAATCAATTTTTGTTGGCTAAACCCATGAAATATACTGCGAGTGGTGGTTTGTGACTTCTTGTGGTTACTTGCAAATTCCATCTGGAATGCTGCCCAGGGCAAGCTTGCTTATTTTTAATATTATAAATTACAACAATAAATTCAAATTATTAATAGTAGAAATTATGGAGAACCTGCTTTATTTAGGTATTATTATAGGCCCCTGAAGGGGCATTTTCTCCTTTAGTCTTAAAAATAACGTATCAAGATAGGTTTTTCTCTAGCCATTTTATGATTAAGGAAGCTAAGATTGAAAGCGGTTGAGTAACTTTTCCTAAGAGCAGTAGCTAGTAGATAGAAATACAACCAGCTATATTTGACTTCAGAATTTACAGTCTTTTCCAAGTTCATTTGGAGGCAACTTTTCCCTCCTAATGATTTTTTGGGATCATATTTCTTCCTCACCTTCCCTGACCTCCCTTGTTCTCTCTTCTCCTTATCTCTTTACCCAGAGGCCTGTTCTGAGCAGCCCACTATTAGGGCTACCCTTTCTGATTCATGACTCCGTCCCCGCACCCCCTGCCACCCCAGGTAGTCCCCAGCACTTTCAAGCCATTAAAGGGTGGCCTGTTACTGCCATCCAAGGTAAGAATGAACTAATTTGAGTGTGAAATCTGTGTATCAAGATAAGTTCTTGATATTTCACCTAGTTGAACTGTGTGTTGAGGGCTAGGTTTTCCTCTTCCCTCATCTCAGCATTTGCCTCTCAACTCCTTATTCTGCATCTCCATCTCCCTGGGTTTTTCTTTCTCCATTTAGGCCTTTCTCCAGAAATTTCCCTATAGAGCAGAAAGGAAAAGAGATGTTCTTGATTTGATTTTGATGCTGGATGTGAAGGCAGAAGATAGAAGAAGATACCAGCTCAGAATACAACAATATTAAGGAAGGGGTGGTGATGAGAAATCCTGAAACACTTGGGGTCATTTTTTGGCCTTTTCCCCTAGAAGAGGATGAGAATCAGTGTGTTGGAGTCAGCTCCAAATCCAAGTTCAGTGATCTCATTTTGGTAGTTTGAAATGAGCCATGAGGCAAGTGTGTACACCATGGAGATTGACACCCATCCCAGACCTTCCTGGAGAGCTGGTTGTTCAACCTTTCCCAGTGAATCATAGGGGTTACCACTGAGTGCCTGCATCATTACAGCTGGGAGGCCTGGATTATAATGTCTCTGTAATAGATTTTCTATAAAACGCCCATTTGTTCCACTTCCCTTCCCTATACTTATTCCGCTGGGTGAGGTCTCAGAGGCTCTGTACCAGATGTTAGGGGAACACGGTTCTGATCCAAGCTGTTCTGTCTGCCTGGAACTGTCCCCACAGATAGCAGCATGGCCCACATTCCCTCTCCTCCTCCAGTCTGTGTTTCAAGCTCTTCATATCAATGAGGCCTTTTCTGACTGCCCACATGGCCTGTGACCTGCTCACACCCCTGCCACTGTACTTCCCGTCTCACTCTGTGCTTCACTTTTACTTGCCACGTCCCTTATCATCATCCAACATACCATGCAGTTTGCTTATTGATCATGTTTATGGTGTGTCCCCCTTCTGGAATATGAGCTCCTCCACCTTAGAAATCCTTGTTTTGTTCCCTGGTGTATCCCAAGCACCTAGCATAGTGTCTGGCCCGTGCAAGTGCTGAATAAATATTTGTTGAGGGAATCAAATGGACAAACAGTCCTGTCTCTAAACAGATTGGTGGAAGGTCCAATTTGTCCTTGCATGGGTCCTTGCCCTGCTCTGAAGGAGGCCTCCCTTGGGAGTCCCCTGGACATGCGACTGGAGGCCTCACATTTATAAGTGGTTGCCCAAAGGATGACAGTGGAGACAGATTACTGTCTGCTGCTGGTTCTGCCCCTGTATGCTTACCATCTTGGTGTATCTGCTCAAGGCTTTTCAGCAAGAAATAAACCCAGGATAATGCAGCCAGGTGGTGGACAAGGGGAAAAGGACAGGCTCCACTCCTGAATGGACACCAGCCTCTCACCTTCCTGTTCTCCTGGCTTGGTTGGACAGATCTCCTCTGGGCAGTGGTGCTGTTACAGTATGTTTACATGATGCCCAAGGACAGACCACAAAGCAGTGGGCTTGAGGACACCTCTGGGCTGAGCTTTTCTCTCTCCTTTTTGGACAAAAGGGGTAGAGCAATGGAATTCCTTTTTTCTTTCTCTTTTCTTCTCTCTCTCTCTCTTTTTCTTGTTTGGGCAGAAGGTGTAGAATGGCAACTCCGGTCTTCTAATCTGCAAAATAATGATATATTTGGTTTTATTTTGTGAGATTTTCACTAGGCTCAAATGGGAAAATAAACAGTAAAGTCATACTTTGAAAGTACAAAGAAGTTTGCCAAAGTAAAAGGCATTGTATTGAGTGTAATAAATCCCTTATAAAAACCAACCACATTATCTAAACTTGAATTCGTTTTTCCTACCAGGAATTACCTTCACAGGGAGGGAACGAAGTAGGAAGGGAAGGAAGGAAGAATGGAAAAAGAGAAGGAAGGAAAGAAGGAAAGAAGGAAAGAAAGAATGATTTGGAAAGAATGAAAGAAAGAGAATAACAAGAAATAGAATAGACTTCCCCAGACAGACTCTGCCCTTGTTAGCGCACAACATTAATGCATTTCCATTATTAAAATGAGGGTTGAAACTGCCCCTCAGGCTTGGCTAATGGCATGGTTATACCATAAAAAACCATTGTTCTCTGTGAATAAAATGCTGCTTTTGAAAGACAAGGGATTCTTATAGGACCAGGGAAGATCAGTTATTAATTGATATCTGGAAAATGAGATTCACCTCATGGGGGGAAATGATTGGCTTCCAAAGAGCTGCATCTGTGACTGCAGATAAAACTAGTGACTGCACAGTTTTATGTACAATGGTCCCTCCTTGTTTGTGGCTTACTTTCTGTGGTCTCAGCTACCCACAGTCAGTGGTGTTCTGGAAACACGATCCTCCTTTTGACAAAGCTTCAGGTCAGTAGTAGCCTGAAGCTACATCACAATACCTATGCCATTCTCCTCACTCCATCTCATCATGGAGGCATTTTATCATCTCACAGCATCACAAGGAGAAGGGTAAGTGTGTACAATTAAGATATTTTGAGAGACTGCATTCACATAACTTTTATTACGGTATATTGTTATAATTGTTCTATTTATTATTAGTTATTATTAATCTTATACTGTGCCTAATTTATAAATTAAACCCTATCATAGGTATTATGTGTGGAAAAAAGTATATATAGGGTTCAGTAACATCCACTGTTTTAGCCATTCATTAGGCGTCTTGGAATGTATCTCCCCATGGATAGTGGGGGGGGGGGCTGCTATATCTATGAAACACCTCTGACATAAAAGGCCCACCCAGTTCTAGTATGGTTTTATAGAGAAAATGTTAAATGCCAAGGAGAATCAACATCCATCCATCTACCCGTTCATCCACCCACCCACGCATCTGTCCATCCATCCATCCATTCATCCATAATGGTTAAGAGGAGGAACTCTGGATCTTGGATGTGAATTTCACCTCTACTTCTTAATAGCCATATGATTTTAAACATGTCCCTTAACCTCTTCATGAAGTTTCTTCATCTATAAAATTGGGATAATATTATATATTATATATAATATATATGTGTGTATATATATATATATATGCGCTACCTTATAGCATTGGTCTGAGAATTTAATGAATTAATATATGTAAGCCTCTCAAATAGAGGCTGGCAGATCATAAGCATTCTGTGTGTTAGCTATTACTCATTTGACCAGTGCTCACAGCACCCCCAGTATGTACTGGGCACACTTTTCCCTGTCATTAAATACCCATCTGTAAGCACAGTGTCCATAGTTGCATACTATTCCATGAACTAGATATAGACATCCTTTAGTGATTTTTAAATTTTAACCTGTGTCAGAATCACCTGAAGAGCTTGTTAAAGCAGATTATGGGACCCCCCTCTAGAGTTTCCAATTGATGAGGCCTGAGACACATCCTGACAATCTGCATTTGTAACACGCTCCCAGGGTGCCGATGCTGCCTCTTGGGAACCACACTTTAAAGGCCACTGCCTTAGTATATTGAACTAATTTAGTTAAACTTTTGAATATTCAGATTGTTTCAGGAAGCCTCTGGGCAACCAGAATTTTTACCAGTCACTAAGAGATAAGTGTCTTAGTGTATCAGGTAAATGAGGAAAGGGATTTAGACAATGTCTAAAACCCCTACGTCACATACCTATTAAGCATTGCTTTCGATCCTCCTAGCCTCACCTGTGTCGTGTTCTGGCTACTGCTGTGGGAACCGGTTGAGAGAGAGTGCTCAGACCAGCTTTGGGCAGGTGCAGTGAGCCTGAGGTGAAGCCCTGCCTCACCTCAGGCCCACCCCTTTCATCCCTCAACACTCACCCTCGGGCTCAGCTTGGGATTCCTCAGATATTTGCTGGGCTTGCAGGTGGCACCATCCAAGGCAGTTTATGTTCCCCCACCTCCCTTTCAGGCTGGCAGACTTCATAACACAGCCTTTACTCCTCTCCCAGGTGGTCCCTGGGGTCACGCTTTCCAGTCAAGTGCTGGCTTTCAAAGCTCTGTCTCAGGCTCTGCTTTGGGAGGCACCCAGTTTGGGCAGTCCTTTTCAGTGTAAAGTTTAAGTTTTCTGACTGCTTTCTTCCGATTGCTTAGTGGGAGAAAGGCAGAAAGCAAGAAGAGTTCTAAAATTGGGATAGGTGGATCAGGTTTTAGGAAGTCTGAGAACTCTCTCAAATTGTTTCTTTTTTTTTTTTTAATTTTTTATTTACTTTTTAAATTTCTTTTCAGTGTTCCAGAATTCATTGTTTATGCACCACACCCAGTGCTCCATGCAATATGTGCCCTCCACAATACCCACCACCAGGCTCACCCAACCTCCCACCTCCCTTCCCTCCAAAACCCTCAGTTAGTTTCTCGGAGTCCACAGTCTCTCATGGTTCATCTCCCCCTCCGATTTCCCCCAACTCCCTTCTCCTTTCTATCTCCCCATGAATGCTAAATTGTGTGCATGCCTGCATTTTTTTTTCTTTCTGAAAGAAGTCCATTGCATTGAACAGATCATCAAAATAAACAATAACATGGAGAGAAGGAGGAGAAGGAAAGAAAGGAGAAATTTGGGTTCTAAGGTAGTGTTTGAGAGAGTAGACAGAGATGGGAAACCTGGGTATAGATGCTGAGTAGCTAGGGAGTGGTGGCATGAGAGGAAAGAATTAAAAAAAAAAAAAAAAAAAAAGAAGTAGGAGTAAGTGGAAAACACATTTCTCTGATTTTACCGCTGGACCTAGCTGGAAAGCTGCCTCTGGCATTCACTGCAGGCTTTTACCCACTGTTCAGAGAGCCGATGCTGACAAGTGGGATCTGAAGGAGATCAGGAAACCAAGGTTCAGTTGCAGAAACAAGTGGGATCTCCTGATTTGTTAAAGAAGGGGATTGACATTAAGGATTTCTAAAGAACTTTTAGCAAGAAAATACTTGCTTCCTCTAGTTCATGTCCTTATGGTTTATTTTTGGTGGCTTTTCTCTTGGTAAAATGGAGCATTTTTGGTTTTGCCACAAGTGCAGGAACCCCAACCCAGTCCTTACCTAGGGCCTACCTATCTAGCCCTCACCACCTGAAGGGTCACGCTGGAGTGAAAATTATTTTAATTGGATTTGGGGGCAGTGTGCCTTTGGAGCAAGCAAACTAGAGAGTCAAAATCTAGTTTACATAGTGATAAGAGTTGAAAAATGATGCTTTCTAATGAACAAAATGCCTGCAACTCATCTGGCTTAATATTAGCATAAAAGTGTTTATCACATTGGCATACAGTTAGAACACTAGGTGAATTTGCCTCTGAAAATGCACTGAAGCAGAGGTCTCTCTCCATTTTTTATTTCTATGTACTTTATAGGTATTTTGACAGGTCTGAAAGCAGAAACCAGAATCTGATTAAAGACCAATGTTTGACCTTATTCTATTGGTTGGTTATTTTATTTGCTTGGTAAGAGCCGTGGAGAGTGAGAAGGGAAATCCCAGCTGATCTGTGACATAGCAGCTCATGGTGACATTGACTGGAAGATCCTGGCTCAGGCAGGACTAATTTTCTCCCCTCCCACCTCCTTGCAAAGTGGGGGCCCAACAGCTCCAAGATGACCAGACTCCTGCAAGCTTCACAGGATGGTTTAGAAATGAAAGGTTTATTTTCATAATGCTGCCCACCTTCTTTGATTGACTTCTGCTCACCACTGGTATTGATAGGTTCTTTAACCTCAGATCTCTTTGACCTTCCCAATTTTCCCCTCCATCTTCTCTTAAGATAGTGAGGTCATGATCAGATGTACATGTGTGCATGTGTGTATGTGTGTAAGATTACTGTGCATTTGTTTGTGAATATTCATTCATAATTCACACTAGCCCAAAGTGGAAACCACCCAAATGTCCATCAACCGATGAATGGATAAACAAACATGGTATATCCACATGATGGAATATTACTGAGCCATAAACTGGAACGAAATACTGACATGCTACAATATGTATGAATCATGAAAACATTATACTAAGTGAAAGAAGCCAGACACAAAACAACAAACATTTCATGATTCCATTTATATGAAGTATCTAGAATAGGTAAATCCATAGAGATAGAAGGTAGATTGGCAGTCGCTAGGAGTCAGGGAAGGAAGGGTAATGGGAAGTATTACTTAATGTGTATGGACTTTCCTTTCAGGATGATGAAAAGGTTTTGGAACTTGGTATAAGTGGTGCATACACAACATTGTGAATTAAATGCCAATGTACTATAAACTTTAAAATGGTTAACTTTGTGTTATGTGAATTTCACCTCTGTAAGAGCGAAAACCATAGCTTCAAAACTATTGTCCTAGTCCAGGTGAGAAGTTCTGATAGCTTGGACCAAGGTGGTGCTTATGAAGGTAGAAGGGAACAGATGGAGCCAAGAGATATTTAGAGGTAATTGTGAAAAACTAATGACCAACCATCACATCAGAGGAGCCCCTCTGTTGGTGTCAAAATAAAGGGAAACAGGGAAATGAGAAGAATTCTTCTCCCAGGGCAGGGGGCAGTTCTAGCGAAATTTCTTACATTAGGCACTTGGAACTCCTTGATTTTATAGGTACAAGTACAGTAAGATATTTCATATTGGCAGGCACTGGGCAGCTATGATATAGCGGAGAATTTCAGGCTTCATGGGAGAAAACACTTGGGAGTGTGCTTATTGGTCACTTTTCCAGCATCTTGTTGTGTCTGATAAGCCTTTCTAGAAGTGAGAAGCAGATATACCAGAGACATCATCCAGCCCTGGATGGTCACACCACACCCACGAGAAGGCTCAGCTTTGATGTGCAGTTGGTACAGAGGAATCAATAAGATTATTGAAACCAGAAGGAAAAGTCTATGGCATGTTTTCCCTGAGTACCCGCAAGAAAGGTCAAATGAAAGGAAACGGTTCTACCTGACTACATGTAATTAGACAAGGGGAATTCTCTGCCTCCCTCATCCCCGTATGAAGCCTCTCCAAGGTTAGCTTTGGGGATATAGATTTAGTTTCCACAATAGTAGATACTTGTCTTAAGCATCTTCTGTTATTATTGTAAAAACTAGATTAATGGGGCATTGACTGGCCACAGAACAGTCTAGCAGAGCCCATTAATCTGAACGCATCGCATCTGAAATTGTTCCAGAGTCTTGTTTCCCTTCCCTATCTTATTATCTTTCTCTGTAAAAAAGATTATTATTAAAAAAATTTCCAAAGCAAGGAAGATCCCAGTCGTTATTTTTATCATGAATTAATCTCCTTCCCGGGAGATTGAAGGCCCTCTGGGTGGGACTTGCTGCTAATATCATCCTGAGTGTACAATTATCTTCTAATAAGCATAGTCTCCTGTCCCTGTTGCTTAATAGCTTAATTATATTACCTAGGACAAAGGCTGGCCCAGGCCTAGTTAAAGACAGTTCAGACAGTAAACCCTAGCTGGCCACCAGGAGCAGGACAACACTTATGGGAAGGGAATGTTAAGTGGACATGCTTCTTGAGCCTTCTGTGTCTCTTTTGCTTGTAAAGCACTTTGCTCTTGGCCCAAGGACTGTCATTCCCAAGGGCACTGGCACCTGCCTCAGGTAGCCTCAAATATAAATGGTGGGTTGCTCCTGACTTCTGCCATTACATGTATGTTAAATAGTGATATTAGGTGGGGTAATGGTCACACAGTAGAATGAACCAGAAAAAATAGTTAAGAAACTTAAATATATCTAAGGAAAAAAATGATAGGACAGGGATTTTCAAAGTACAACTTTGGAAAATTTTGGAGAAAATATATTTTTCTTTCTTTGAGTTTTTTAAATTACCAAAGTAACACATAAATAAATCATAATTATAAAAATTTTAGTTGCCACAGATGTAGTTAATTATTCACATCCATTCCCAGTATAGCGGTCATCCTTTATTCCCCCAACCCCTATGTCATCCCAATCACTTCACTAAGAATAGAATTCCTGAACAAAAATGAAATTGTTTATACCTTACTTAACATGCACTGAAGCAATTAGGGCCTGGTTTGAACTTACCACAAGCTGAATTTTTTTTTTTTTTTAAAACTTCTTGTTATTCTACTGTAAAGAACCCCTGCCTTAATGTTGGCATAGAATTATATAAAACCTTGAAACTTTCAAAGGAAAAGTAATGAAAAACAGTGACATAGTTAGACCACTGAAGTGATTAAAGTTTAAATGGAGAAAGGAATCTGACTCTTAGGTCAAAGAGACATAATAGCATCCAGCCTGTGAAAACAAGAGCAAAGCTTTGGGGTTATCAGCTCCCATTTTATGGATAAGGAAACTGAGATCTTTCCAAGATAAATACTTTCTCAACATTGGTACTCCTGCTGTGTATTTATTAACCCTGACATTTTAAGTGCTGGCTTTTATCAAACAAATTAATTTTCTTATACCTATTTGATTGACTTGACTTCATCACTCCTTTGACCTAATACACTTAGCTAATTCATTTAACAAATATTACTGGAGAAACCACTGTGGTCAGGACCTGGGAGGACCAAGATGGGGAGCCAAGGTCTTTCCCCTCAAGGAGCACCAAGTACACAGTGATGGTATTAAGTCCTATAATACAGACAAAAACACATTCTTAATTTTATGCTTTGAGGGTTTTTTTTTTTTTTCCTGCCTTTAATTGTCTCCCCACTCCTATCTATCCCTTTCATTTCCTTTATGGCATTAACTATCTTTTCAGACTAGTATTCCATGCTGATTCTCCCCTCTGTTTCCCTTTTAGGTTTATAATTAAGGTACCAAAATTTTAGAAGTTGATTCTTTATCAGTCAGGATAGGCAAAGTTACTCTTGAGTAACAAACAACCTCCAAATACCTGTAGTTTTGCATATTAAAATATATTTCTCATTCACATGAATCTTCCTTGTAGGTCAACAGGGAGCCTTTGTGGAATCTGGGCTGCTAGAGGCCTTGTCTTGACATGCACTTCCATGATAAGTGCCACATGGGAGGGAGGTGGGAGCTGAGTGCTACTAATTAAATGCCTTCGTGGAAAAAAGAGAAGTGACACCTATCACTTATTTACATCCTATGGCAGTAAACCAGTCACATGGCTACATCTCTTCAGGGGATGGAGAAGGGCAGTGCTCCTTGGGAGTGTATGAAGAAGGAGAATCTGGATACTTTTGAACATACAAATGATTACCACAGTTATATAGTCCTTATTAGTATGCTAGTATTTCCAGTATGTTCATCTTAACTTTACCAAATTATAAGAATTGTGAAGGTAAATGACTGCGACCTCCTGATTCTGTAAAACCATAGTGTCCACCAGAGGGCACAAAACCAGACACTTAGTACATTTAAGTTTGACCTGAGATTTTTGTGAAATTCTGTTTAATTAAGCCCAGTTTATGATATCTTCAGATTTTGGCCTTACCATATGGATTAGAAGCACTGGAGAAATCTGAGCCTGGTTTGTATTCCTTGCCAGAAGAACCAAATGAGAGGGTCCCAGGCAGGAAACTCACTAAGGCCTTTTCTAATTCCCGGACCTGTCTAAATATCCCCAGTGATCATCAGTCACTTAACACCACTCCCAAACACTGTCATTTGCTCAGCTTAAAACAAACCAGGCAAAGTGGACAACTCATATTTATCAAGTATCAGAAGGAGGGCACATTCCAGGTGATCTTTGAGATTCATTCTGAGATTCTTTAAAGTTTCTTTAAAGGAAGATGGCAATTATTATTTTATTATTATTATTATTAATATTAATGATAAATGATTACTACTATTATTTAAATTTAAGTTAGTTAACATGTAGTGTATTATTAACTTCAGGGGCAGAATTTAGTGATTCATCTGTTGCAGACAACACCCAGTGCTCATTACATCAAGTACCTTCCTTAATGCCCATCACCCAGTTACCCCTTCCCCCTACCCAATTCCCTTCCAGCAACCCTCAGTTTGTTCCTCTAGCCAAGAGTCTTTGATGGCTTGCCTCCCTCTCTATTTTTATCTTACTTTATTTTTCCTTCTCTTCCCTATGTTCATCAGTTTGTTTCTTGTTCTTGTTTCTTTAATTCCACATATGAGTGAAAGCCTGTGGTATTTGTCTTCTCTGACTGACTTATTTCACTCGGCATAATACCCTCTAGTTCCATCCATGTTGTTGTAAATGGCAAGAGTTCGTTCTTTTTGATGGCTGCATAATATTTCACTATATATAAATCTCATTTTCTTTATCCATTCATCTGTCGATGGACATCCAGGCTCTTTCTATATTTTGGTTATTGCAGTCAATGCTGTCAACCTCGGAGTGCATGTGGCCCTTCAAATCACTATGTTCGTATCCTTCGGATAAATACTCAGTAGTGCCATTGCAGGGTCATAGGGTAGATATATTTTTAATTTTTTGAAGAACCTCATACTGTTTTCCGGAGGGATTGTACTCTTTTGCATTCCCACCAACAGTGTAAGAGGGTTCCCCTTTCTTCACATCCTTGCCAATGTCTGTTGTTTCCCGATTTGTTAATTTAGCCATTTTGACAGGTATGAGGTGGTGTTATGTATATATATATTATATATATATAATATATATATATGTGTGTGTGTATGTGTATATATATATGTATATATTTGAAAAGATTGCAAATATTTATATCTGTTCTTCTAATTTATGAGCATGGACTATTTTCCCATTTCTTTGTGTCTTCTTCTGTTTCTTTCATAAGTGTTTTGTAGTTTTCAGAGTACAGATCTTTTACTTCTTGGGTTAGGTTTATTCCTAGGTAGGTATCTTGTGGTTTTTGGTGCAGTCATAAATGGGATCAATTCCTTGATTTCTCTTTCTGCAACTTCATTGTTGGCATATAGAAATGCAAGTCTTCTGTGTATTGATTTAGATCCTGTGACTTGGCTGAATTCCTGTATCAGTCCTGGCAGTTTTTGGTAGAGTTTTCAGGTTTTCTCATAGAGGATCATGTCATCTGAGAAGAGTGACTTTTTTGCCAATTTGGATGCTTTTTATTTCTTTTTGTCTGATTGCTGAGGATAGGACTTCCAGTACTATGTTGAACAACAGTGGTGAGAGTGGACATCCCTGTCGTTTCCCTGACCCTATGGGAGAAGGAGAGCCTGGACCTCTAAGCTTGCTGAACTACCCCTGAGCCCCAGAGCCCAGCTGGGCACTCAGCTATACAATGAGTCTATATCTCGGGATCTTGAATCCCATTTGTCCTTGCACCCATCCACCCTGGTTTGTTCATGGTCACCCAGTTCCTGACCTCTTACCTGTGATGCCTTCCAAACCTGGGTGCTTCAGACAGACAGTCAGTGCTCTTTGAAACTGAGTTTTTATTTTATTTTTTTTTTAATTTTATTTTTTTATAAACATATAATATATTTTTATCCCCAGGGGTACAGGTCTGTGAATCGCCAGGTTTACACACTTCACAGCACTCGCCATAGCACATACCCTTCCCAATGTCCATAATCCCACCCCCCTCAACCCCCCTCCCCGCATCAACCCTCAGTTTGTTTTGTGAGATTAAGAGTCACTTATGCTTTGTCTCCCTCCCAATCCCATCTTGTGAAACTGAGTTTTTAAAGTTATTGTTCAACATGCATTTTAAGGAGAGGCTGCATAGGGGAGAGTAGAGAAGTGGGGTGGCTGATAGTAGTGCTCAGATTCCCATCTGATGCCCTAAAAAATTCAGCTCTGGCCCTAGATCCATTACCTATGGCCAACCCTGTAACAAAAGACCCCAAATTAGTGACTTTCAAACAAGAACCATTTATTATTTCCCGTTGAGTCCGTGGGTTAGCTGGGCTCATTCACACATCTGTTTAGTTGTGAGTCAAATGAAGACTGCCTTGTTTTAGGATGGCCACCTTTGGGATAGCTGAGATCCCCCTGTGGGCTTGTCACATGCACACATCCCACATGCCTTCCTGGCAGGCTAGCCCAGGCATGTTCTCAGGCTAGCCTGCACATATTCCCAGGACAATCTCAGAGAAACCAGAGGACATGGAAATGCTCAAACATGTTGTGAAGCCTCTGTAAGTGTCCAGTTTGCTGCTGTCCCATTGGCCAAAGGAAGACACATGGTTCAGCCCAGAATCACAGAGAAATTGGTCCTACAAAGTTACAGGGAGACCACAGACTGAGGCCATTAATGCAACCAATCCACCACAGGCCCCAAACATGCGTATTCCATGCTACAAAACCAAACTCCTCCAAGTGTTCAGGACCTTCTAGCTCTGAAGCCAGTTTATAGTAGAAAGAAATTTGTATGCTCTTACTGCACATCTAGGAAACTGCTGGGATTTCACTGTGGGTGACTGGAAGCCAGCCGGGAGAAGTAGGCCTCAGGGTGGGGAATGGGACCACTGGGCACTTACTTCATTTCTGAGACTCCAGCTCCTCTGAATTAAGAGCACATTCTTGTTGAGTGTGAGGAATTGGTCATTATCATCGTCATAGCCATTCATTTGCATATAGATGGCAAGACTGTTGTCTTTACTTCTGCTAGGACTTAAGTTTGCAAGGGAAGGGCAGGAAGTGCAAAGTTTTCCACATTATGGCTTTATCCCCTAAGGAGATGCCGTCAGTTTCAGAGAACCAAATAACGTCCTCGGTCAGAATTCAAGAGCCACTAAAATGATGTAATGCAAACAATTTTTTACCAAAGGCTGCGGAAACCAATTTATACGCCTTTCTGTGCCTTTCTGACCCTCTCTGCCTTTCTAACCATGGGAGATAAATGATAAATATTATTTAAAATATTACACAGTTCTGGAGGGAGTCCAGAACCTCTTCAACACTGCATTTGTATCATGTTATAAAACTTCTCTTTAATTTGGCAGGAAAATTTTTTTTAATAGTTTTTGGAGTCTGCAAAGAAATGCCTTATTTAAAGTGTGTTCCTTATCTCCTCTGAACTGGGACCCTGCCTGACAGCTAGGCATACCACATTAACTGAGTCTCACATGCCACGCCAGGGGCAAGCAGGCTGTTGCTTAACAAGGATGCATAATAGCTAACTGCATTTCAGGCCATTGGTTTGTCACTGTGACAGTGCCAAGTAACGTTTTCAACAGCAAAGCAGTGAGGCCAATTCTGATTTACTTATGAGCCTGAAAAATCATAAAACAGCCTGCTCCCTAGGAATATGATGTTCCCAAGAATGTTGGCTTGTACTGTAGTGTATCCTGTCCACTGCTAGGCTTGACTGACATGTGTCTGGAATATATTATGGATCCTTGATGTCAGTCATCAGTTGTCATAATCCTCACATGCACTTGCTTAGTCTTTCCCCATATTCTGCATCAATAGCCTATAGAGACAAAGCCTGCATACGAGGAAAGCAGTGTTTAACCTCCCTAATTAGCAGCTTCGGATGAAAGAACATCTCCAAGGTGCTCAGAAGGAAGAGATTCTAAGGAGATTTATGCAACTCTCTTTTAAGATGCTTCGCATGCTGTGTATAATTTGCAAGTACATAAGGAAGTGAATGCTCAGAATCTAATATCCAGCGCTCATGTATTTACATTTGTATTTATTAAGTTCTTTGTAAATCTCAATTTAGCAGATGTCTTCTGACTCAGAATAAAGCTCTTCATGAGGGAGTCAGTGTGGCTATACAACAAAAGTCACATTATCATTTGAGTACAAATATTTGCAAACTAGAACAAACTGGAAAATTGAAGGAAAAAATACCCACTGGAATTTGTGACTCATTAAATTCTCATGTGCATGACATATTGTGAAAAACTTTGTTCAGTCCTTGGTTCAAAGGATTCTTTTCCTCCTCCCTTCTTGGCTTTTGACAGTAACAAAAACTTCATGGAAGTGTGTGTGTGTGTGTGTGTGTGTGCGCGCGCGTGCGTGAGTGTGCACATGCGAGTGTGTGCCACACGCCACTCTTTTCATACTTGAATATATTTCTAGAGGGTGTTATCTAGTGTGTCTGTTGCATCTCATGTTCCAAGGTCTAAAAAACATAGAAAGGTCACTGGTCCATCAGCAGACGTTTTCTCTGAAGGCGTATTACCGCTTGTGTGTGAACAACCTGTGCCTCACCCACCGCCAAATCCTTATCCCTTCACAAGCTCCTGTTTGTTTCTTGAGATATTTTTCCCGTCACCACCTCCTTTCTCTCTTCTGAACTTGCTCATTCTGTCTTTGCCACTAAATGCCATTCCATTACTGCATGTGTAATGTCAGCTTATCTCAGTTCTGGTTTTAGTTCAAGATGTTGACATTCAGATCTCTATCAGCTTCATGTTCTGTAATCTGTAAACAGTCTTGTCTCACATTTGCATTTATCTGAGGCTTGGGAGGTCCTGGCTTTTCCTGGAGGTGAATTTAGGCAGAAAGTGACACCAAGATGAAAATTACATATCTCTCTAGGGCTCGGTCTTACAAAGCTAATTGTGTTTGCCCAAAATAAAAGTCTCTTATTAATGTGTTTTGTTGTCTCCACCAAGGAAATGATCCAGATAGTTCTCAACCTGAATTATATTTTTAGCCTTTATTACTTCTAAAGCCAAGAATTCTGTAAGTTTACTGCACACGGTGTAAAGCAATACTTACTTTTACTTCTTCTAAGATAGTATTCTCTAAGTGTTGGTTCTAGAATTCTGAGGCTCTGGACTTTGATGATTCCATCACCACTTTTCTGGATTTATAATTATATGTGGGTTTCCTTCAATACTTCCTTCCATCTTGAGCTTCTGGGTTTGAAAATCTTATTTATTATCATTATTTGACACTGTTTCTATTCATGGGTGCAGATATGACTGTGAAGACAGATGCCTGGCCAATAGTTCTTCTTGTAGGGTATTCAGAAAAGAGCTGCTTTTATTTGTAGCTATCATTAATAACAAATGCCTCTGTTTCAGGTTCTGTTTCTTCACCCACTATTTTCTCTGTCTAAGTCCCCCATGTCTCATGTCCAAATTTCCTATCCAGGTAGGATCTTTCCCTTTTGTCCTGAATTTTGGCACTTTGTCTAATACTGTATTTATCTTACTGAAGCATTTATTTAATGCACTGTCAGTTGTTCTCTCTCCCAGGGGCAGATCGATAGGGGGATTTACATCTTATCAATCTTCCAAGTAGATATGGGAAGTAAGTAGTTGGATATTGAGTTCTGGAGCTCAAAGGAGAAGTCACAGGTAAAGATAAAGTTGGAATCATCAACATTAGATGGTATTGAAGCCATGGGAATGGATAAGATACTCCAAGAAGATAACATAGAAGGGGAGAGGGAAATGTTGGTATAGTTCAGCTCATAATAACATTTCAATTCTGCACATCTAATGTTCTGCTCATCTTTTGGTCCTTCTTTTTTATTCCTATCTTTCCTTGCACAGCCTTTCATTTTCTAGTACTAAATTTCTTAGTCACTCTCAATTTTTGATTTTTAAATTTGGTTGGTAGTTTCTTTCTTGGTAATTATGATTAATTGAAAATGTTGTCCAGAAAGTCTTTCCTTCCTCCTTGGGAGTCAGTGAGTACCTATGCCTTTCCAAGAGTCACTCTGGTCCCTCCCACCACTGCTTCTTTCCTTACTTGGTTCAGAAGACCAGAAGAGAGTTGAACAAGAGTCACTTAATATCTCAGGATTAGCCAAAGTAATAAGGCCCTAGTCTAAGGCAAATATTTCTCAGGACCATGGTCAGCAGCGCACATGTTCTGATTTCCTCTCTCCTCCCTAATTTTTAGTCCTTGCTATACCTGTGAATCTCCATCTTCAGCTCCTGGTCTCAGTTACTGTTTCTGCCTTCCTAGGGCAAACAAATAGTGTCTCTGTGGATAAACTGTGTTTCTCCAAGTTTTCTACCCTGCTCTTATTCCACTACGATGCCTTCCTTCATCTGCATCAAAAGTCCGGGTGAAAGTTGAACATGAGTTACTCCTAACACAATAGTTTGTCAAATTGAGAAAACTTTGTTTAAGGACACATATGTAACTTCTATGATAAGTTCAAGTTTTAGCCAAGAGAAAGTAGTTCTACTGTATCTCCCAGTAGGTCTTCAGTTTGCAGGACAGAGAAATGGGCAAAGACTCTTAGAGAAGAATAGCCATTGAGATTGCCAGGGAAAGGAAAAGGTTTTTGGATCTCATTTTACCAAATTATTTACCAAGAAAGAATCATATGCCAACCATAAATGAAATATGAAAAGAACACTTAGGAGAGTTAAGAAACTCAAGAAAGATAATGTGAGATCTGTAGCAGATTCTGCAAACAGTTATTCTTAGCTTCACTCGGTTAGGGATGGAGCCTGGGGTCATCCAGAGGTCCCTAAGAACATTTAGAATTCCTTGAGCATGAGCTGTGTGGTGCCTCAGAGGACACATTCAGCAATAGCTTCAGCTCGGAAGCTGGTAGAAGATGCCCAGCTGCTTCTAAGATTGTCTTAATGTGGTATGATGTTTAAGGTTGGGTTTAGTGTTTGTGTGAAAAGAGATGTCGACTCTGCTAAGTGACTTATAATTGTGTGCATGCTGTCATTCGTATGCCTCTGGAGATATCCTTGTGAATTTACAGAAAATTCTTAATGACTATCTCTAAGAGATTTGATCAGAATTATGAGTCAAAGATTTGATTGCATGATAGCTTCTTGCTTTATTCCTACACCCTAAATTAGAATATATTCTGGTCTATTTTCAATACGTTGCTAGTTTGTGTGTGGATTGTGTGTGTGCACGCGTGTGCGTGTGTGCATGTGTGTGTGTGTTAATTTTGATGATAAAATAAGAATACCTATTTTCAGTTTGATGGAAAAGGACATCTAGACCTCTGGGAAAAAGCTACTTAAACTCACTTAGTAAAAACAAATTCTTATCAACTGTAGTTGAAGGGTGGGGAAGGATAAAAAGAAATCTCTGGAGTCAGTAGGATTGACCAACAAGCTTAAAATCATTGCCCCTATTAACTACTGAGATCTCATAGGATTTCATGGAGGTGACTGGTTCATGTAGCCCTAGATTCTGGCACTGCATTTTTGGTGGCTTATGTCAGTTCCTGCTTGCCACACTCCTGCTCGCCACACTCCTGCTCATCTGGGCTGCAACTTTCCTTCTGTGGGTGTAGTCTAGCCCTATAATTGATCATAGCCAGTAAGAGTCAGGTTTGGAATTCTATCATAGGGAAATTCCACCCATAGACAATGCCTAGGTTTAATCTGCTAACTGAAGGGATAATCCTTTACAAATCTAAAGGCACTGACGGGGGTGGGGGGGTGGGGGGGTAGGGGGGCGGGGAAGCTGCAACCTTTTTTCCTAGTTATCCTGTGTGGGGAAACTTGTGTCCTACTTTCAAGTTTGTCTATCATAACGGTCTCAGTATACCTCTCAGCCAAGCCAGCCCAAGATATGCCACCAACATATTTGAAATAGTATGTTCTTACTTGTAAGTTTTTCTGTATTGCTGATAGATTTCATTGGTAGGTTATGTTACAGGCTAAACTATGGTCTCCTTGAAGTTTCCATAGACCGTTTAAGGTGGAGGGAAAAAATTCCTGGTAGCGTTATGTTATTCAGTCTTTTCTACATCACCAGCTTCACCTGCTTGGTTGACAGTTTCCATCAGCATATAAATATTTCTCTAAGACTTCCCCTGTTGAAAAACTTTCTTTTGACCCCACTTTTCTCCTTCCTTGAATAGCTGAACTTTTGGAATGCGTTATCTATACTCACAGTCTCTCTTTAGTTCTTTTTTTTTTTTTTAAGATTTTATTTATTTATTTGACAGAGAGACACAGTGAGAGAGAGAACACAAGCAAGAGGAGTGGGAGAGGGAGAAGCAGGCTTCCTGCAGAGTGGGGAGCCCGATGTGGGACTCCATGTGGGGCTTGTTCCCAGGACCTTGGTAAAGCGACCTGAGCTGAAGGCATATGCTTAATGACTGAGCCACCCAGGGGCCCCTATTTCTTTACTTCTTATCTGTACTTCCACTCTAGACATGTTTGTGTGCCAGCACTCCATGAAGACCAGTCTCCTTTCACTAAAACTGATCTCCTTAAAGAGCATCCCTGTCTTCTGTGTTGCCAATCCAGAGGGCTGTTCTCTGCCTTCATCTGATTTAGCCTTTGGGCAGTATCAGCCACTCATTAGTTGTTAATTGGTTGAACATTCTCTCCATCTACCAGCACTTTCAACTCTTGGCTTCCAAAGCACTGGACTCCCCCGGTTTTCCTCCAGCATCCCTGGCTGTTCTTTCTCAGCCTCTTCTTCTGGTTACTCCTCCCGTACTTAATTTCCAAATGTTGGCACACCTTGGAGTTCAGTCCAAAGCTTTTTTTTTTTTTTTTTTCCCTTTCTACTTACCCCTTTTTCCAAGGTTTTAATATATTCCCTGGTTAGGTCTGACTTAGACTTATGCCCTGTGCTCCTTACATATCCAGTTATCTGCCATTTTTTTTTCCCATTAGAATATCAGACTTTTAAATTTAAAGTGTTCAAAATGGAGGAGTTTCTCTGTCTCACAAACCTAATGTTCCTCTAATATTAAACCTCCTGGTAAATGGAATCACCACACTCTCAGTTGCTCAAGCCAAAAGTATAGAAGTTATGCTTGATTTTCCTCTTTCCTTCTGCTCTCCCCAGGTTAATCAACAAATCTTGACTCTACATTCAAATTGATTCAAAATCTGTCTACCTCTTTCCATTTGCATTATTACTACAAAGGTCTAAGTCATGAGTATTTCAACATTTTGTTGAGTGAATGAATGATTGAATAAATGAATGAGAAATTATCTCTGGAAATGATACTATTGTAGAGCTTTTTCAACATCACTTTGCTTTTACTCGGCTCAACGATTTTTCTCCCACACCTGTCACTGATTTCCAAGCAAGAAAGAGCAAAGTATTAAGTGCCCAAGCATCACATTTTGTATAAAGCTTAAAAGCACTATATTTAGAAAAAGTTGGCAAACATAAGCTCTCAAGTCCAATTAAATTCTGGCATAGTGAAAGTACTAATGGAGACAATGGACTGTAGTTGATATCTGGACAGGGAGTTTCTGACCATTTGTATTATGGGTATCTATTAATAAGCAGGCAGTTCTTGGAGAACGAGACATAGCAAATAAAATTTATTAGATTGGGGAAGACTGACTCTTTGGCTAACCTGGATTCAGTCTCTTCATTATGAGGAATATTGATCATAAAATCTGATTTGATTCAGCAAGTCATATCATTAAGGAGTAGCCTTGTAAATATCTCTAGACACCCAATCCTACTTAAGAAAAATTAGACTTCTGCTATAAAACTCCCTAAGGTAAACAAATACTGAGTAAGGATTGTGATCTGCTTCCTTACTATAGGCCAGTAAATGCAATTCAGTCAAGAGCATGTCCACACTATTATATTGTATCCAAATCTACATTTTGATTCTGGATACTCACAGCATTGTCATTGTAATATAGTTATCTAACCCAAAGGAATTTGATAAAAATGATGCTACCAATTTGACTTCTTCTGTTTTAAAAAAATTTTTTCCTAATTAATATACAGTAAAATTGACTTCTTTTGTATATATAGTTCTGTGGATTTTTAACCCACGTAAAATGTGCACCCCCACAATCAGGGTAGAGATGGGTGTACCACCCAAAAACATTCTATTGTATCACTCCCTTTTAGTCACATCCTTTCCTCACCCCAACCCCTGAGAATCACTGATGCCTTCTCCATCATGATAGTTTCGTCTCTTTGAGAATGTCACATCAATGGATTATAGAGAACACAGTCTTTTGACACTGACTTCCTGCACTTAGCACAATGCCTTTGAGATTTCTCCAGTTTGTTGTATGCGTCAGAGGTTTATTCCTCCGTACTGTTGAGTGTACTCTGTTGTATGTATGTATCACTCGTAACTCTTTTGGCCGATTGCACTAAGTTTCCTGATGTTGAATAGAACTAGTGAAAGTGGTTATCCTTGCCTTGTTCCCAGTATTAAACATTCAGCTTCCATCATTGAATACGATGTTAGCTGTAGGTTTTTTGCAGGTGTCTTATATTAGGTTGAGGAAGTTCCCTTGTATTCTTACTTTGCTGAGAATTTTTATCATAATGGTTTATTTCTTCAAATGCTTTCCCCATATATCATCTGGTATTTCTTCTTTGGGATATTGACATGATGGATTACATGATTGAGTTTTAAACAGTAACTAGCCTTACATTCCCTGGATAAATCTCCCTTGGTTGTGGTGTATTATTTTCTTTATGTACTACTGGATTCAATTTACTGATATTTTGTTGAGGAATTTTGCATCTATGTTCATGAAGAATATTGGTCCTTAATTTTCTTTTATTCTCATTGTCTGGATTTGGTATCAGGGTAATAGCCTCTGGCCTCATAAAAGGAGATGTGAAGTGTTCTCTGCTTTTCTGTTTTCTGAAAGAGACTTATAGGATTCACATGATTCCCTTTTAGATGTTTGGTAGAATTCACCTTGGAAGATATCAGAGACTGAAAAATTTTTTGGAAGGTGTTTAACTATTAATCAATTCTTAATAGTTATAGGACTGCTCAGATTGTTCTATTTCATCTTGAATGATTTTTGTTAATTTGTGTTTTGGGGGAAATTTGTGCATTTCATCTCAGTTGTCAAATTTGTAGGCATAATTTATACTCTTCCCTTATTATCCTTTTGATGTATGTGTGTCTGTGGTGATATCCTCTCATTCTTGATATTGGTAATTTGTGTCTTGCTTTTTTTTCTTCATGTCTTGCTATAGATTTATCAATTTTACTTATCTTTTCAAAAAATAAGCTATTTGTTTCACTAATTTTCTCTTTTTTTGTTTGTTTGTTTTAATTTCGTGGATTACTGCTCTTTACTATTTCTTTCCTTTGGCCTGCTATTGGTTTCATTTTGTTATTCTTTTTAAGTTACTTAAGGCAGGACCTCAGATTATTATTTGAAACCTTTATTTTCTCCTAATATAAGCTTTTTTTTAAAAAAAAAAGATTTTGCTTATTTATTTGAGAGAGAGAGTACATGCATGAGCTAGTGAGAGCATGAGCAGGGGAAGAACAGAGGGAGAGGGAGAAGCGGGCTTCCTGCTGAGCAAGAAGCCTGATGGGAGTCTCTATCCCAGGACCCCCAGATCATGATCTGAGCCAAAGGCAGACTGCTTAACTGACTGAGCCACCCAGGCGTTCCCAATATAAGCTTTTAATGCTGTAAATTTCCCTGTAGCACTGCCTTAAAAGCATCCTACAGATTTTGATGTTTTATTTTCACTTTTATTCAATGTAAGTTTTAAAAAAAATATCTCCTTGAGTCTTCCTCTTTGAACCATGGATTGATTATTTACAAATGTGTTTAATTTGCAAGTGTTTGGAGGATTTTTCTACTATCTTTCTATTACTAATTTCTAGTTTAATCCTGTTATGGTCAGAGAACTTACATACATTATTTAAATTCTTCTAAATTTGTTAAAGTTTATTTCTAAATAAATGGTAAATATTCAATGTGCATATGGGGAAAATGTATATTTTATTGTCATTGTTTTCTAAATATTATTAGATTTTTTTTTTAAGATTTTTACTTATTTATTTGACAGACAGAGATCACAAATAGGCAAAGAGGCAGGTAGAGAGAGACGGGGAAGCAGGTTCCCTGCTGAGCAGAGAGCCCGATACGGGGCTCGATCCCAGGACCCTGAGATCATGACCTGAGCTGAAGGCAGAGGCTTAATCCACTGAGCCACCCAGGTGTCCCGTAAATATTATTAGATTTACTGATAGTGCTCCATACTCTATATTTTTATTGATTTTCTATCTACTAATTTTATCTATTACCTAGAGAGAAGTGTTGAAGTCTCCAAAGACAATTGTGGGTTTTTTCTATTTCTTCTTTCAGCTTTGTCAGTTTCTGCTTCTAGTATTTTGAGGTTGTATAGGTAACTGCACATAGATTAAGAAATGTATGTCTTCTTGGTGAACTGACCCTTTTTATCATGATATTATGTCCCTCCTTATCTCTGATAATTTTCTTTGAAGTTTTTTTGTATGATATTAATATGGTTACATCATCACTTTTTTTTCATTAGTGTTCATATGGTATAACTTTTTTTTATACTTTGACTTTTAACCGACTTATTTTACTGTGTTTCAAGTGAGATTCTTATGCACAGTATATAGCTTGGTAGTTTTGTTTTTTCTTCTACCAATCTTTGTTTTTTTTTTCAATCTTTGTTTTTTTAATTGGTATGTTTAGGTGATTTAAAATTAATGTAAATATTGATATATGTTTGGATACAGGTCCACCGTTTTATGACTTGTTTTTATTTGTTTCCATGTCTTTTGTTCCTTTGTTTTTCCTTTCCTGCTTCTTCTGGGTTATTAGAATATCTTTAGTACTTCATTTTAACTCTATTTTTATTTTATTTTATTTTTTTGTTTTATTTTTTAATTTTTTAATTTCTTTTCAGCGTAACAGTATTCATTGTTTTTGTACCACACCCAGTGCTCCATGCAATTTGTACTTTCTCTAATACCCACCACCTGGTTCCCTCAACCTCCCACCCCTCTGCCCCTTCAAAACCCTCAGATTGTTTTTCAGAGTCCATAGTATCTCATGGTTCACCTCCCCTTCCAATTTCCCTCAACTCCCTTCTCCTCTCCATCTCCCCTTGTCCTCCATGCTATTTGTTATGCTCTACAAATAAGTGAAACCATATGATAATTGACTCTCTCTGCTTGACTTATTTCACTCAGAATAATCTCTTCCAGTCCCGTCCATGTTGCTACAAAAGTTGGGTATTCATCCTTTCTGATGGAGGCATAATACTCCATAGTGCATATGGACCACATCTTCCTTATCCATTCGTCCATTGAAGTGCATCTTGGTTCTTTCCACAGTTTGGCAACTGTGGCCATTGCTGCTATGAACATTGGGGTACAGATGGCCCTTCTTTTCACTACATCTGTATCTTTGGGGTAAATAACCAGTAGTGCAATTGCAAGGTCATAGGGAAGCTCTATTTTTAATTTCTTGAGGAATTTCCACACTGTTCTCCAAAGTGGCTGCACCAACTTGCATTCCCACCAACAGTGAAAGAGGGTTCCCCTTTCTCCACATCCTCTCCAACACATGTTGTTTCCTGTCTTGCTAATTTTGGCCATTCTAACTGGTGTAAGGTGGTATCTCAATGTGGTTTTAATTTGAATCTCCCTGATGGCTAGTGATGATGAACATTTTTTCATGTGTCTGATAGCCATTTGTATGTCTTCATTGGAGAAGTGTCTGTTCATATCTTCTACCCATTTTTTTATATGACTGTCTGTTTTGTGTGTGTTGAGTTTGAGGAATTCTTTATAGATCCTGGATATCAACCTTTTGTCTGTACTTTCATCACCAAGACAGCATGGTACTGGCATAAAAACAGACACATAGACCAGTGGAACAGAGCAGAAGCCCAGATATGGACTCTCAACTCTATGGGCAAATAATCTTCAACAAAACAGGAAAAAATATACAGTGGAAAAAAGACAGTCTCTTCAATAAATGGTGCTGGGAAAACTGGACAGCTATATGTAGAAGAAACTCGACCATTCTCTTACGCCATACACAAAGATAAACTCAAAATGGATAAAAGACCTCAACGTGAGACAGGAATCCATCAGAATCCTAGAGGAGAACATAGGCAGTAACCTCTTCGATATTAGCCACAGCAATTTCTTTTAAGATATGTCTCCAAAGGCAAAGGAAACAAAAGCGAAAATGAACTTTTGGGACTTCATCAAGATCAAAAGCTTCTGTACAGCAAAGGAAACAGTCAACAAAACAAAGAGGCAACCCACGGAATGGGAGAAGATATTTGCAAATGACAGTACAGACAAAAGGTTGATATCCAGGATCTATTTTTATTTTTTAAGATGGTCGTCTTTGTGCTAGTTTTTGAAATCTTATCACAGGAAATATTATTTATTGATGTCTAAAGAGTTTTGATTCCTTTTAGTTGAATGATGATGGTGATGATGATGATAATGATAATAATGGCAGCTATGATTTAATGGGCACCTGATATATGCCCTTTTCATACCTAATCTATAATCTTTATAACAATGTTCCATGGTTAAGTAACTTTTTTCATTTTATAGCTGAATCAAATTGAGAATTACAAGAGTCTTAATGTCTCACTCAAAGTCACCTTGATGGTAAGGAGGGGAGTCAGTAGGCCAGTCCCCATCTAACTCCAAAGGCTATGTTCTTTCCAGTGCAACTTTCACAGATTTGGCATATGTGACTTTAAAATACAGGATTTTGCTAATTCTCATGGCAATGAAATTTTATGATTGGTAAAATGATCGATGTGAAACTAATTTTGTGTTATGGCAGATAATCCATCCTCCCTCAGCTGCATGCCTTGCGTGGGAAAGTCTTTTCCCTCCCTGTGACCAGGAAACTCATGGGTCACAAAACTTTAGTTAAGGTCTCCTGACAATTTGTCTCCAGCTATAAATAACATCACACTTCTAGTTTGGATGTACTACATGTAGTTTAGTTATACTCTATCGTTCTCCCTTTCTTTTGCTCCAGATAGTTTATCCCAGCATCTCTTGAGCGTTATTGTTATATTGGATTATATATTGATACAGTGATCTATTGTTCCCATTTTTATTGGCTCATAAAGCTTCATAAAAAGCAGATGGTATATATTTGCTTTTGATGTTAAGGCCTAGGACCCTGCCAATGGATGTTTTACAGCGTCTGCTGTATTTATCAAGTAAACAGTGTTACCAAGAATCACGCACTTGCTCTTTATGCTGCGTATTCAAACTCCAAGAGATGCTATAACTACACATCCTGTAAGTTTTGCATTGTCCTGGAACTCTGGGTTAGGTAGTAGAGATGGTCCATTAAGTCACTTAGATACCATGCATCAATTTTATTTCGCTGGTGATAATCAAGAGATGGTCCATTTATCATGAAGCATACATTTTGACGTGATTATCTGAATGTGTTCTGCCCTATTTAAAAACAGTGTTTTAGATGATAACAAAGGGAAAGGAAACAAGCATTTGTTGAGTATGTACTACCTAGTGTTGCTTTAATGTATTATCTTCGGTAATCTTCTCAATAAGTCTGAAATGTAGGTATATTTTTGCATATTACTTCACAGATATGTCATTTGTACAACAGAGATTAAGTAATTTTATACAAGGCCATATAAAGTTAGAATTGGGGAACTGACATACAGTTTAAATTGTAAGACTCCACATTCCATAAACATTCTGGTAGGGAAAGTATCTGCTTTACCATTTTTTCCCCATGCTGATTGTCACTAATCAGATATCTCCAGAAAAATTCTGCCTTTTCCATTATTTTAGATCTGATTAGTAGTTTTATTTCTACTCAGTAAATATAATAACCAGCAAAAAGCAGGGTAATGTAATGATTAATAGCACAGACTTTAGAGTCAGACTATCTGGGTTCAGACTCTGGTTCTGCTATTTATTAACTATAATTTTGAGCAAATTACTTTCCCTGTGCCTCAGTTTTCTCCTTCAATAATAATAATACATACCTCAGAGGCTTGTTATGAGTATTAAATGAGTTAATCTTTTGAAAGATCTTAGAAAAGTGCATAGTACATTATAAGTACTACACACATATGCTTGCCAAATAAGTAACATTTATTTGTCATTTATTATGTATTTGATACTTTGCTAAGCACTCTGGATATAATACCAAATATATGGAAGGTACGATTATTGTCTCCATTTCATGAGTGAGGATGCTAGGGCTTAGAACAGATAACAGCTTGTCCAAGACCATATCAATGGTAAGTTCATTGTGGAAAACTAACCAGAATATAGGAGAAGAGAATAAAACTCATCCATAATTCTTTCACATAGGGAGTATTTTGGTTACATTGGGAGTATTTTCATTTGGAGTATTTTCCTTATTCTACCTTTCACCATAGATTATTGAAGTCATATTGAACATACAATATTCCATTTTTGTTTTGTTCCTTGACATTATATTAAACATTTTCATCTTAACATATCATTGACGGTTTTTCATTGTTGTTGTTAACATTGTTAGTGGTTGTACAATATTCCATCACTTAGATATGATATTTTATTTAATCCCTCTTTAGATGATAGATATAAAGTTATTTCAGGCTTTCATGCTAATACATAATATTACAATGAATATCTTTGCATTTGGATTTTTTCATAGGATATATTTCTGGGCTTGGAATTACTATATCAAATGATCAGATATTTTTAATGTCTCTTAAATGTACAAATAAGCTAATATTTTTAAAGGAACTTATTAAACACTATAAGCAAAAATACAGATAAAATATAAAAAGAGAACAGTCAAGTTACCCAGATACAGTTTTTTTTTTTTAAGATTTTATTTATTTGACAGACAGAGATCACAAGTAGGCATAGAGACAGGCAGAGAGAGAGAAAGGAGGAAGCAGGCTCCCTGCTGAGCAGAGAGCCCAACGTGGGGCTCGATCCCAGGACGCTAGGATCATGTCCCGAGCCAAAGACAGAGGCTTTAACCCACTGAGCCACCCAGGTGCCCCACCCAAATACAGTTTTTTTAAATGAGATTTTTTATTTTGAGATAATTATAGATTAGCATATATTAAGAAATACTGAGAGAGATCCTGTGTAAGCTTTACTCTACTTCTCCTATGGTAACATCTTACAACCTGTACTACGTTGTTACAACCAGGATGTCTCATTGATACAGTCAAGGTGAAGAACATTACTATCACTACAGCAATCCCTCCTATTGTCCTTTCATAGTCATAATACCTCCCCCCAACTCCCATCCCTGACATTTGGCAATTACTAACCTGCTCTCCAAGTCTATAGTTTCATTATTTCAAGAATGTTGTATAAATAAAATCACAAAAGGTTTGACTTTTTCACACTGGCTTTTTCCACTCAGCATAATTCCCTGGAGATTCATCGAAAGCCATGTGTGTCAGTAGTTCTTTTCTTTTATTTCAGGCATAGATGTACCGCAGTTTAACCATTCACCCATTGAAAGGCATCTGGATTGTTCCCAGTTTGGGGCTATTACAAATAAAGCTATTATAAAATTTGTGTATAGCTTTTGATGTAAACATAAGTTATAAGCTTTCATTCTCTGGGGAAAATACCTAAGTGTGCAGTTGCTGGGTTGTATATGGTAGTTACATATTAAGTTTTATATAAAACTGCCTGTTTTCAATGTGGCTGTTTTATTTTTCACTCTCAGAAGCAATGTGTGGATGATCTAGGTTTTTGCATCCTCACCAACATTTGGTACTGTTACAGTTTTTCATTTTAGCCATTCTGAAAGGTGTGTAGTGATACCTCATTGTGGTTTTAATTTGCATTGCCCTAATGACTAATGTTGTTGAACGTCTTTTCATGTGCTTATGTGCCATCTCATACATCCTCTTTGAAGAGAGGTTGTTTGTGTCTTTTGCTGATTTCCTAATTAGATTGTTTTTTAATGTTGAGTTTTTATATATTCTAGATTCTTGTCCTTGTTGGTTATGTGCTTTGTAAGTCTTTTCTCTTAGTCTATGGCTTGTCTTTTCATCTTCTTAAGAGGGTCTTTTATAGAGCAAATTTTTTATTTATTTTTTTATTTTAACTCTGATCTTTAAGATTTTTTAATTTTTTTGAGAGAATGAACACATGTGCACGAGTGGGGGGAGGGGCAGAGGGTGAGAATTTTTCAACAGACTCCCTGCTGACTAGGGAGCCTGATGTAGGGCTCAATCCCATGTCCCATGAGATCATGACCTGAGCCAAAACCAAGAGTTAGACACTTAAACCTACTGAGGCACCTAGGCACTCAGACCAAAATTTTTATTTTTGATGAGATCATATTTATCAGTTTTTTCTTCTATGGATTATGTTTTTGTTGTCAACTATAAGAATCATTTGCTTGGCCCTAGATCCCAAAGTTTTTCTCCTATTATTTTCTAAAAGTTTTGTAGTTTCCCCTGCCTCCCTGAGCTACCCCCCACCCCCACTCCCTGCCCAAGCCCTATGGTCTTTTGATAATGACTGGAAACCTACTGGACAAATTCTAAAAGAACTATGATATTTCATTTTATATTTTATATTTAAGTCTGTGATTCATTTTGAGTTAATTTTTGTATAAGATAAAAGATGTAAGTGAAGGTGTTTTTTTCTTTGTTCTGTCTTGTTTTTTGACTGTGAAGTTGGAATGATATCTCCCATTTAATTCTTTTTTTTATTTTTAAAGATCTTATTTATTTATTTGACAGACAGAGATCACAAGTAGGCAGAGAGGCAGGCAGAGAGAGGAAGGGAAGCAGGCTCCTGGCTGAGCAGAGAGCCTGACGCGGGGCTTGATCCCAGGACCCCAGGATCATGACCTGAGCTTCAGGCAGAGGCTTTAACCCACTGAGCCACCCAGGCTCCCCTCCCATTTAGTTCTTTTTCAAAATTGTTTTAGCTATTCAAGTTTCTTTGCCTTTTCATATAAATTTTGGAATAATGTTGTCTGTATCTACAATGTATCTTGTTGAAGAGTTTTGATATGGATTGCATAAAACTATATGTCAATTTTGTGGACAATTAATATCTTTCTTATTTGGAGTCTTTCTTTTTAAAAAAATTTTAATTCCCATATAGTTCACATACAATGTTATATTAGTTTCAGGTATACAATATAGTGATTCAACAATTCTGTATATTACTCATTGTTCATCATAAGTGTACTCTTTTTTTTTAAGTTAACATATAATGTATTATTTGCCCTAGCGGTACAGGACTGTGAATCATCAGTCTTATACATTTCACAGCACTCACCACAGCACATACCCTCCCCAATGTTCATAACCCAGCCACCCTATTCCTACCTCCCCACCCCCCAGCAACCTTCAGTTTGTTTGGTGAGATTAAGAGTCTCTTATGGTTTGTCTCCCTCCCTATACCATCTTTTTTCATTTTTTTTCTTTCCCTACTCCCCACATTCCCCACCTTGCCTCTCAAATTCCTCATATCAGAGAGATCATATGAAAATCGTCTTTCTCTGATTGACTTATTTCGCTCAGCACAATACCTTCTACTTCCATCCACATTGCTGCAAATGCTAAAATTTCATTTTGATGGCTGCATAGTATTCCATTGTGTGTGCGTGTGTGTGTGTGTGTGTGCGCACGCGCGCACCACTTCTTCTTTATCCATCCATCTGCTGATAGACATTTATGTTCTTTCCATAGTTTGGCTATAGTGGACATTGCTGCTATAAACATGCAGGTGCACTTGCCCCTTCAGATCACTACATTTTATCTTTAGGGTAAATACCTAGTAGTGTGAATGTTGGGTCATAGGGTAGCTCTATTTTCAACTTTTTGAGGGACCTCCATACTGTTTTCCAGAGTGGCTGCACCAGCCTGCATGCCCAGCAACAGTGTAGGAGGGTTCCCCTTTCTCTGTATCCTCTCCAACATCTGTCATTTCCTGACTTGTTAATTTTAGCCATTCTGACTGGAGTGAGGTGATATCTCATTGTGGTTTTGATTTGTATTTCCCTGATGCCGAGTGATGTGGAGCACTTTTTCATGTGTCTGTTGGCCATCTGGATGTCTTCTTTGCAGAAATGTCCTCTGTGCATTTCTTGATTGGATTACTTGTTCTTTGGGTATTGAGTTTGGTAAGTTCTTTATAGATTTTGGATGTTAGCCCTTTATCTGATATGTCATTTGTGAATATCTTCTCCCATTCTGTCAGTTGTCTTTTGGTTTTGTTGACTGTTTCCTTTGCTGTGCAAAAGCTTTTGATCTTGATGAAGTCCCAATAGTTCATTTTTGCCCTTGCTTCCCTTGCCTTTGGCAATGTTTCTAGGAAGAAGTCGCTGCAGCTGAGGTCGAAGAGGTTGCTGCCTGTATTTTCCTCAAGGATTTTGATGGATTCCTGTCTCACATTGAGGTCTTTCATCCATTTGAGTCTATTTTTATGTGTGGTGTAAGGAAGTGGCCCAGTTTCATTCTTCTGCATGTGGCTGTCCAGTTTTCCCAACACCATTTGTTGAAGAGACTGTCTTTTTTCCATTGGACATTCTTTCCTGCTTTGTAGATCAGTTGACCATACAGTCAAGGGTCCATTTCTGGGCTCTCTATTCTGTTCCATTGGTCTGTGTGTCTGTTTTTATGCCAGTACCATACTGTCCTGATGATGACAGCTTTGTAATAGGTCTTGAAGTCTGGAATTGTGATGCCACCAACTTTGGCTTTGTTTCTCAACATTCCTCTGGCTATTTGGGGGCTTTTCTGGTTTCATATAAATTTTAGGATTATTTATTCTATTTCTTTGAAAAAAATTGATGGTATTATGATAGGGATTGTCTTAAACATGTAGATTGCTTTAGGTAGCATAGAGATTTTCACCATATTTGTTCTTCCAATCCATGAGCATGAACCATTTTTCCATTTCTTTGCATCTTCCTCAGTTTCTTTCATGAGTACTTTATAGTTTTCTGAGTGTAGATTCTTTGCCTCTTTTGCTAGGTTTATTCCTAGGTATCCTATGGTTTTGGGTGCAATTGTAAATGGGATCAACTCCTTAATTTCTCTTTCTTCCATTTTGTAGTTGGTGTATAGAAATGCAACTGATTTCTGTGCATTGATTTTATATCCAGACACTTTACTGAATTCCTGTATGAGTTCTAGCAATTTTGGAGTGGAGTCTTTTGGGTTTTCTGCATAAAGTATCATATCATTTGCCAAGAGTGATAGTTTGACTTCTTATTTGCCAATCTGGATGCCTTTAATTTCTTTTAGTTCTCTGATTGCTGACACTAGGACTTTTCTAGTACTATGTTGAATAGCAGTGGTGATATGGACATCCCTGCCATGTTCCTGAGCTTAGGGGAAAGCTCTCAGTTTTTCCCCTTTGAGAATGATATTCACTATGGGTTTTTCATAGATGGCTTTGATGATATTGAGGCATGTACCCTCTGTCCCTACACTTTGAAGAGTTTTCATCAAGAAAGGATGCTGTACATTGTCAAATGTTTTTTCTGTATCTATTGAGAGGATCGTATGGTTCTTGTTCTTTTATTAATGTATTGATCATACTGATTGATTTGCAGATATTCCAACCTTGCAGCCCAGGAATAAATCCCACTTAGTCTTGGTGGATAATGCTTTTAATGTACTGTTGGATCCAGTTGGCTAGTATCTTGGTAAGAATTTTTGCATCCATGTTCATCAGGGATATTGGTCTGTAATTCTCCTTTTTGATGGGGTCTTGGTCTGGTTTTGAGATCAAAGTAATGCTGGTCTCATAAAATGAGTTTAGAAGTTTTCCTTCCATTTCTATTTCTAGGAACAGTTTCATCAGAATAGGTGTTAATTCTTCTTTAAATGTTTGGTAGAATTCCCCTGGGAAGCCATCTGGCCCTGGGCTCTTGTTTTCTTGGGAGATTTTTGATGATTGCTTCAATCCCCTTACTGGTTATGGGTCTGTTCAGGTTCTCTATTTCTTCCTGGTTCAGTTTAGGTAGATTATATGTCTCTAGAAATGCCTCCATTTCTTTCAGATTATCAAATTTGTTGGTGTTTAGTTGCTCATAGTATGATCTTATAATTATTTGTATTTCTTTGGTTTTGGTTGTGATCTCTCCTCTTTCATTCATGATTTATTAATTTGCATCCTTTCTCTTTTCTTTTTGATAAGTCTGGCCAGGGGATTATCAATCTTATTAATTCTTTCAAGGAACCAGCTCCTAGTTTTGTTGATCTTCTACTGTTCTTTTAGTTTCTATTTCATTGATTTCTGCTTTTATCTTTATTATTTCTCTTTTCATGCTGGGGTTAGGCTTTCTTTGCTGTTCTTTCTCCAGCTCCGTTAGGTGTAGGGTTAGGTTGTGTACTTGAAATCTATCTTGTTCCTTGAGAAAGGCTTTTATTGCTATATACTTCCATTTCAGGACTGCTTTTGCTGTGTCCCAAAGATTTTGAACAGTTGTGTTTTCATTTTCATTTGCTTCCATGAATTTTTAAAATTTCTTCTTTAATTTTCTGGTTGACCCATTCATAATTTGTTAGGATGCTCTTTTTTTTTAAAACTTATTTGACAGAGATCACAAGTAGACAGGCAGGCAGAGAGAGAGGAGGGAAGCAGGATCCCCGCTGAGCAGAGAGCCCGACGCGGGGCTCGATCCCAGGACCCCGGGATCATGACCTGAGCCGAAGGCAGAGGGTTTAACCCGCTGAGACACCCAGGTGCCCCTAGGATGCTCTTTAGCCTCCATTCATTTGAGTTCTTTGCAACTTTCCTCTTGTGATTGAGTTCTAGCTTCAGAACATTGTAGTCTGAAAATATGCAGGGAATGATCCCAATCTTTTGGTGCCAGTTGAGACCTGATTTGTGGCCCAGGATGTGATCTAATCTGGAGAATGTTCCATGTGCAGTAGAGAAGAATGTGTATTCAGTTGCTTTGGGATGGAATGTCCTGAATATATCTGTGATGTCCATCTGGTCCAGTGTGTCATTTAAGGCCTTTATTTCCTTGTTGATCTTTGCTTAAATGATCTATCCATTTCAGTGAGGGGGGGTGTTAAAGTCCCCTACTATGATTGTATTATTGTCGATGTGTTTCTTTGATTTTGTTATTAATTGGTTTATATGATTGGCTGCTCTTATGATAGGGGCAAAAATATTTAAAATTGTTAGATCTTGTTGGACAGACACTTTAAGTATGTTATAGTGTCCTTCCTCATCTCTTATTATAGTCTTTGGCTTAAAATCTAATTTATTCGATATAAGGATTGCCACCCCAGCTTTCTTTTGATGTCCATTAGCATGGTAAATTGTTTTCCACTCCCTCACTTTAAATCTGGAGGTCTCTTTGGGTCTAAAATGAGTTTCTTGTAGACAGCATATCAGTGGGTCTTATTTTTTTTATCCATTCTGTTACCCTGTCTTTTGATTGGGTCATTTAGCCCATTTGCATTCAGGGTCACTATTGACAGATATGAATTTAGTACCACTGTATTGTCTGTAAGGTGACTGTTACTGTATATTGTCTCTGTTCCTTTCTGGTCTATGTTACTTTTAGCCTACTTTTGCTTAGAGGACCCCTTTCAATATTTCCCTTAGGGCTGGTTTGGTGTTTGCAAATTCTTTTAATTTTTGTTTGTCCTAGAAGCTTTTTGTCTCTCCTTCTATTTTCAATGACAGCCTAGCTGGGTATAGTATTCTTGGCTGCATATTTTTCTCATTTAGTGCTCTGAATATATCATGCCAGTCCTTTCTGGCCTTCCAGGTCTCTGTGGATAGGTCTGCTGCCAATCTAATATTTCTACCACTGTATGTTACAGACCTCTTGTGCTGAGCTGCTTTCAGGATTTTCTCTTTGTCACTAAGACTTGTAAGTTTTACTATTAGATAATGGGGTGCAGACCTATTTTTATTGATTTTGAGGTGGGTTCACTGTGCCTCCTGGAGTTTGATGCTTGTTCCCGTTGCCATATTAGGGAAATTTTCCACTATAATTTGCTCCAATATACCTTCTGCCCCTCTCTCTCGTTCTTTTTCTGGGATCCCAATTATTCTAATATTGTTTTGTCTTATGGTATCACTTATCTCCCAAATTCTCCCCTCCTGGTCCAGTAGTTGTTTGTCTCTCTTTTGCTCAGCTTCTTTATTCTCCATTGTTTGGTCCTCTATATCACTAATTCTCTCTTCTGTCTCATTTATCCTAGCAGTTAGAGTCTCCATTTTTGATTGTACCTCATTAATAGCTTTTTTGATTTTAACTTGGTTAGTTTTTAGTTCTTTTATTTCTCCAGAAAGGGACTTTTTTCTCTAGAAAGGGATTCTCTCATATCTTCCATGCTTTTTTCAAGTCCAGCTAGCACCTTGATAATCGTCATTCTGAACTCTAGTTCTGACATATTACTAATGTCTATATTGATTAGGTCCCTGGACATCAGTCCTGCTTCATGTTCCTTTTTTTTTTTTGGTGGTGGGTTTTTCTTTCTTGTCATTTTTTCCAGGTAAGAATAGATGAATGAGAGAACAAAATAGTAAAACAAAACAGTAAATCAGAAAAATACACATTAACCAAATTAGAAGAGGCCCAAAAACAGGGGAGGACCAAAACCAGGGGGAGAAGATAAGGGGAAAAATAAAAAGATGAAAAAAAAGTTTATATATATATATATATATATATATATATATATATATATATACACACACACACACACACACATATATACACCCAAAATCAAGCGGTGGCTCTGTTCTATTCACCAGTCACTCATATATATGAGTGACTGGTGAATAGAACAGAGCCACCGCTTGATTTTGGGTGTATTCTGGTCTCTTAGAAGAAACTACATCCCAAAAATTTAAAGAAAGAAAAACATATATATATATATACACAAAAATAAGGGTACACAATGAAGGAATGGAATATGATGTAAATATGAAAATTTAAAAGGATTCTGAAAGAGGAATTAAGATGTTGGTTAGAAAAATAAAAAAGAGAGAAAGTGATCAGGCTGGAGACTAGAACAAAGTCATGTGCTAGATTTAGGGTATAGTTTGATCTATTAGAAGAAACTGTATCCCAAAATTTTAAAGGAAAAAACCTATATGTATATAAAAAATAAGGTTAAATACAATGAAGGGATAGAATAGTGCTATAAAATAATAAAGAAACTATACTTAGTCTGTAAATAAGTGTAGCTTTTAAAACCTTATCACTTTATAGTATGTAATGTTTCATCCAAATAATTTTTGTATTTTGAAAAAATATTAAAGTTTAATAGTGCTGTAATATTTTCCCAGAAAAAAAGAATATTGCTATAACAATGAAAATTTAAAAACATTTTTAAAAAAGGTATTGATAAGACAGCTAAAAAAAATTAAAATAGGAAAGAGAAAAATTTAAAAAATAGAATAAGAAAAAAATAAAATTTAAAAAAGTTAACGTTGAAAGACCAAAGGATCATGAGAAAAAGCCATGAATTCTGCATTGCTTTCCTCTAGCTCAGGAGTTCCACAGTTCTCATTGATTGGTGAACTTTGTCTTGGCTGGATGTTCTTGCTGATCTTCTTGGGGAGGGGTCTCTTGCAGTGATTCTCAAATGTCTTTGCCTGAGGCAGAATTGCACCACCCTTGCCAGGGGCCAGGCTAAGTAATCTGATCAGGTTTGCTCTCAGTAGCTTTTGTTCCCTGAGTGTTTTCTGTAGAGCTTTGGAGGATGGGAGTGAGGATGGCAGCCTCTAAGTCTCTGGCCTGCAGTAGCCAAGATCTCGGGGCCCCACTCCTCAGTGATCCCTCAGAGAAAAGCAGTCACTCCCTCCTGTCTCCCTGGTCCCTGGCTGCAATCTGTGTTCACCCAGCCTGTGACCATGCTTTTCTATCTCTGGCACATGGCCCTGTTTGGAGTCTCCAAACCCAGCGGATTCCTGCTATGCACTCCCGCGCCACTCCTCTTGGAGGAAGAAGGAGGGAGTCTCTCCAGATCTGCCACTTGTGGGTCCCTGCTTGAAGAGCAGAGGTTTGACTGTGCCTAGGATCGCAGTTTAAAGGAACCCCAAGCTGAGAGTGCACTCCTCGGCTCCGTCTCTGTAGCTGGTTTCCCTGCTCTAATACCTGGGAGCTCTGCCACACTCAGACACCCCCAGTCTTTCTGTGACCCCATGGGTCCTGAGACTGTCCCTGCGAGGACTCCACTCCACCCCTGGAGTGATGTCCCTCCATGGAGAAGACTTTTGAAAGTTCTGATTTTGTGCTCTGCTGCTCTACTGCATACTGGGAGCTGGCCCCTCCCCACATGGTCTATCTTCCCATCACTTGGGATTCACTTCTCCGCACACCCTACCTTCCAAAAAGTGGTCGATTTTCTGTTCCTAGAATTGCTGCTCTTCTTATCTTCTATCTCCTGTTTGTAGGCATTCAAAATGGTTTGCTAACTATCTAGCTGAACACCTGGGACCTGATGATATTTCAGTCTCCTACTCCTCCACCCTCTTGCTTCCTCTCTCCATTAGTGTACTCTTAATCCATTAGCATTTCTTGTAGGGTGGTTTAGTGATCATGAATTTTTTTAACTTTCATTTGTCTGGGAAACCTTTATCTCTCCTTCTATTTTGCATGATAGCTTTGTTGGGTATTCTTGGTTTCAGGTTTCTTTCTTTCAGCATTTTGAATATATCATGCCACTCTCTTCTGACCTGCAGAGTTTCTGCTGAAAAATCATCTGATAGCCTTGTGGGATTTCCCTTGTATGTAACCGTGCTTTTAAAAATTCTCTCTTTATCACTACTTTTTGCTGTTTTAATTACTATGTGTCTTGGTGTGGACCTCTTTGGGTTGATTTTGTTAGTCTCTCTCTGCTTTCTGGATCTGGATTTCTGTTTCTATCCCCAGATTTGGGAAGTTTTCAGCTATTATTTCTTCCAATAAAATTTCTATCCCCCTTTTCCCTCTTTTCTCCTGGGATCCCTATAATGCAAATGTTATTATACTTGATGGTGTTACTGATTTCCTTAAGTCTATTTTCCATTTATTTTATTATTATTATTATTATTATTATTATTATTAATCTTTCTTGTTCATCTTGTTTTCCATTACTCTGTCCTCCAGGTCACTGATCCATTCTTCTGCTCCTTTTATCTACTTTGTATGCTATCTAGTGTATTTTTATTTTTAATTCAATTTAATTTTTTTGAGAGAGAGAGAGAGATTGCACATGTGGATGGAGTGAGGAGCAGAAAGACTCTTAAGCAGGCTCTGCACCCAGTACAGAGCCCAACACGGGGCTTAGTCCTTTGATCCTGAGATCATGACCTGAGCTAAAATTAAGAGTTAGGCACTTAACCAGGTGAACCACCCAGTTTCCCTACTGTATTTTTAATTTCAGTTACTGAGTTCTTCATCTCTCTTTTTTAAATGTTTCATATCTCTTTGTTGAGCATCTCATTGAGGTCCTTCACTCTTTCTCAAGTCCAGTGAGTATCTTTATGATTATTACTTTAAATTCCCTATCAGGCATATTAATGATTTTTATTTCACTTAGGTCTCTTACTTTGATTTTTTTTAAAGATTTTATTTATTTGACAGACAGAGATCTCAAGTAGGTGGAGAGGCAGGCAGAGAGAGAGGATGAAGCAGGCTTCCTGCTCAGCAGAGAGCCTGATGTGGGGCTCAATCTGAGGACTCTGGGACCATGACCTGAGCTGAAGGCAGAGGCTTTAATCCACCGAGCCACCGAGGCACCCCTATTACTTTGATTTTTGTCCTGTTCGTTCACTTGGGACATATCCTTCTGTCTCCTTATTTTGTTTAACCCTCTATGTCTGTTTCTGTGTATTAGGAAATCCAACTACATTGCCTACTCTTAAAAGCAGTGGCCTTATGCAGAAGAGGTCCTGTAGTGCCCTAGAGTGCAAAGTCCCCTGTGCACCAGAACCTGGGGTTCCAGTGGTGTCTTGTGTGTTCTGTGCATCTTTTTGTTGTGGCTGAGTTGCTTTTGCCTTTAGTCCAGTTGTCTGCAATGGCTCTCTTTGCCTGTTGTGGGCAGGGTTTGGTCCCTGTGTTGTTTGTGGTCAATCTGGGGCTGCTCTGGGCTTGAGTTGAGTCAGGCAAGGCATTTTCCAGAGATGCAGTAGCATGGAACTGAAGGGTGCTTTTCCTATGTTGTCCCTGAGAAGCTTTTGTTGGTGAGCGGGTAATGGGGGCTGCAATCAGACCTGATGTCTGTCCCCAGCCCATTGCTGGGGCTATATTCAGGCAGAATGCTGTTATCCTGCTCTCTTCCTGAGGTGGTACTGGCCCCTGTCATGGCTGCTTGCACACTGCCAAACTCGTGGCACTTCTTTGGATGGGCTTTAGCCAAGGGCGTGTTGGAGGGAAGTCCATAGGGAATGTGTGGGTGGGGCACATGGTTAAGAAGGTTTAAGCAGTTCTGCTGTGGAAGGAGACCTGGATCCACTTTAGAAAACTCCTGCCACAGGGATGGGGAGGAAGGTCTATAGGAGAGCATGGGGCAAGTCATGCTGTTAGCAAGCAAGATAGAGAGTATTGATCCTAGCCTGGTTTCCATAGGTGTGCATATATCTAGGCTGGGATTGGAAGAGAGAAATTATCCCTGCTAGTTCCTTTGTTCCTGGAGGAGTCTCTTAAAGATTCTTATCCCTCCAACTCGTATTCTGAGATTACTAAATAACTCTCCCTTCCGTATGCCCCAGGTGTTTTTCAAAAACTACTGCTTCTTTTGTTTTTAACCCTTTATTTTTTTAATTTAATTTAATTTAATTTTTTTTCAGTGTTCCAGAATTCATTGTTCATGCACCACACCTAGTGCTCCATGCAGTACGTGCCCTCCTTAATACCCACCACCAGGCTCAACCAACCCCCCACCCACCTCCCCTCCGGAGCCCTCAGTTTGTTTCTCAGAGTCCACAGTCTCTCATGGTTCATCTCCCCCTCCGATTTCCCCCAACTCACTTCTCCTCTCCATCTTCCCATGTCCTCCGTGTTATTTCTTATGCTCCACAAGTAAGTGAAACCATATGATAATTGACTCTCTCTGCTTGACTTATTTCACTCAGCACAATCTCTTCCAGTCCCATCCATGTTGATACAAAAGTTGGGTATTCATCCTTTGTGATGGAGGCATAATACTCCATTGTATATATGGACCATATCTTCTTTATCCATTCGTCTGTTGAAGGGCATCTTGGTTCTTTCCACAGTTTGGTGACTGTGGCCATTGATGCTATGAACATTGGGGTACAGATGGCCCTTCTTTTCACTACATCTGTATCTTTGGGGTAAATACCCAGTAGTGCAATTGTGTGGTCATAGGGTAGCTCTATTTTTAATTTCTTGAGGAATCTCCACACTGTTCTCCAAAGTGGCTGCACCAACTTGCATTCCCACCAACAGTGTAAGAGGGTTCCCCTTTCTCCATATCCTCTCCAACACTTGTTGTTTCCTGTCCTGATAATTTTGGCCATTCTAACTGGTACAGATATATATAGAAGAATGAAAGAATGAAAGAATGAAAGTCGACCATTCTCTTATACCATACATAAATTCGAAATGGATAAAAGACCTCACTGTGAGGCAGGAATCTATCAAAATCCTAGAGCAGAACATAGGCAGTAACCTCTTCGACAAAAACTGCTGCTTCTATGCTATATCTCCCTGGTTCTTTAGGGGTGGGGACTCAGTTTCTTATTGCCCTTCATGCTCTTCAGAGCCCAGCCTGCTAATTTTTAAAGTGCTAGACATTAAGACCCACTGTTTATAAAAATTTAGGAAATTGGGGTACCTGGGTGGCTCAGTGGGTTAAGCCTCTGCCTTCGGCTCAGGTCATGATCTCAGGGTCCTGGGATCGAGGCCCTGCATCTGGCTCTCTGCTCAGTGGGGAGCCTGCTCCCCCCCCCCCCCGCTTACTTGTGATCTGTCTCTCTGTCATATAAATAAATAAAATCTTAAAAAATAAATTTTAGGAAATTAGGCCCCTCTGGTTTTCAAAGCCAAATGTTATGAAGATTTGTCTTCCTCATGCAAGATCCCCAAGTGTGGGGTGTATGGTGTGAGGGTCAGTTTATCTCCCCTCTCCTTGCCTGTTGTATCCCTCTCTCCCATAGACCACTCCTCAGGTCCATTTACTTCCCAGTTGTGTCTATTTCCTTCTTACCCTCTTCACTGTGGCCTCTTCTCCACATTTAACTGTAGAGAGCCTGCCAGTTGTCAGTTCATTTTCCTGGTTATTTACACTGATGTGGGTATAATCTAGTTGTACTCCTGGGACAAGATGAGCTTAAGATCTTCCCTGAGGGTCCCTATGTTGAGTCTTTCATTGATGAATATGGTATCTCTCTCTTCTATTTGGTCCTCTTTGATTTCTTTCTTTTTTTTTTTTTTTTTTTAGATTTTTTTTTTTATTTGACAGAGAGAGAGATCACAAGTAGACGGAGAGGCAGGCAGAGAGAGAGAGGGAAGCAGGCTTCTTGCTGAGCAGAGAGCCCGATGCGGGACTCGATCCCAGGACCCTGAGATCATGACCTGAGCCGAAGGCAGCGGCCCAACCCACTGAGCCACCCAGGCGCCCCTCTTTGATTTCTTTCATCAGTATTTTGTAGTTTTCAGTATACAGATTCTGTACATTTTTTTAGGTTTATATTTAAGTGTTCATTTTCTTTAGCATGATTATAAATGGTATTACATTTTTAATTTCATTTTCCATCTCTCATCATCATTATATAGAAGCGTGATCAATTTTTTTATATTGACCTTGTATCTTATAGCTTTGTTGAGTTCTCTTGTACTAGGAAGGTTTTCTGTTTTGCTTTTGTTTTTGTAAATTTCTTGGGATTTTCTACGTAGATAATCATGTTATCTGCAAATAGAGACATTTTTATTTTCTTCTTTTCAATTCATTGTCTTTTGTTTCTTTTATATTTTTATCAAGTGAAAGAATTTCCTCTTTATCCCTAGTTTGCTGAGAGTTTTTATCATGGATAAGTATTGGATTTTGTCAAATGTCTTTTTAAGATACAGGTTTTTCATGTTCCTTGACAAATGTGAAAGCACTTTATTTATCAAAACTGAAATATTTTCCCTATGTAGACCTCCCAGGTTTTCCACTCAAGTCCTATTTCTGGTTTGAGAAATGTGTCTGGTTCAGAACTGATTATCAGTGGGGTAGTGAGGATTACATTAACTGATTTAGACTGCTGTGTCTTGGATTACCTACATTGTCCACTCTTAGAGTTTTTTAGAACATCTTAGGTGACTTATCCACATTTGTGTGCTGGTGCAGCTTTAGTAACCAGCTCTCAGCAGAAAGGAAAACCCTGATTTGTTGATTTACGTGATATAAATACTCCACTCATGACTAAGTTAACATTGTTACGTCACTAAACATGGAGTTGGGGAGAGATGTGCCCAGCTAGCTTCCATGAATGGGATAAGCCAGATCCAGCATACTACCCCTTATATATAACTTAATGTAACAGTGGTAACAGCCACGCCTAATAGAAACTTTCCCAGGTACTTAGTTTTCCAGACTATTATAGGATTGTTATATGCCTTTCTCCCAGCAGTGTTAAGAGTATATGAAAGAAAGGATTGGTAATCAACTCCATAGGAATGGAAGTTAATGACTAGCAAGTACAGGGTTTTTTTTGGCATGTATCAATAGTTTTGTTTTTTGCTGAGTAGTAGTCCTTGAGATGGATGTACCACAAGTTTGTTAACTTCACCCAGTGAAGGACATGAGTTGTTTCCATTAGGGGCTGTTAAGAATAGAGATATTATGAACATTCATGTATAGGTTTTTTTGTAAACATGAACCTTTTTTTCCCCAAATTCTTTTATTATCCTTCTTCCCCTCCATCCTCCACCAAAAATATATGAAATCCAGGAGTTGTATTTTCTTTGTCTTGTCTTCTAAATCCAATTTAAGATATAAGTGAATTACTAGAGAAGTACATTTGTATAGTTCTATCCTTAGAAATGATATATTACAATTTTAAGAGAAGTTGGCATTGGAAGCTCTTGCTCTGAATATGGATAGGACTTGATGCACACGTTAATTCTGACAAAATGTCTTTCAGTGGTTGTTCATACAGAAAATGTCATGGCAGGGGAAAGGGAGGGGACAGGATTGACACCTTTTCTGCTGTTCTACTGACTTTTAGGACCTGCTGATATCTTCATACCCTCAGCACGAACTTCTTCTGTTCTACTTCCACATCAAGAAGAATGAAGACTTTCTAAGCAAATAAACTGCTGGGAACCCAATGCCACATCCTGCACATATGTGGCCAAGGTGTCCCAGTTATCTGCTTTGAAGTGCATCTCAGATGTCTGTGTTGACTGACACGTGGCTGGCATCATGACTATATGGATTTTCTTTTCTCTGAAGCACTACCTTCTCAAGGGGGCAGAATTGCTGAATGATTAGCAGTATGGGTCAAGGGCAGACAACAGTGTTAGGAATCTAGCTCTGCTGGGTATTAACCGTCAGACCTCGGGCAAGTTCTGTTACTTATTTTGTGCTCAGGTTTATAATTTGTCAAATGGGGATAATAATATTTACCACATACAGTTACTATGAAGGTTAAATGAGATAGTATGTGTAAAACTTTAAGAAAAAGTGCTCGGACATAGTAAACTCTCAGTACATCATCATCGTTGTCATCATCATGATGCATATTTTGGGAGTGCAGAAGAATCCTAGGGCCCATTCTCTCCCTCAGGGGCCACTTACTTCTCACCACCTTGGTTCTCCCTTCCTCGAGTGTACACATAAGCCTTGGGGTGGGTGGCTCCTCAGTTCACAGCTCCACCTGTTGGGAACTCTGCTAAATATAAGAACTTTCGGCCCTTCTGAGCTCTGTTTTGGATCCCAGAGGTACTATTCCCCACCTCTCCCAGGGCTGGCCCAGCACACAGGTCACAGAACGTCATGGAGGCAAGCAAGCCAGCCAGGCAGACTGTAACTGTGCTCTTGGTAATCACCTTCCTCCAGGGTTGCCTGTTACCCCCTCTGCTCCACCTCCTCCCACACAGCGGGCAGTCACTGCTGCCCAACCCAGGCTCTCCTCTTAGCTTGCATGCCCCTTGCTCCAGTGGGTGGCAGGGGTTGGGGGGTGCTGTTTCCGGCTCCCAGCACCCCACCTTGTTTTCTTTCTGCATCCTCTGGAGGCCTTTCCTCTCCAACCAGTCCAGACTCACCACCTTTTGGCATCACCTTCAGCTCAGGGATTTGGGTTTTCTTTACACACAGCAGGGAACATTCTGTACATATTGGGGTGCCAGTGCTTCACCCAGATCCTATCAGGTCCTCTCATTCTCACCAGCTGGCAACTCCTTAAGGCTGAAATGTATTCCTCTTTCTGTCATGCTAAGACCCAGTAGAGTGCCTTTATATAATATGTCAATATTTATTAAACATATGCTTGAATAACTGATGAATTTCTTGAAAGCATCAGGGGAAATGTCCTGGTCATATGGGTCCCTCGTCATATGGATAACCTCTAGGGATCAGCTTTTTGCTGGAAAGTTGGCCTGTGGTCCTTGCAGTACTCCTTGGCCACCTGTTTCATTTTACAATATTTATTGGGAAAGCATTTTAGCTACATATTATAGTCAGATATCATCCATGACAAGCCATTTTCCTTGAATTATCCCAGAGAGAAGTATTTCTAAAGGCGTTCAATGAAATCATCCAGATGCTTCCTGTGGCCAGCTGGACCCGGCAGCCACATTTAGTCCCTGGACTTCAATACAGAGTGGATTGTGTTTTTAGTCTACTTCAAGCAGTGAAGCTGCCACTAGCGCTCACACTAGTAAATGAGGCTTTAACAGATCTTACCAAGTGAAAGTAACAAGGGAATTCACAACCATGTTTTCGGTAAATTAAGTGAGATGATACTGTGCCTGGCTCACAGTAAACAGCCAGTAAGTGGTAACTGTCATGACTTTGGACACCACTACCAAGAACTGTTGCAAGTAAATGTCACCAAAGAAAGATAGGGGCTGGTAGGGAAATACATTTTCAAGCGTTAGTAGAAAATAAGGTCTTATAATACTTTGTATGACGTTAGGAATAAGGAACATAATGGTGAAAAAAGAAGACCTTTTAATAAAAATTAAAGGGATAAAAATAGAGGAGTTAGAAGAATTGGGAGAAAGCTAAATAGCAATGTGCATTTCATAATCTGTGTATAAAAACATGAATTACATGCTTATGCACTCACGCTGGAAAATTTCCCACACTTAATCAAATCACATTGTTTCAAACCATGATTCCGAAAACTTTGAGATACACCAAAACAACATCTCCAGAAATGTTATAAGTGGAAAATTGTGATTATATCCTTACATAATTATTTCAAAGGTTTTTGAGTGGATGCAGAAATCTCCTTTGAAACTTAAAGTTATGAAACATGTACTACTTAGCTCTGTGATTGCATTTTGGTTTTCAAATACTACCTGTGATGTTATCAAGATGCCTAAGTAAGTTCATGGGGCTTGTGTAGGGAAACTTCCATTAACTCTAAGATCTGGACCCTCTGCCAAAATACCTTTTCTCGGCTTCTATATTGCCACTATTTCTTTGCTTTTGTTATTAAATAAGAAAATACTGATTTTGACCTGTTATATAAATTCAGTTATCAGCTTTGGTTTTAGTAAAGCCTTTCCAGAAAAGCACTTTATTCTTACTAATTTTAGATGTACCATCTTTTTTAAAAAAATATTTATTTATTTATTTGACAGACAGAGATCACAAGTAGGCAGAGAAGCAGGCAGAGAGAGAGGAAGGGAAGCAGGCTCCCTGCTGAGCAGAGAGCCCGATGTGGGGCTCGATCCCAGGACCCTGGGATCATGACCCAAGCCGAAGGCAGAGGTTTTAACCCACTGAGCCACCCAGGTGCCCCTTGATGTACCATCTTTTATAACTTGCATTTGTCAGGCTGGAAATAGAATTTTATAGCATGATGCCTCTTAATGATTATCTTTTATTCCTGCGTGAACAGAATGCTGATTCTTATACAGCCTAGGATCAGTAGTGGTGGTCTCGGAGGAAGAAACATTTAACGTGATTTTAGCAGCCAGCCATCCTAGGCCATCAACTGAGAGAGAGCCATAGATGGACAAGGTTGTTGTTGTTGCTTAATTTTAAAAAAATCTAATTTTTTAAAAACAATTTTATTGAGGTACAATTGGCATGTAAAAAGCTGTGTATACTTAGTGTACACAACCCACTGCATTTGGGGAGAAGTGTACACCTGTGAAATCATCTCCACCTTCAAGGACATAGATGTATCCATCACTTCCTTTTTATCCCTGTTGTTGTTGTTAGTTATTTTATGCATATGTGTGTGGTAGGAGCCCTTACCATAAGATATGCCCTCATCAGAACATTTTTTTTAAGATTTTATTTATTTATTTGACAGACAGAGATCACAAGTAGGCAGAGAGACAGGCAGAGAGAGAGGAAGGGAAACAAGCTCCCCACCGAGCAGAGAGCCTGATGTGGGGCTTGATCCCAGGACCCTGGGATCATGACCTGAGCCGAAGGCAGAGGCTTTAACCCTCTGAGCGACCCAGGTGCCCCCCTCATCAGAATATTTTAAGTAAACATTGTAACAGCATTGTTAGCTGTGGGCATGATGCTGGAGAGCAGCTCTCCTAGATGAGATTTTATTAGAACAAGATTGAAGGACAGTACGGATGGAAGAGAAGGTAACCACAGCCCAGAATTTCCAACAGGGACTGCTTAGGTGGGGGCGGGCACACTGTACTGGTGACACTGTAGGGAGTAGACCAGTATCACATCAGGCTGAAGCAGAGATGAATGAGGGCCATGAGGGACAATGAGTTTGGAGCCAGTTTTGCCCTGGGTGGGAGATAATGGCATGGCTGGATGACACCTCCCCATGTCCATCCAGCAAAATGATGTCAGTATTTTTTTTTAATTTTTTATTTTTTCAGCATAACAGTATTCATTATTTTTGCACCACACCCAGTGCTCCATGCAATCCGTGCCCTCTACAATACCCACCACCTGGTGCCCCCAACCTCCCACCCCCCACCCCTTCAAAATTCTCAGATCATTTTTCAGAGTCCATAGTCTCTCATGGTTCACCTCCCCTTCCAATTTCCCTCAACTCCCTTCTCCTCTCCATCTCCCCTTGTCCTCCATGCTATTTGTTATGCTCCACAAGTAAGTGAAACCATATGATAATTGACTCTCTCTGCTTGACTTATTTCACTCAGCATAATCTCTTCCAGTCCCGTCCATGTTGCTACAAAAGTTGGGTATTCATCCTTTCTTTTTTCTTTTTTTATTTTTTTTTACAGCTTTATAAACATATATTTTTATCCCCAGGGGTACGGTCTGCGAATCGCCAGGTTTACACACTTCACAGCACTCACCATAGCACATACCCTCCCCAATATCCATAACCCCACCCGCTCTCCCAACCCCCTCCCCCCATCAACCCTCAGTTTGTTTTGTGAGATTAAGAGTCACTTATGGTTTGTCTCCCTCCCAATCCCATCTTGTTTCATTTACTCTTCTCCTACCCCCTCAACCCCCCATGTTGCATCTCCTCTCCCTCATATCAGGGAGATCATATGATAGTTGTCTTTCTCCGATTGACTTATTTCGCTAAGCATGATACCCTCTAGTTCCATCCACGTCATCGCAAATGGCAAGATTTCATTTCTTTTGATGGCTGCATAGTATTCCATTGTGTATATATACCACATCTTCTTTATCCATTCGTCTGTAGATGGACATCTAGGTTCTTTCCATAGTTTGGCTCTTGTAGACATTGCTGCTATAAACATTCGGGTGCACGTGCCCCTTCGGATCACTACATTTGTATCTTTAGGGTAAATACCCAGTAGTGCAATTGCAGGGTCATAGGGTAGTTCTATTTTCAACATTTTGAGGAACCTCCATGCTGTTTTCCAGAGTGGTTGCACCAGCTTGCATTCCCACCAACAGTGTAGGAGGGTTCCCCTTTCTCCGCATCCTCGCCAGCATCTGTCATTTCCCGACTTGTTCATTTTAGCCATTCTGACTGGTGTGAGGTGATATCTCATGGTGGTTTTGATTTGTATTTCCCTGATGCCGAATGATATGGAGCACTTTTTCATGTGTCTGTTGGCCATCTGGATGTCTTCTTTGCAGAAATGTCTGTTCATGTCCTCTGCCCATTTCTTGATTGGATTATTTGTTCTTTGGGTGTTGAGTTTGCTAAGTTCTTTATAGATTTTGGACACTAGCCCTTTATCTGATATGTCATGTGCAAATATCTTCTCCCATTCTGTCAGTTGTCTTTTGGTTTTGTTCACTGTTTCCTTTGCTGTGCAAAAGCTTTTGATCTTGATAAAATCCCAAAAGTTCATTTTTGCCCTTGCTTCCCTTGCCTTTGGTGATGTTCCTAGGAAGATGTTGCTGCGGCTGAGGTCAAAGAGGTTGCTGCCTGTGTTCTCCTCGAGGATTTTGATGGATTCCTTTCTCACATTGAGATCCTTCATCCATTTTGAGTCTATTTTCGTGTGTGGTGTAAGGAAATGATCCAATTTCATTTTTCTGCATGTGGCTGTCCAATTTTCCCAACACCATTTATTGAAGAGGCTGTCTTTTTTCCATTGGACATTCTTTCCTGCTTTGTCGAAGATGAGTTGACCATAGAGTTGAGGGTACATTTCTGGGCTCTCTATTCTGTTCCATTGATCTATGTGTCTGTTTTTGTGCCAGTACCATGCTGTCTTGATGATGACAGCTTTGTAATAGAGCTTGAAGTCCGGAATTGTGATGCCACCAACTTTGGCTTTCTTTTTCAATATTCCTTTGGCTATTTGAGGTCTTTTCTGGTTCCATATACATTTTAGGATAATTTGTTCCATTTCTTTGAAAAAAAATGGATGGTACTTTGATAGGAATTGCATTAAATGTGTGGCTTGCTTTAGGTAGCATAGACATTTTCACAATATTTATTCTTCCAATCCAGGAGCATGGACATTTTTCCATTTCTTTGTGTCTTCCTCAATTTCTTTCATGAGTACTTTATAGTTTTCTGTGTATAGATTCTTAGTCTCTTTGGTTAGGTTTATTCCTAGGTATCTTATAGTTTTGGGTGCAATTGTAAATGGGATGGACTCCTTAATTTCTCTTTCTTCTGTCTTGTTGTTGGTGTAGAGAAATGCAACTGATTTCTGTGCATTGATTTTCTATCCTGACACTTTACTGAATTCCTGTACAAGTTCTAGCAGTTTTGGAGTGGAGTCTTTTGGGTTTTCCACATAGAGTATCATATCATCTGCAAAGAGTGATAGTTTGACTTCTTCTTTGCCGATTTGGATGCCTTTAATTTCCTTTTGTTGTCTGATTGCTGAGGCTAGGACTTCTAGTACTATGTTGAATAGCAGTGGTGATAACGGACATCCCTGCTGTGTTCCTGACCTTAGCGGAAAAGCTTTCAGTTTTTCTCCATTGAGAATGATATTTGCGGTGGGTTTTTCATAGATGGCTTTGATAATATTGAGGTATGTGCCGTCTATCCCTACACTTTGAAGAGTTTTGATCAGGAAGGGATGCTGTACTTTGTCAAATGCTTTTTCAGCATCTATGGAGAGTATTATATGGTTCTTGTTCTTTCTTTTATTAATGTGTTGTATCACATTGATTGATTTGCGGATGTTGAACCAACCTTGCAGCCCTGGAATAAATCCCACTTGGTCGTGGTGAATAATCCTTTTAATGTACTGTTGAATCCTATTGGCTAGTATTTTGGCGAGAATTTTTGCATCTGTGTTCATCAAGGATATTGGTCTGTAGTTCTCTTTTTTGTTGGGATCCTTGTCTGGTTTTGGGATCAAGGTGATGCTGGCCTCATAAAATGAGTTTGGAAGTTTTCCTTCTATTTCTATTTTTTGGAACAGTTTCAGGAGAATAGGAATTAGTTCTTCTTTAAATGTTTGGTAGAATTCCCCCGGGAAGCCGTCTGGCCCTGGGCTTTTGTTTGTTTGGAGATTTTTGATGACTGTTTCAATCTCCTTACTGGTTATGGGTCTGTTCAGGCTTTCTATTTCTTCCTGGTTCAGTTGTGGTAGTTTATATGTCTCTAGGAATGCATCCATTTCTTCCAGATTGTCAAATTTGTTGGCGTAGAGTTGCTCATAGTATGTTCTTATAATTGTCTGTATTTCTTTGGTGTTCGTTGTGATCTCTCCTCTTTCATTCATGATTTTATTTATTTCGGTCCTTTCTCTTTTCTTTTTGATAAGTCTGGCCAGGGGTTTATCAATCTTATTAATTCTTTCAAAGAACCAGCTCCTAGTTTCGTTGATTTGTTCTATTGTTTTTTTGGTTTCTATTTCATTGATTTCTGCTCTGATCTTTATGATTTCTCTTCTCCTGCTGGGTTTAGGGTTTCTTTCTTGTTCTTTCTCCAGCTCCTTTAGGTGTAGGGTTAGGTTGTGTACCTGAGACCTTTCTTGTTTCTTGAGAAAGGCTTGTACCGCTATATATTTTCCTCTCAGGACTGCCTTTGTTGTGTCCCACAGATTCTGAACCGTTGTGTTTTCATTATCATTTGTTTCCATGAATTTTTTCAGTTCTTCTTTAATTTCCTGGTTGACCCATTCATTCTTTAGAAGGATGCTGTTTAGTCTCCATGTATTTGGGCTCTTTCCAAATTTCCTCTTGTGATTGAGTTCTAGCTTTAGAGCATTGTGGTCTGAAAATATGCAGGGAATGATCCCAATCTTTTGATACCGGTTGAGACTTGATTTAGGACCAAGAATGTGATCTATTCTGGAGAATGTTCCATGTGCACTAGAGAAGAATGTGTATTCTGTGAATGATATATTCTGAATATATCTGTGATGTCCATCTGGTCCAGTGTGTCATTTAAGGCCTTGTTTTCCTTGTTGATCTTTTGCTTGGATGATCTGTCCATTTCAGTGAGGGGAGTGTTAAAATCCCCTACTATTATTGTATTCTTGTCGATGTGTTTCTTTGATTTTGTTATTAATTGGTTTATATAGTTGGCTGCTCCCACATTAGGGGCATAGATATTTAAAATTGTTAGATCTTCTTGTTGGACAGTTCCTTTGAGTATGATATAGTGTCCTTCCTCATCTCTTATTATAGTCTTTGGCTTAAAATCTAATTGATCTGATATAAGGATTGCCACTCCTGCTTTCTTCTGATGTCCATTAGCATGGTAAATTCTTTTCCACCCCCTCACTTTAAACCTGGAGGTGTCTTCGGGTTTAAGATGAGTTTCTTGTAGGCAACATATAGATGGGTTTTGTTTTTTTATCCATTCTGATACCCTGTGTCTTTTGATTGGGGCATTTAGCCCATTAACATTCAGGGTAAGTATTGAGAGATATGAATTTAGTGCCATTGTATTGCCTGTAAGGTGACTGGTATTGTATATTGTCTCTGTTTCTTTCTGATCTACTACTTTTAGGGTCTCTCTTTGCTTAGAGGACCCCTTTCAATATTTCCTGTAGAGCTGGTTTGGTACTTGCAAATTCTTTCAGTTTTTGTTTGTCCTGGAAGCTTTTAATCTCTCCTTCTATTTTCAATGATAGCCTAGCTGGATATAGTATTCTTGGCTGCATGTTTTTCTCATTTAGTACTCTGAATATATCATGCCAGCTCTTTCTGGCCTGCCAGGTCTCTGTGGATAAGTCTGCTGCCAATCTAATATTTTTACCATTGTACGTTACAGACTTCTTTTCCCGGGCTGCTTTCAGGATCTTTTCTTTGTCACTAAGACTTGTAAATTTTACTATTAGGTGACGGGGTGTGGACCTATTCTTATTGATTTTGAGGGGGGTTCTCTGAACCTCCTGAATTTTGATTCTTGTTCCCTTTGCCATATTGGGGAAATTCTCTCCAATAATTCTCTCCAATATACCTTCTGCTCCCCTCTCCGTTTCCTCTTCTTCTGGTTCCCAATTATTCTAATGTTGTTTCGTCTTATGGTGTCACTTATCTCTCGAATTCTCCCCTCGTGGTCCAGTAGCTGTTTGTCCCTCTTTTGCTCAGCTTCTTTATTCTCTGTCATTTGGTCTTCTATATCGCTAATTCTTTCTTCTGCCTCTTTTATCCTAGCAGTGAGAGCCTCCATTTTTGATTGCACCTCATTAATAGCTTTTTTGATTTCAACTTGGTTAGATTTTAGTTCTTTTATTTCTCCAGAAAGGGCTTTTATATCTCCAGAGAGGGTTGCTTTAATATCTTCCATGCCTTTTTCAAGCCCGGCTAGAACCTTGAGAATCGTCATTCTGAACTCTAGATCTGACATACTACCAATGTCTGTATTGATTAGGTCCCTAGGCTTTGGTACTGCCTCTTGTTCTTTTTTTTGTGGTGAATTTTTCCGCCTTGTCATTTTGCCCAGATAAGAGTTTATGAAGGAGCAAGTAAAATACTAAAAGGGTGGCAACAACCCCAGGAAAATATGCTTTAGCCAAATCAGAAGAGATCCCAAATTGTGAGGGGGGAGAAAGGGAATAAAAAGGGGTTCAAAAAGAAAGAAAAAAAAAAGAAACTATTTAAAAAAAGAAAGCCGATAAAGAAAAAATATAAAAAGAGGAAAAAATATATATATATTAAACTATTTAAAAAACGTTAAAAAAGAAAACTGTGAAAGTTAAAAAAATTAGCAGAAGAAGAGAAAAAGAAAAAAAAATTGAAAAAGAAAAAAAATTAAATTAACTGCAAGGCTAAAAAATCATGGGGAGAAAGCCATGTGTTCCGTGCTTTGCTTTCTTCTCCTCTCGAATTCCGCCGCTCTCCTTGGTATTGAAACTACACTCCTTGGTAGGTGAACTTGGTCCTGGCTGGGTTTCTCGTTGATCTTCTGGGGGAGGGGCCTGTTGTAGTGATTCTCAAGCGTCTTTGCCCCAGGCGGAGTTGCACCGCCCTTACCCGGGGCCGCGGCGCTGAGTAATCCACTCGGGTTTGCTTTCGGGAGCTTTTGTTCCCTGAGCGCTTTCCGTAGAGTTCCGGAGGGTGGGAATGAAGATGGCGGCCTCCCGGTCTCCGGCCTGGAGGAGCCGAGAGCCCGGGGCCCCACTCCTCAGTGCGCCCTCAGAGAACAGCGCCCAATGACTCCCGTCACCCTGGCCTCTGGCCACGATCCGAGCTGACCAAGCCTGTGACCGGTTCAAGGCAACCCCGAGCTGAGAGTCACTCCTCGGCTCTGTCTCTGTAGCCGGCTTCCCTGTTCTAATACCGGTAAGCTCTGCGACACTCAGACACCCCCGATCCTTCTGCGACCCTGCGGGACCTGAGGCCGCGCTGACCCCGCCTGGGCTTCACCCCAGTTAAGCCTCTGGAGCGATGTCCCTCAGCGGAACAGACTTTTAAAAGTCCTGATTTTGTGCTCTGTTGCTCCGCCGCTCGCCGGGAGCCGGCTCCTCCCCCCGCGTTCTATCTTCCAGTTGCTTTGGATTCACTTCTCCGCCAGTCTTACCTTGCAGAAAGTGGTTGATTTTCTGTTTCTAGAGTTGCTGTTCTTCTTCTCTTTGATCTCCCCTTGGATTTGTAGGTGTTTGCAATCTTTAGATAAGCTATCTAGCTGATCTCCCGCTACCCGAAGTAGTCTCAGCTGCTACTTCTCCGCCATCTTGACTCCTCCCTGATGTCAGTATTTTACTCTCAGAAAAAGCTAGAAGTGAATAATATTTTGCTTTAGAAGTATACCTCTAAGATAGTTTAAGGATTTTTTAATAAATACATCCAGAGCACAAGCAGTTGTCATAAAGGAAGATAATTAGTTAACTGTCCTAGCTTATTCCATAGTATGAGGAAAATCTAAATCCCACCCTCCCCCGATTTACTTGCTGGTGAGAACTAATTATATTTACATATTTCACTTGCATTAAAATATCAGTAACTTTTTTTAAACATTTTATTTTTAATAAGTGATCCCTGCACCCAACATGGGACTTGATTTTATAACCCTGAGATCAAGGGTCCCATGCTCTACCCACTGAACCAGCCAGGCACCCTGCTAAATTTTTCTTTTTTAAATCAGGGAAACAAATAACAGGAGAAATCCAGAAACATTTTTTTCAGAGGTTGGCAAAACAGTGTTTTTAAATGAAAATCAGAGACTTTTATAGTTTATCTCTGTGGATTAAAATTAATGTGAACTTATCTTTTTGACACTTACCCTATCGTAGCAACATACTATTTAGCACAAAAAACTTTCTTGCTTTGGATTTAGAAGCAGTACTTAAACAGAAGTGCTAATTGACACTTAGTGAAAAACAATTTATGATACATTTTATTTTCTCATTGCTATAAAACTGGTTTAAAATAATGAGGCCCATGAAAGAATATGACCCAGACCATAAAACGTATTTATTAGAGTTGTTTGATAAATCACGAAGGGTAGATTCTCACCTCTTAATAAGTGTAAGACACTACAATGTGAGAGCAGGGCAGAGATGGAGTGTGGCGGGTCTCCAGGCTGTTTGTACTGGTTGCTTGTACCCTCCCCCTGCGCCCTCCCTCCATTCCTTTCCCCACTCCCTGCCCCCTTCCCTCTCCCTCCTGCCTTTTTGTTCCTCTCTAGGTGTCAGGAAACCGTGTGCTTCTGAATGCCTAGACTCCCTCACGACTCCTGTTCTTTAGTATCCAGTCTGGTGTCTAGACACAGTGAAGCTTATGTTAGGGTAGGAGCAAGATCCTGTACACGGATCCCATCTGGGTTCTGACAGACCCAGAAAACAGAAACAACATTTCTCACTAGAAATGGCCCTCAGAGGTCCCACTGGTGCAGTGGCCTCATTCATATTGACATTTCTTCCTTTGGTCCTTTGTTTGCCCATTTCTCAAGTGTGTTTGGAGCATCTGTAATGCCTCTGGCTCCGGGTGGGGTGGGGAGAACTCAGTAGAGAACACAGAAGACACAGTCTTTATCCTCTGGAGCCTGGAGAGGAGAAGAGGAAGTATGCTGAGTGCTTTGATGGGGGAGTATAGAGTACCATGGAGACACAGAGCAGACAGACTCTGAGGGGGGGACCCTGGACTCCACAAAGGATAGGGAGGCAGGTCCTGGGGTACCTGAACCCTCAAGGGAGTTATAAACCCAACAGGATATTTTTCACTGGTCACAGGCACTACTATCAAGAGGGTTCTAGGCCAAATAAGTACCAGACACTACAACCTCAAGGAGGTATGGAGGTGCTGAGAGCACCTGTGAAAGAGTAGAGGCTTGGGCAGGTGGAAGAAGCCGCCAGAATGGGGACCTTTGAGATTAGGGTCAATTGGCTAAGAGCACAGCAGGCCTGTACCCTAGATGGGATAACTGGGCAGACGCTCCAGGCTTACAAAAATCTCTGTCTTTAACGGTACCCTAAAGTTGCAGAGGGAGATGTCAACAGTATAGCCTCCTTTCAGGCATGTAACCTTGGCCAGCCCTAAGTCTGATGGAGTTGCCTGGGAGCCCTGTATCCTTCTGGGGATGGCCCTGACCACAGTGGTATATGTGGTGCCAGCAGGGGTGGGTTTTACTTATCGCCCGAACAAAAAGAAAATGGCCAATTACACCTCAGCAGCCTCAGTTCAGGGAGCAGGTAAGACCTGCTGTACCCTGGAGTCCAGCTAGAATCCAGACGACCCCAATGGAGATGCATCTGGGAGTCCTTCTCCCTTCCCACTGCAATGTCACATGATCTATACCCTCTCCTGCTGTACAGCCAGATGCTTTCTTTGAAAGAAGCCATAGGAAAGGCGTGGATATGAGCTATTGAGCATCTTGTCACAAGAGAATATTATCCTTCGGGGGCAGTTTATAGTGTGGGATTATTATAAGAGTTTGGACTGAATCATTTTTTTCTCCACCAGCTGGTGAACAGGGCCACTCATGACCCATAAAGAATCTGTATTTCTTTGTATGTATCTCTTAAAATAATGATTTAGGTCTATATTTAATAACTCAGAATGTTTTTTTTTTTTTTTAGATTTTATTTATTTATTTGACAGACAGAGATCACAGGTAGGCAGAGAGGCAGGCAGAGAGAGGAAGGGAAGCAGGCTCCCTGCTGAGCAGAGAGCCCGATGTAGGGCTCGATCCCAGGACCCTGGGATCATGACCTGAGCCGAAGGCAGAGGCTTTAACCCGCTGAGCCACCCAGGCGCCCTAATAACTCAGAATGTTATCTATGATACTCAAGAGGGAATAAAGTGGGTCCTAAATCTTTAAGTCTGCTTCGATTCTATTTATGTAAAATTGTGTGTGTGTGTATACTCATAAAAAGAAGTCTCAATAAGTGTTCACCAAAATGTTAACATCTCTGTTTTTTGTTTTTTTTTTAAACTTTCTCCTTCGTGCTTTCCTGGATTGCCTTAATATACTTCTACAATGAGAATTATGTACTATAGAAGTTACTTTCATTTTAATGAAATGAAATGTGAGAATCAAGCAGTACAAACAGCCTGGAGACCCGCCACTCTCCATCTCTGCCCTGCTCTCACATTGTAATGAAATGAAAACTTTTAAGTAACTTTTGGGATTTTGGTCCTTATTTGTTAAATTCCCTCCAAATTATTCTTTTGTTTGGATAGGAAGCCAAAATCCTTGTGGGAGATGGATTGCCTAGTTGAGCAGGTTCTAGAAGCAGTTTTTATGTCTTGCTGAGAGGCTGCCTGATGACCTCCATAGCCACCATGCTGCATGACCTATAACTTCCCCACATGAAGAAACGGTCTTCCCCGGACATCACTGTGCCAGACAATCCAGGAGTCCCGAATTCATGGCCTACCTCATAAATGAGAAACTGAATTCCTCAGAGATACAAAGGGAGAAAAATAAGTCGTTGTTGATGTTATTTGAATTTCTTTACAGGTAGGATAAAGACTGAGTAAGTCATCAAAGGAAGAAGTGGGAATTTGAAGACTACGGCTCTTTGGATAAGGAATGATGCCGGGTCGGGTTTAATTTGCTTCCTAGCCCATTCACATTTATTATGGGGAATTTGGAGGTCAGAGTCGTAGCATAACCTTTCCAATGAATATTGCCTACCAGGCTCTCGCTACCGGTGTGTCAGAGAGTTTCAGGGGTTGGTGGTGCAACACAAAGACCTAATCAGAAGCAGAGTGGAATGAAGTATGTGAGAGCACCATCCTTTCCTCCCTCAGCCTGGGTAGCTGACAGAGCATTTATTCAGTGAGAAGGAAACATTGCGTACCATGTCCAGCTTGCCGTGGAAATCCCGGCATAAAGTTACAGGATATTGGAAGGAAATTGTTTTTTAATCTAAAATGTGTTTAGAGTTCCTAAACTTGGCTTAGCATTTTATGATTGAATTTTCTGGATGAGTAAGGTAGATTCTGGGTCCTGCCTATATGTTGGGCATTACCAAGAGCTAATTAAGAACAAATGACCTGCCTCAGGCAGTTCAGTCCTAAACCCCGGCTGGTTCTCCAAGTCAGGCCTTCCATACTCCCTTCTGTTGGCTAATGTCAGCTGCACCAAGCCCCAGCCATGCCAGTTTCCTTCGCTGTTCTTCAAACACACCAAGCATGCTCTGACTTTAAGGCATTTGCCCTTTTCTTTCCTCTCTCTAGACCTTCCCGGCTCAAACATCATCTAGCAGAGCAGCCTTCCCTGTAAAGATAGTATTCCACCCACTACCCCATTACTCCAGTGTCCCTTTTACTTGGCTTTACTTTTATATAGCACTTACCCCAACCTAGCATACTGCGTGTTTGCATGTTGTTTGTCTGCCCCACCATAATGTCAGCTCCATAAAAAACCTGTCATTTGTTTTGTTCACTACTCTGTCACTAGCACCTAGAACAGTGCCTGCCAATTCAGTAGATGTTCAATAAATTCCTATTGAATGAATAAACAGAATGCTTGAGCTCAGTTTACCCAATGAACAGTGCATGTTCTTGAGCAATTGCGTATAAATTAATTATTACAGATGGAAATGTATTTGAGATGCGTCAGGAGAACACTGTTGTTGAAGCCTATCTTTCATCAATCCTGTGAAAGGAATTAGAATTTCCAATTGGCCTGTAGAGTTTTAGAGTCAGCTCTTCCTTCAAGTAAGATCCACCTGTATATGGCTGCGCGCGTGCTGGAGCACATTCGGAGGGTCATCTGGACTCGTCAGGACTTTCTGTACAGATGATCAGAATGGTCGCTGTTCCTAGGTTTGTTTGGCAGTCTGTCGTGAAGACCAATGGAACTGAAGGACCTGGTGGAAAAATACTAGCCAGAAGGAGGAATGTATGAAAGTAATCGTAGCCAGTGTGGCCACATCCGCTGCGTCACCCCTTTAGCTGATGGATCTTGGGGAGCTGACGCAGCAGGGGAGCATGGGCTGGGGTCTCAAGGCTGACCATCAGCCAGGGTGAGTAGGTTGTAGGTTGCCCAGACAACGTGTCTGTAGATTTGATTTGTGCCAGTAGCGTACATCTCCGACGTGGCTGCAGGATCTTCCCCGCAGGGGCAGGGAGGACCTGCTGGTGCCTGTGTTTAGGGGGTGCTTAATTGGAATTTGCTCAGGGAATTCATTATCTGAGAGCACTTGGTGAGAAAATCTAACTCTAACTTTTCCATCCATGGAGGTGCTTTATTGAGGGCAAAGTTAGGGATTTCTTCCAAAAGCAGCTTAGGAGGCCCCCAGTTCTTTTTTCTTTTAATCACCAGGAGAGAGTAAGAACAGCATCTGGATAGGGCAGATCCAGGTTTTGTGGAGTCTGAACTGCTTACAATTTGGATGGCCCTCTTTGAGAGAAAAAAGGTGCAGTTTGAAGCACGGGGTCTGGGCGGTAGTCTGGAAGCATATGTTTCAGCAGTGTGACAACCAGTCTGCTCCCGGGGCTGTGTGCTCTACACGCTCTCTGGGGCTGGCTTTCCCAGGGGACTCCGGGGGTGCACTCGCTGAGGGCCTGTTTGTAGGCACGACAGGGCACTCCCCGGGAACACCTTGTCTTGAGGTTCAGGTCTGCTAGTAACAACATCCTGGGACTTCACCTCAGAACTGGTTTCTTTCCGGCTCTATATGATACTGTAGCCTAGAGCAGCACCCAGGTTCCCAGGGGTAACATAAAGAACGTGACAGGAGAGGTGGCCTCCTACCTCCATATAAGATGGGTTTCAGTACCCAGAGTGCTGGTGTCACACAAAAGCAGGGACAGCTTAGCACTGACCCAGAGACCACAGTCTGGGCATCTCATCACCTCATGGACAGAGGTGAACGCTGGCAGACTTTATAGTATCAGTTACATTTGCCCTTCATGGGGCACATTTGTGCTGTGTGTCTTTGATATATTCTCTCTCATTCTTCCAGGAACTGTGCAAGGTGGATAGCATTAACTCCATTTTACAGGTGTAATTGATTGATGACGTGTTTGCTCACATGACACTCACTGCACAAAGACAATGTCAATTATTTTCTCTAGCCAATTTGAACCTCTTTATGAGTTCCAACCCTGCTGGGGAGCAAAAAACTCAATCCTTCCAATTAACAACACCTCGACCTCTTCTGGTTTGTGAACTCTTTCCTGTTTAAGCAGTCAGGGTTTTCTAAGTTAAGTTCCCTTTCAGAGCTGCTTTAATTAGTCTCTTTCGGATGACTCATTCCTCCTGAAGATCAGGCACTCTTGCCCAGTTCCTCACTCACCCCTTCTCCGCAGAGACAGTCCCACATGTTAGCAGGACTCCTTGGGGTTCCCCAGGCAGGTCATGGGGCATCTGGACACTCACTGCTCTGCTGCATGGGCCAGCGCATCAGGGAGGGTAAATGGATCCGTCTGGTCTTCTAGAATCACACGTGTCTCACACTGTTGGGGTCTGGTCATCCGTGTGGTTGGGGTGTCTTTAGGGGGTGATCATTGCACTTTTCATGCACGCAGGAAACTCCTGAATCCTTGACTGCCAGACATGGGTCCACTGGGAGACTAGAGAGCAGCGCTGGCCCACTGGTCTGGGAGAGCAAACACTGCACTGATGTGCACTTTCTTTGGCTCTCTCTCATCCTGATCCCTGGGGCTAGAGAGGGACGTGGTATCCATTGTCTCCGTGTCACTCTGCACGTTCTCTCCCTGTCGGCACATAGGACAACCCTATGATATAGCCCAGTGGTCTTCCAAGTCCTCTTCTGTGTGCCCTCCCGCAAAAACATCTGCAGCCATGACCACCTTTTCAAATGGATATCAGGTGTTTTTCATCTAAATTAAGGAGCTTCAAAGGATGTAATTTCTGGCATACTGTAAATACTGACATTTGAGAATACAACTGTTAGAGCACTCTTTTACGTTTACCCAGTGGAGTCTAAATACCAGAGTGATTTAATACCCATGGTTCAAAAAACACATGAACAAGCTCTTTTTTAACAGTTGGAAGTTTTACAGGGTTTCTTTTTCTTCTTGAAATTGTATTTCCATTTCACTTCTCCCGCAGAACTTTATCCTAATGTGATATATTTTTATGCTTGAAAGTCTTTTATTAATCACTCTATCATTCTTCAACAAAACTAAGCATTTACACTGAAAATTTTAAATTGTTCATATTTTTTGGTCACCACAGCACTCTGTTAGAAAATTATCATAGGTTAAATTCTCAATAGAGTTATTATTAGCACACTTATTGATCAAAGCAAAATATATGCATACACATATTACATATTTTATGGTTAATTATCAAACATGAAAATAATTGGGCTAGAAATGTATCTCTTAATGAAATGGATGGGAGGGTTGTTATGGTAGTTCCAGCCGGCTTTGCAGACACTGATATTTCTGTGTCCTTTTGTCTGCTCCCTGGAGGTTTCTGTGCCTCAAGGAAATGCATCTTAGTAAGATTTGAGGTAGCTTCTTTTCTTTGAGTTGTCTGTCTTTCTCTGTAGAGTGAGGGAAGAGGGAGATAAGAAAATATAGGGGAGAGAACAGTGATTCCCTGCAACTCTCCAGACCTGGGGTGCCTTGGAAAGTGAGAAGTTTCTGGAAGTTTCCCCAGCTCCAGCTCTCTCCCTGTTTGAAACGGGGGGGGGGGGGGGGGGGGGGGGCGAGGTGGCTGCAAAGTCTCTACCTTCTTCTTCTCCGGGACACGAAATCTCATGCAAAGTCCTCAGGCATTCAAAAGGAGCAAGACAATACAAATACCTAATCACTGCTTTAAAAATGTAAGTTACCTGTGTCATAGAGATGAAGAAATTAAGGCCTGGAGACGTTAACAATAGCTTGTCAAAATATCTAGTCCGTTGGTGGCAAAGAAGGCATTTGACTTCAGATCTGGGGTCTGTCCTTTTATGGGATTGTGGCTGCATCAGAAACATTGGAGTCTTTTGTTAAAATGATGTAGATTTCCCAGACTCCACCTCTGGTGGAGGTGGATTTCATATCTGAATGTTTATATCTTTAAGAGCTCCCCGAGTGATTCTGAAGTGGGGTCGGGGTTAAACCACAGAACGCACCTGAACGGGGCCTGGCTTTGTTTATGAGCACAGATCACCCTCCCTGAATCAGCATGTTAGATCTGAGAGGGAGGGTCTTGTCAGAGAAGACAGAATTGGAAGTTTTCCTAACTGAGTGGATGTGAGCCAGGGAGACACCTTCTTAGTTTGCTGGTTGGTCTGTGGTTACCTCTAAAATGTCAATGCTTTAAAGCCCAAAGCTCTGGAGACCTGGGAATCCTGGGTCACAGAGCTATCAGGAAAGAGCTAGAAGCCCCCTTTTCTTCTAGCAGCTTCTGCATGAGGCTGCTTTTAAGGCACCTCCCCAGGACTCTAGGGCTTTTTTGCGAGAATCTCTGAGGCCTTTGAAAGTCAGTCTGGAACAAGTTTGAGGTCTTGGGGAGACTGGTGGTCCTCTGTCTTCAGTATGGAGACTGGAACGTCTGCCGTGAACTCATTTCTTTGCTACCATCCTCAGTGCCTGTTGGCAAGGCAGCGTCTTCTCCTGGGCTGCTCTCTGGACCTCTCCCTCACTGGGTTTCCTCTGTAGTGTGCTGACTATGATGGTCCTGGAGGTGAGTTACCTTCCTCATGGGGCAGCCAAGAGGGAGGGTTACACTGCATACTGACAGTCTTTAGGTTTTCTTCTGGGATGGAAAGACCTGGAGGAAAACCTGGTGCTGTCAGTAGTCACCGAGCTTCCAGTCCAGGTCTGTGCCTACTTCCTTGTTTGAGTGCAGTTTGGGAGAACAGGTGCATACACGCCTCTTTCTAGCAAGGTGCTACTGGAAACGGTTTTCCTACCCAACAGGGCCAGAGGGTGAGTATTACAACAGAGTGAGAGACAGGAGACCTATTTATCACTGCGTTGTCACTTTGAGGGAAAACAAGCTTTATTCCTGATTGCCACGGGGCCTAGGTGGATGTCAATTGAGTTACTCAGTTTCTATCTGAAAAATTGTGCTCTCCACCAGAGCCTTCAGGGGACATCCGTAAGGGGTAACCGCGGCCGTGCCCAGGCGTGCCCACTCCCGGGCTGACGCCCGCGCACGGTTACTCCTCTTTTCCTGGAGATGGTCCCCAGACCTGGGAATCCTAGGGATCCTCCCCACAAGACTTTAAGACTTCCATTAGGTGTGTGCTGCCAGGCACTAATGAAGCTCCTGTCCTACAGCAGAGCCCTCAGCCCCCTCCTCCTCATCAACTTAGTTGCACTCTTTCTCTGCCGGCTCTGGTGATGGACTCAAGAGAATTCCTGTTAGAGGATTTTTTTTTTTTTTTTCCTCTTAAAACACACACACTCCACACCTCATAAAGGTTGCAGAAAGGTGTGGTAATAGTCTGGCAGACATTGACCCAGTGAGACACATTTTCCGTTGCGAAAGCTACTACTCTTGTTAGTCCGAATGTAGAGGGCGCAGAATTCCTTACCTGACTTCCTCAAAGTTCTTAGGATGTGACCTAGAAATTGAATATTAGGAGTGCCATGGATTTGGTACTGAGTCTCATTAAGGACATTTAAATTTATGGGATATCAGCATGTTCGTGAAAGATTAAGGAAGATCCATAAGGAAGATTCAAGGTTTGGGCCCTTAAAGCTGTGATTTCCTTTTGTTTTTGTTTTTGTTTTTAAAGGTTGTATTTATTTATTTGACAGAGAGAGATCACAAGTAGGCAGAGAGGCAGGCGGGGGGAGGGGGCAGGGAAGCAGGCTCCCTGCTGAGCAGAGAATGAAATTTGGAGCTTGATCCTAGGACCCTGGGATCATGACCTGAGCCAAATGCAGAGGCTTAACCCACTGAGCCACCCAGGTGCCCCTAAAGCTGTGATTTCCTTAAAAGCACAAGGCAGGGGGTATCATGGATATTTATGTGCATCCAGCCAAAATTCCCCATCTTCAATGGGAAGGGGAGAGTAAATACCTAAGGGTTTATTCTCAACCTTAAGAAATAGTTTAATTTCAACTCTTCTGCCTGAAGATATGGGAGTGACTCTGGTCACAGAGAGTAATCACTGTCCCTGACATCACAGGGACTGAAGGCATAACCACTGATGCCCTCCTCTACTCCTCACCAGTACCTTCCAGAATGCCTAATGCAGAGAATACTTTCTTGAATTCTTTGTACCATTGGGCAGTGCCACCTTCATTCCTTCATTCCTTCAATTATCCGTTTCTTCAGTAAGCTACTGTTGTGCTATGAGAGCAAAGCAGGTGGGTTCTCTGGGTTCCAGCTGGGCAGGGGGGGATTAGGGACCTGTGGGGAAGCGATCGCATAGTCCAGTGGGAGCAGATGGTGGCTTGAACTGGGACCCAGATGCTACCAGTAGTTTAGTGAGTGGCACACAGGTTTGTAGTACAGTTTGAAGACACCATTAATAGAATTCAGGGAAGAATTGGAAGTGGAAGGATAGTCCACTAGTTTCCAACAAAAGCAACTTGGAGGAGGCAGATTCATGAGATGAGACATGGCACACACAGATTTCTTTTTCTCCTGCAGTTCCAGCCATTCTTTGCCAGTTTTCTTTGTTTCTTTTACTCTGTATATCTTTTAAATATAGAGGTTCTCAGGAAATTTATCTTTGGTGTCCCCTTTTCCTGTGTGATTTCTTCCACATCTGTGGCTTGACTATAAAACAGGTAACTCCCAAGGCTATGTAAACAGAACTCCGTCTCCATATTTCCCACCAAACACTGGGATGCTTCTTAGGCATTTGAAACTCAGTATGTTGAAAACTGAACTCATCTTCTCCCCCTGCCATCTCCCACTACCCCACTCCCTGTCCTTGAGCTTGTCCTACTCCTCTATTCCCTACCTTGGTCATGGGATCACTTGCCTGCTGGTTCTCAGATCTGTATCCTGGTGATCATCTTAGACCTTTCTTTTGCTCTCACAGCTCTCCTTTTCTCACTGTATTTTATTGCTTCTTTAGCTTATATATTTTTCATCCATGTTATTTCTCAGCTGGACGCCCATGTCTTTCAGCGGGGCACTCTGTCATTCTTAATCCCTTCCAGTCCACCCCTTCCCCTCCGTGTGTTCACAGACTGATCTTATTCTCTGGCCTGAAGCTGGGGGCAGGGGGCAGTGGCTCACTTGCTTCAGAATGAAACCTTTTCCAGAGCTTTGAAATCCTTCCATAACCCACCTCCTGCTGGTAACCATTTCATTGCTTTTGTTCTCCGGGGAAGTCATTTCTGCCTTTCCTTCACACCGGCCCCATGACCCTCCTGTCTTTGTGCATCAGGGTGAAAGGCCTCCTCTCCCTTTCTTCACTTGACTTGTATGCCCCCTTCCAATCCATCTGAAGCCTTGCTTTTCTCAGAACCTTCCCCAAGCTCTCAGGCTGACACAGGTTCCCCTTCTCTGTGTTTTCTTACCCCACCATTAGGCACCTTATACCCTGTGCTGTCACTGCACATTCTCCTGTCTGCCTCCCCCACTAGGCTACAAGCTCCTTGAGAGCACTGACTCTTGGTTTCTTCTGTGTACTCAGCACAAGCATCAATGCACTGTTAACCATCAATAAATTTAGTTGAATCAGCGAACAAATAGGTTTATATGCATTTTTCAGAGAAGATCTATGAGAAAAGTCTATAAAGTATGGTTCTGACTTTTTTGTTGTAACAAAACCTATTATTTATTAATACCCTTCAAATTGATTACAATGAATATACAGAAAAATTTGAATCTGAGTCATAGGATAAGACTATGGAATTCAAACCTACATATAGAAATTATACACATTCATTAACTAGTGTCCACTCTTAATTTTGGAAGAACATTCCATTAGATAAATGTTTTATATTCAGTGTTGGAGTGGAGACAATGTTCTGAAGCATGGATATTAAGCAGCATTGGTATGTCATGTAAATAAGGGAATTTCTATCCTGGGAAGTTTGTCATGGGGAAACAAGAACAGTAACAAGAAAAGGAGAGTTAGGGAGAGCTCAACTGTTTGTCTTACCTTCTACCAGGATATAACCTTCACGGGGTTAGGAACACGGCTGGGGTCCTTTTGCATTCTCCGTGCCTAGCACATTGCTTAGCACATAGATTGTGAAGAAGGAAGGAAAAAATAGGAATATTGGGACACCTGAGTGACTCAGTTAAGTGACTGTCTTCGGCTCAGGTCACAATCTCAGGGTTTTTGGATTGAGCCCTGCATCCCCCTCTCCCTCTGCAGCATCTCCGCTTATGTTCTCTCACTCCCTTTCTGTCAAATAAATAAATAAAATCTGAAAAATAGAGAAATAAAGATGATGAGAATTGGCAGATATGAGAGCAACAAAGGATACATTTTTGAATACATGAGCAACTTGCTCTTACAGAAGACACACAAGCTGAAGCTCTGTTTTCAGTTGGTGGGTGTACCAGATACTGTCTGTGGTCACTCAGGCCGTGCTTACCCTTCTTTACCCATGTCTCTACTTCTGAGGCAGGAAGCCTATAAACTATATTTCCCAGACATTTTAGCCAGTTGGCTTATTAGATTCCACCAGGGGGAGGTACTAACGGGAGTTAGGGAGAAGCTACTTTCTTTTCCAGCTCCAGGCAGCACTAAGAGCAATGAGAGCCATGTCATTGGGCAGTGAGCGTCTTTCCTGATTCTTCCTCAGCAGCCAGGTTCAGCACACATGAGCCGCGGCAACATCCTTTCTCTTTAGCTCCTCTAGGGCGTCTACGGTTACTTAGCTTTGAATATTTTGTATTTTGAGGCCCCCAATCCCTCTATCACCTTTGTAACCAATTACCTGTATTATTAAATCCTCTCTGAAACATCTGGAATACTTTCCATTTTCCTGGTTAGAAACTGGCTGCTGTGTAGACACTGACCATTAGACATCACTGAAGGAGCAAGTCAGTATATGCATACATCCATTTCTGGTGAAAGGAATACACACAACACCACTTCGAACTATAAAATGCCATTGAAACCAAACAATACAGGAAATAAAGAGGTAACTGACTAACAACAGGTATATTAAGTATAATTTCCATTCAATAATAGGAGATGGATTTCAAATCAGAAGAATATAATGGTGAGATAATGCAGAGAGGCATAGTAAAGTCAGGAGACCCCCAAACCAGGATATCCGCCAGCCAGCTCTCTGCCTTTGGCAGCCCACATCAACTGCTTTGCCTCAGTTTCACTCTCTGTAAAATAAAAGGGTCAAATTAGGTCAAATCTTGGTATGATTTTAAGGCTAGAATTTTAAGGATGTATGCCTTTGAGTCAAATCTTCCATGGATAGCTAGGCAGGAAAAGCCTCCATATATGTGGAGAGGTGGGGCTTGGCTTGAGCTTCCAGCTGGCCTGACCCTGAAATGCATGTCTGCATGCAGGCTTCTGTGAGCACATCCTGAGTCCTGTCTGTGGCCAGATGTTTGTCTTTACTCTGTGCACAGGAACCATTTCAAAAGCTGTGGATGCCAAGTCATTGCCATGGCAGTGACCTCCTAAGACCCTTCACATTATAATCACAAGTGCAAAAAAGCAGGTTCACGCAAGGTGCATATGATGAAATTAGTAGCCCTATAATGAATAGGAGGATTGTGCCAGGAATCTGTCACATTATTAAATACAAAAGAATAGTTCTAGACATTACAAACCTGTTTTCCACTAGTAAGTTTGCTATTATATTATCTTTGATTTATGTCCCTTAATGTGCTCCCTCATCACCGTATATATTTTGTTAATATTAATGTATTTATGCATCTTGAAATTGCCTAGTTAATCCCTTGCTTTCCCAGTGAGTTATGTAAGTTGCTGGATTTATATGATAATATTATAATGAAGAAAACTTAACAATGGAGCATAAAATACTAACTTAATTTACCATACACATAGCAAAGAAGTTTAGGCTATGATTTCCCCTCTGATATTAACTAATATTTCTTATTGCTTTTCCTAATTAAAACTTATCCCTTTCCTACATCCTAAGGGTACCATTTTTATTCCTACAAATATTTAAGAGCTACTATGTATCAAGTCATTATACTGGGTATTTTGGAGGATACTAAACAAAACAATACACAGATTTCCTCCCCGCCCCCAAGGTGTTTTGTTTTCATTTTTGTTTTTGTTTTGCAGGATCTCGCAACCTCCTCACTATTGACATTTGGGGCCAGATGAGTCTTTGTTGTGGGGACTGTTGTATGTTTTGTAGGTTGTTTCACAGCATCCCTGGCCTCTGCTCACTAGATGCCAATAGCACCTTCTCCCTCCAGTTGCAACAACCAAAAATGTCTTTAGACATTGCCAAATGTCCCCAGGGGTATGTGTCAAAATTGTTTTGGTCATCTCTGCATACTCAGTGCTTAGTACAGTGTTTGGTACATAGAAGAACCCAAATAATGCTTGACAAATGTTGAGTGAATATATAGACAAATAACTAAGCTGAAGGAGAAGTGCAAATAAAACACTGTAAGAATCTGGAAGAGAAATAAATTGCTCCTGGAAGGGCCAGAGTCCAGGAAGAGAGAGCTAGAGGCGCTACCATGGGGAAATGAGGCCAGGAGGGCTTCCTAAGCAGAAATGCTCTGGATGTGCACAAGGGTGAGCTGGGAGAAGAGATTAACTGGATTGTAGGGTAGGCAGAGAACAGGAACAAGGTAGAAGGGACTTGGATCCGGTCACGGAGGGTCTAGAATGATTTAACTCTAGAATGAGTTAAATCATGTTCACAGCACCATGGGGAATTAATCATAGCAGTGACTGAGCAGGGATGTGGCATATATCCTACCAACAGGAATATTAGCCTGGTGATGGCATATAGGGTGGAGAGAACACTGGAGATGAAGAAACCAGTTGGGATATTTTTATACTATTTTGAAACGGGACATGAACTAGGCTTATAAGAGGCACAGGCGTTCTGAGGACAATTGAGTTGATTAGGAAGGGCTTGAGGTAGTGTGCCAGCTGCTTCCCTTGTTGATGTAATGTCTAAGCTCCTTTGTAGGACATTAAAGGCCCCTCTTCACTCTCCAGCCTCTTCTTCCATCATACTCTCTATCAGTCACCCTCACCTCCTCTTAGACTCAACTGTTGCTTATTTCCTGCAATATTGAACCAGAGTCTTTCAAACAATATCTGTCCTTCACAGTCTTTCTAGAACACTCTCTCCACTTTCATATGTCTGGAAAATGCTTATTTACCCTTCAAAATGCTGTTCAGGTGCCATTACTTTCACAAAACATGTTGGACCACTCAGGGTAGAGCGAACACTCTCTTATATCTTGTGCACATTTTAATACTTACACAGATCACATTGTTTTGTGATTAACAGCTTAGTCTTCTACCAAACTGTTAGCTCCTTGAAAGTAGGAACTATGTCCTATTACATTTGTATTTTTTTCTGTGTGATGGGCACAGTGACTAGAAACTAATGTTTGTAAAATAAGATTCTTCAGGTGTGGTGCTTAGGAAGTCACTAGTAGCTTTCCAGAAGAATTTCTGGGGAATAGCAAGGGCGGAAATTGGTCAAGTAAGAATGGAGATAGGTGAGAGGCCGAGGCACTGGTAGGGTCAACTCTGTAGAGAAATGCAGAGGCGAAGGGCAAGTGTGGAGCTCAGGATTATGAACTCTGGAGTCAGGGTGTTCAGGTCAAACCCCCAGCTCTATCACTTACTGGTGTGTGACCTTGGGTAAGTCCCTTAACTTCTGTGTGCCATTTTCCTCATTTGTAAAAAAATGGAGATGATAATATAGTTCCTTTCCTTATATCATTGTTGGGAGTTAGTTGAGTTAATCCACATAAAGAGTTTAGAATGGCTCTTGACACATAATGAGTGCTTAACGACTCTTCACTTTTAAAAAAAAGCAGGTGAGATAACAGTGTCTGGGAAGCCTTGGTTGGGTGGTTGGTTTTCTGCTTGGCAGACTCAGCATATCTGTAGACTGAGGGGAAGGAATGGATTCAGAGGGAGGGATTGTGCAGCAAGCAAAATGGAAGAGGATACCTGATGGAAAAGCCATCACTAGTGCAGCAAGGCTTCCCCTGAGACTGGAGAGAGGCAAGAGCTGTATAAAAAAGCTAAGGGAGAGAAGGGGAGATGAGGGAACACACTTGAACATCCTTCCCTCTCTGTGAGATGTGAGAGACCTGCCACATCTACTGAGTTTTGCAGGTAGATTCTGTTCTCCTCTATAGCACTTCTCTTAGGACCATTTTTTTTTTTTACAACCAAAACAATATTTTTATTTTTAGCAGAACTGTGAGGTATAATTCACATATAATAAACAGCACACTTTTAATTAACATATAATGTATTATTTGTTTCAGGGGTATTTTTTCTTTGCACACGTGTAAAATGCAGTAAGTTATTAATTATAGTTTGTAAGTTATTAATTGTAGTTTATAATAACAGAACATTCATTTCAGCCTATGTGTCCCTCTTTTGGGGACTGGCTTATATATTACTGAACTCAAGAGAATACTATGCAGCTGTAGCAAGGAACAAAGAACGCTTTACGTCCTGATTTGGAATAACCACCAAGAGCTATTGTTGAGCGAGAGAAGCAAAGTGCCTAACAGTGGCATAGCATGCCACCATTGTAAAACCACTGTAATAAAAAGAGAAGGGTAAAAATTTAAGTTGGCCTATTCATTGATGCCTAAAATATCCCTGGAATATACTGATAAAATTAATTGCCCTCAGGGGAAGGACCTGGCTGAGGACCAGCATGGGAGACTTCTCACTATGTGTCTTCTTGAACTCTTTGAATTTAGGACATGAAAATGCACTATATCTGCAAAATTAAATATAGTAAAAGTATCTACAAATTGTTCCAGTTCTGTTCCTGATTATTTGGTTTGGTTTCTTGGACCTTACAGGTATATCAACAACAGGAAAACCATAATAACAATATTAACCAAACCTGCTATTTCTAATCCCAGATATCTTCTCAGGAAAGACATTGCTATGGAGAACAAGTCACCTTGTTCTGTTGAATACCAGTCATTTGTGCACGTGGGGTTGGGAGTAGGTGTTCTGAAACAGCAGAGCTCCCCTGCATAAGAAAGAGGCTCCTAGGAGTGCTGGGTGGCTCAGACAGTAAAACATCTGCTTTTTGCGTAGGTCCTGATCCCGGGGTCCTGGGATGGAGTCCAGCATTGGGCTCCCTGCTCAGTGGGGAGCCTGCTTCTCCCTCTCCCTCTGCTCCTGCTTGTGTGCTCTCTCTCTCGCTCATGCTTTCTCTCTCAAATACCTAAATAAAATCTTTAAAAAAAAAAAAAAAAGGAAAAGAAGAAAGAGTTTCCCAGACTAATCTCAGACAGAATAACTGAGAAGTTTGGGATAGTTGAGAGGAAAAGTGAGCAAGACGGGGGTGCAGGGATGGGGTTACCTATGAGAAACTGAAGACCAGGGCAGCCATGGTCCCCCATTTTATGTCCCCAACATAAAAAACACACACTTTTATGTTGCTTTTCTTTTGTGTAGCGTGGGAGGCCACTTCCTGTGATCCTCCAATCTTCATCTGCTACAGGTAGGAGTTGTGGATATCTTTCAAAGGGTTGTTGGGAGGATCAAGTGAGATCCTGTGTGTAGGTGCTTTGGATAAAGTCTGCTATATAATAAGCATTCAGTAAATCTTAGTTGCCAATAATAAGTATAATGACTTGAACTTGTTTTGAAGGCAGTGATTTTGGAGAATGGGTTCCAAGTCTAGGTCAATTCCAGAGCGGAGATCAAGGGTTACAGACTGAAAAAAATTTCAGCAGAAGCAGAGAGCTGGAGACCAAGAACAATATAAAGTGTAAGCCTGTGGGGAGTGGAGAAATTCTGAGGAGAGAGCTTTTGTACTTTGGTAAAAGAGTGTGAATCCATCTCATCTACGTCTTAGGTGGGTATGAAACCCGAGCTAACATATGAATTACAGAGCCAGCCGGTGCCCCAAGTTCGTATGGCTCTGGTTACTATACTGGGACAGCAAAACTGTCCCAAGTGCCATGACTGGAACTCAGTGCCTGCAGTGACCTGGGGCAGGGGCAGATACTAAGGAGGCTGTCAGGGAAGAGTCTGTCGCTCTTGTTCATTTCACATTTATAGCTGGCTTTGTAATGTGATCCATCCTAAAGAAAAACAGCAGCCTGTTTACAAACCAGAATTACCCACGTTTTATAGAAATCGTTGCCATGGTTTTATAGCTTGAAAATGAATGTAGTTCCAGGAGGAGCCCACCCAAACATATCCAGCACTTCCGGGTGCCTGTTCCATATGGAACATGGCGGTCTGATTAGCCTCAAGGTCGTTTCTAATGGCCAGAGTTCATCAGGATTTGATACAGTTATTTAAAATTCTGTCTTCAGAAAGCGGTGCCCCTGGAGAATTACGTGATACTACCAGCAGCTGCTCTGTAGATTTAGGCTAAATTTGGGTTATAGGGAAATGGTTTCAGGAGTCAAAAAATGTGGTGCTACCTCTTGTCTCAATTTTCTGAATGCTGTTGTCATTGCCCCCAAACTATTTAACTCATCTTTGGTTCTACCACAGTTTTTGCATCTTGCAAGCTGTTTCTTAGAGCAGTAGTACCTGATTATCCAAACGTATTTCCCTGAGGCTGTCATGCTGTGCATAAGTGAGGCCTGGGATGATGATTTAGAGTAAGAAAAGCTGTGGTTGAGGCCTGGCTGGCAAATTTGGGATATTCCAGGGGTTCCCATATAGAGGCTTTTTCTTTATAAAGGTTTATATTTTATTTTTATTTTTTAAAAATATCTTATTTTTAAAAATGTATTTATTGGGGTGCCTGGGTGGCTCAGTGGGTTAAAGCCTCTGCTTTCGGCTCAGGTCATGATCTCAGGGTCCTGGGATCGAGCCCCGCATCAGGCTCTCTGCTCAGCGGGGAGCCTGCTTCCTCCTCTCTCTCTACCTGCTTCTCTGCCTACTTGTGATCTCTGTCTGTCAAATAAATAAATAAAATCTTTTTAAAAAAATTATTTATTTATTTATTTGAGAGAGCAAGCCGGTGTGCAGGGGATAGGGGAAGAACAGAGGCTGGGGGAGAGGGAGAGAGGCAGACTCCCTGCTGAGCACAGAGCCAAGATTTTATTTATTTATTTATTTATTCATTTATTTAAGAGAGAGAGAATGTGTGTGAGAGAGTGAAAGAGTGTGTGCATGTGTGGTGCAAGTGGTGGAGGGGGTAGGGGCAGACGGGAAAGGAGAGGGAGAGAATCTTAAGCAGATCCTATGATTAGCCCAGAGCCCTGTGAGGGGCTCCATCTCATGTTCCTGAGATCATGACCTGAGCTGAAACCAAGAGTCAGACCCTTAACCAGGCGCCCCTGTATTTTATTTTTAAATGTTCATAGCTCTGGGAAAGTGTCATGCTTTAAAAACCTTTCCCTTTCTCTATATATCTATCCATTTTTCCATCCTTCTATCTATTCAGTCTATCCTTAGTGTTTATTAGACACCTAAAACAAGCAATTTGTAAGTAAGGAGGGCAGGTAGTAGAACGGGCTGAGGTCCAACAACATACTTCACGGTATTTCTGCCCTTGTCCTGGACTGCTGCTGACCTCCTGGTTTTTATGTGTAGCCTCTGACCCTTCCTTTTAAAACTAGGCATATCCTGGCAGTGGGAGACCATGGTAAGGAGATCTCAGGAGCATTGGCTGCTGCCTCCGGGCAAGAACTCATACATTTCAGCCTGGGCAAGCTCCTCCTGGTTGGATCCCTGCTCAGTCTTGGAACGTGTCCACTGTGGCAGCCTCATCTCATTACAGTTCAGGCATTTGTCACGATGAACTCGTATGCCCCCAAATGGATCTGTGTCTCTGCCGGAGCTGTGAAATTTGACAATTGGCAGCCTCCTGGCGGAGTGGGTCTCAGGAAGTCTGCTTAAGCTGGGTGATTAAGCTCTGGCTGTTCCGAGCTTTGGGCTAGGCCTGTATGCAGTGGGTGGCCAGTGTATCAGAATCGTGCATTTGTACATTCCACACATATTAAGCACCCTCTGTGAGACAGACACTCTGAGCCACTGAATATCGAAAGGCGGCCCAGACCCTCCAACCACCCCCACTCAGTTGCTGGAATTCTGTACTCATCTGGAGGTAGGCCTGAAAGCTCCCTAACCGTTCTGGGGCTAACTAGGCACATATTTGGTAGGAACAAGCTGGTAGAGGACCCTCAGAAGCTGACCTGGCGTTGGCCAAAGGGTTGTACTTCCTACCCTAGACTGGAGCACGCAGGCCTGCAGAGCTGTATTCTTCCTCTGCTTCAATGGAAAAGACCATGGTACGGTGGGGGAGGGAGTGAATTTCCACCTCTGCTGGGGTTAGAAAAGTCTGACCTGAGCTCCTCCAGGGGCTTTATGGAGCTGGCCTCTGTAGGCTGGATGGGCAACAGAGATTAAGAGCTAGGAGTTTGAGGGGAGGAGGGAACTATGTGGGCAGAGAGATGCATTCTGGGCTAGAGAACGTATCACAGACCAGGGTGTGATGGAAGGAAAGTCAAAGGTGGGATGAGGACCAGCAAGATGGGCAGAAAGTATGGGTGCAGGGCCCAAGACAAGGAGAAATAGATTTGACACTCCTGGCAGGAGAGATTGGATCTTTTCCCCTTAGGTTCCCTGTATCTGGTGCAGCCCTTAATACAAATGTTCATTAATTTGAATTAAATTCCATAGACAGTTCCTTAAAATCCATTGTCTTTATGTCAGAATGTATATTAATTTCAGGCTGACCAACTACCACCACGCAAGATGTGATAGATGTAAGGAGAGGCAGACTTTGTGCATGGCCTTCTGCCATGCAGGGGGCAGAGCTCCTTGTGCTTATTATCCCCTCGGAACCTTTGAAGGACCCCACAAAGTAGAGAAGACCACCCCCACGTACATGAAGAAACAGCCTCAGAGAAGTTACTTGCCCAAGTTTACATGACCATGACGGGGTGAGGATGGACTAGAGTATAAGGGAGTCCAGCATGGTCTGATTTTCAAAGGCCAAATCTCCTCTTCAAACCATCCCTGAGAGCCCCTGGGGCAAAGGTCGTGCCTGGATCATATTTGTGCTCCTGGCATTGGGACTGAACATGGAAAGCAATCAGTATGTTTTTGATGAATGAATGAATGAATGAATGAATGACGAGTGCGTGGATGGAGTTGCGTCTTTGTTCATGAATATATGGATTGAGGAGTCCTTGGCCATGACATTCACACACATGAGATAGATGGAGACTCATGTTTTGAAGTCTTATCAATAAAAGGCAGGGATCATGTTTTCTATTTCTTTGATGTGCTGTATTACTACCTTATTGACAATAATACTCCTGCAATTTGAACTCTGTTAGAACATCTGGGGTCTCCAAAAGATAACACCTCATTGATTCAAACCCAGTGGACGTTTTGAGCATTTGTTCAAATATGGGAGCGGGGGATACTAAAGAAATTTTTTTCCCTTTATCTGAGCCACCTTTTCTGACTTATAGTATTGAAAGATTACTAGGTCATTTCTAACTGTTTCTGGGACTTACTGCTGCTTGAAAGCAATTTAAAATCTGTCTGTGCAGACGCACATTTTTTACAAACAAAAGTTTATTTGCTATTTATAGAAAAATGCCACCAGAGGACTAATTTGGCAGCTTTGTTGATTACCCATTGTAATGAGCCTTATTACATAATTAAAAGAATTTTTTCCTAACTGCATTTCACTACTAATTAACATTTTACACATTTTGCAGTGGACACTTTGGGTTGATTCAGAAACATAATTATGTCATTTCTATGCAAGAACAGCTTATGAATTATTAATTAATATTAAATCTGTTGATTAAAGGCTAATTCATAAGTAAACATATTACAGCTCACCATACATTGCTCTCTAGAAGCTTTCATCTGTGATTTTTATGGTCCCTTGTCCCTTGCTAAAATATCAGGGCAGGGACAAAAGAAAGACAGAAGCTGGCCACACAGATTCCGAGGAACAAAAGTAATCCATCTGAAACTCTTTCTGAATTTTTAAACTACAATTATGCCTTTTTTTTTGCATTCCATTTGCTCCTAAAGTCATGAAGCACATGTAGGGTACAAGCAGGTTATGGAAAGCAAGTCACTCACTTCCTTTATTTTCTTAACCTCCCAAATGGAGAATTGTTCTTTGTTAATGCACAGGCTACTCTGCTGCCCGAGTCCACCAGGGCCTGGAGCACGCAGAGCAGTCGGGGTCTCTGTGGTGTCTGGGGAAGCCCTTCCCACCAGCCCCAGCTGGGGAGCAGTAAGCTTATGTAGGTGGTCCTGAAGGGAAGTTGTCTTCGTGTCTGTGTCCTGACTGTTGATGTTCTGACCTGGCCCCGCCCTTACCCACTCAGGTGGAGATGCTGCTCATCTCATCCCACAGCTCTGTCTCTCTCCTTGGTGGTCAGCCAGCGGCACTGATGACATTCCTTAATTACCCTTCAAACACACACACACACACACACAGACACACGCGCGCGCGCGCGCGCACACACACTCCCATTGTTGGCAACATTAACACAATAATGTTTTGTACGTGTATGTGTTTAGTAGAATTATCTACATCTATCACCTTATTTGGTCCTCATAATTCCCATGTAAGAGTAGAAAGTATTGTTATTCTAATGTTATTCATAAGTAAAAATATCGCAGAAAAGCTTGGCCCTTGTCCTACAGGTAGTTAATCTTGAAGGCAGGAAGGCAGGAACAGACTCTTGTTTTTAGCTTCTACTTCATACCTCTTTTCAGTACATATAATCCCATAAGCACTCACTCCATTTCCTCCCTACATATATCCATTTGGTGAAAGAGGAACATGTGGGAAAGCCTAGTTATTAGACTTACCTTCCTTCTCTTTGAATGCTTCTCTAATCTGATTGATCCATAAGAGTTCTCAGGGCTGGTTAAAGCATAAACCTCCCTAGAATGAACACGATATTGTATCACCAAAGTTGCTTACCCTAGAGTGATTAAGGTTAATGATTCCTTTCCCAAGAGCATATTTTTCTTTTCTTTTTTTTTTTTTTAAAGATTTTTTTTTTTTTTTTTTTAATCTGACAGAGAGAGATCACAAGTAGAGAGAGAGGCAGGTGGAGAGAGAGGAGGGAGCAGGCTCCCCGCTGAGCAGAGAGCCCGATGCGGGACTCGATCCCAGGACCCTGAGATCATGACCTGAACCGAAGGCAGCGGCTTAACCCACTGAGCCACCCAGGCGCCCCCCAAGAGCATATTTTTCTAGAAGTGAAGAAAGCGTCATTGACCTGGGTTGTACAAATGTATGTCCAAGGTGTTTCTTCACAGTGAATATAGAGCTTCTAACTTCAGCAGAACCATGACGTTCTAACCCAACATAAGCTGATCACAGAGCTGAATGACATGATCTCCCAGGAACATCACTGGCAGGAAAGGCTCTACTTGAGACCCAGTGACAAATGGAGGGAGCTAGATATCCCTTTGTGCTGGCTCTGACCACATGTGATGGTCTCTCTTCACCTCCCCCCTTCTCTTGCAGACAAAATATACCCCTAACTCCTGACTTGGAGGACCAAGGTCTGGTTGTTAAAACTGGAATTTTAGCTTTGATACGAGAACCCAGACCACTCTGGCCATTTGCCCAGGAAATGTTGCTGTCCGTCAGTCCTGTCTTGATTTTGTGTTGTTGATCAAATTGCTGTGGTAGCAAGACTCTTCCTTCAAGAGCAGTCTCAGCTCCCTGATCTGCTGCTCTACCAGCTGCTGTACTAGAGACTCTAAGGCTGTTAAACACCCAGCCCTCTTGGGAGGGCATGCTCCTTACCCACAGTTCATGGCTTTTACTTGTGCTTCTCCCTTCCCCCACCTCATTCCCTCCCAGCCATGGACTGCTAAAGATAGGGACCTCAAAATAGCCCAGTCTAAATATTTTGTATAAAATGTCAATAGTTTCAACAAGGGAAGACCTTGTGGTAGAGAGATACGGTCATATCCCCTGTTCATAGGTTCCATTTGACTTTAATAAAAAATGGGTGTACTACTTTCTTAGATTCTTCTGTAGCATTAAAATTCTACATACATAGTTTCTGAAACTAACTGGGTATTCTCTAAGTGTTTACTCAATGAATGAATGAATGAGCTGGAAATCTAAAAATTCCAGCTCCTCAGTGCCCTGAAGACCATCCTACCTCCATTGCTTTCTCCTCTGCCTCGGCACACTCACTGCCAAAATGTTTCTCCAGTGCACCCCTCAACCAGCCTCTGAGCTCTTCCTGTGCCCACTCTGCACCTGGAAGGGGGTCTAATCTGGAGGTTCAGGACAGACTCTTCAGTCTTCTTCCACTTAACTTGGCTTGAACTCTTCTTGGCAATGGGATGGAGGTTAAGCCATGGTCAAAAGCCTAGCTGTCAGGACTTCAGCCCCAGCTGAGGGCCCAGGAGAGAGAAGTGAGGAGGTAACGTTATTATAGGGGCTCAGAAGACTTGAATTTGACCGAACCTTGTGTTGATCCTGGGAGATGGCACAGATAAGGAAGTAACCAGGAACTGTGGAATTAAGACGCCTGAAGGTTTACCAGGTATGATCTGAAGCCTAAGATTTCTAGAATAGAACCCTGTGTTCCTCACAGACCTACCAACAGAAGTGAAGTCAATGAGAATAATCACTGGTGCTGTTTTAATCTACTCTCTGAGTTTCTGCCTTACTAGTCTCTACCACTGACCACACACTAATTCTTCTAAAATTTTTTCCTCCGTGTCTGTGATTCAGCCTGCATCCATGCTCATGATGAATCCCATAGCTCAGCCTTGCCCACCTGCCTTTGCACCTTCTGTGGGATTACCTGGTCTTACCCTGAGGCCTGTGTGCAATTCTGATTCACATCCAAGTTCAGGCCTAAGTGCTCACACAGCTGCAGCTAATCAGGGCACTGGCGATCCAGTTGAGGAATGAATTATTTAGGGAGGCCTGAGCTGCTGTAACAAGATCCAGCAAAATTACCGTGGCCCCAGAAATATAGAAGTTTATTTTCTCTGCGTGTTCCATGTCAGTGGCCAACTCTCTTCATTATTTAAGGACCCAGGCTGGTGGTGATTCCGCCACCTTCAACACCTGGTTCTCAAGGCCGCTTGCTCCTTGTCTTTCCCCACCCCAGGTATGTATCCCCTGGTCTTGAGCCTTTACAGCCTGTTAGTGGCCTGCATCACTTCCACTCGTGTTCCTGACTACTAGTTACATGGCCACATCTAAGGATCTATGAAGGAGCCTGGGAGATGGAGGCCAGTTACCTACAAGCAGAGGAGGTGGGTGTGGTGAACTGCTCGCAATTTCTGCCATAAGGAAGGAGAACACACATACGAAACTGCAGATCATGTATCTGAAACACGAACCTAGGGAATAATAACACCGGTTCTGAGTAGCAGCGAGCTGTGGAGGAGATCATTTTCCAAAGACTGTATGAATGAATGTATTTTGCTCTGATTGTGGTGGTGAGGGACGGAGTGAACAGAAGAGAGTTGAGCTGTGGGTAAAGGCACCTGTCTCGTGTAGCCATCCATTCGCTTGGTTAATTCTTCAGGTGTGCCAGCCATAGGAACAGGCAAGCAGTGTGTTGGAGCCCACACACAAATGAGCCTGGCTGGAGGACAAGGCCCACGGTAGGGGAACAGCATGCAGAAGAGGCTCGTGAGGCGGATGGGGCAGGGAGGACAGATAAAACGTCAAGGCCCTGCTGTGGAAATCAGAGGTTATGTGACCGACAAGAAGGTTCTTTCTGATTGAGCTGGCAGCTGTGTGTAGAAAAGAGTCGACAGAGATCAGAGGAATCAAGACAGGATGGAAGGAAGGCAATTACCAAAAAACAGAGAGATGAGACAATGAGTCTTGAATTAAGAATGAAACTAAAGAAATAAAAAGGAAGGTATTGATAACAAAGAAAATGAGCAGGCCAGGGGAATGGCTGGACATGGGAGGTGGAGAAGAATGAATTTCTAAGCCTGGAGAACCGGGTACCATTGACGGAGGGAGACCCTGGGAGAAGAGGATGCTGAAAACAGTGCCTGCGTGTTAATCTTGTACGCCCAAGTGGAGCTGTCCCCTGGGTAAATGGAGATGGAAAACTCAAAGAAGTAGGAGAAATTAGGGCTAGAACTGTGAGGTCTGGGAGAGATGTGCACGTGAGTGCTGCTGGAAGGTGTCCAGTGCCTACGAATAGGTGCAGAGATGGGGAATGACTGACTTGGGATCCAGCCAGTGTTCTCTGCACGTCTGTGATAGTTTCGTGTCTGTTGAGACATGACTAAGATGATTTTGCTCAAATGGAGTCCTGCCCCCAGGAGACCAGCAGGAAGCATAGGAAGCAGTCACACGTTCCATTTTTATTGTCCATTTTCTGTGTGGACACAAATGTTCTCTTAACTGAACGTCCTCATTTTTCTCAACTCTGCTAGAAAGCTTCAAGGGAGATAAGGCACGGGGAGGTGAAGTCATTTGCTTTTAGTTGCACGAGTTAATGGCTGTAGCAGTAATATAACGCAAGACTATATCCATTAGGACAGTGTTCCCCAAGTCTGAGAATCGATAGTCTATGGTTTCATTAAAGCAGAAGCATGGTGCTTTAAGACAAAAGCATGTCACAGTGTTTCCCGGCACCATAAAAGTTACGTTCATACTGAAATTTTACCCCTGTTATTCAGAGTCACACTTTATATGTATTATTGAGTGCCTGAATCCTGAAAGCTAGTCCTGAGGAACCTTCCATGCAGCTGGATTTGGCTATTTTAGTCTCTGGTCAGGCCTCCATTCATTTCATCTCTGAAATCTAATGATCTAATCTAATAAAATTATAAAAGATTCTTAAACTGCACAGCACTTAATCAGCTTAGTCCGAGAGAATTAAATCAAAGCCCTAGGTATGCACACTTCATCGCTCAGATGAAATCTCACCCAGGGAGACAATCTTATTATTTGGTTACTTATTATTTGGGATGCCAGAAGGTTGGGAGGGGACTGCATGTATTGTGAAAGATGTGGCAAGAAGCAGACACGTAGAGGCAGCTCTGTGGCCATACTGGTGAAGCATAGTCTGACCAGCAGGGGTCTGAGCCGTGGACAGTTAGGAGATCTGATCCACGGGCCCTCACTTACCAGTACAGGACATGCAAGTTCCTGAGCTCCAAATACACTAGTTCTATTAACTGAATTAATAGAACTAACATGGTAGAGTTACTCAAGTATTCATTGAGATTTTATGTATATATAAAGATTTTAGCATATGCATACACGCATATTCATGCGCATATATACTCTAGCAGTGTGTGTGTTATATACCTACATATAGCTCCTACTGTGTGTGTGTCCTAGCACTCTTCCCCCAAAACGTGAGTTGTCATTATTATTATTACGAATTATTACATTTTAAAAAATATGTTTTATTAAAAACCATATAGCAGTGGTCTCAAAGTGTGGGGGAGAGGCTGCCGAACACAATGTTGAGATACATTTGTTCTGCCTGCATCACGCCGGACTTCAGGAAGCCGGAAAGAGAGCAGTGCCGGGTTATTGTGTTCCCCTCCTAGAAAGGCGGCTGAAAGAACATAGCCTTGGTGATGGTTCTGAAAGGTGAACTTCACTGAGTGTAGTCCCACAGAGAAGACTTCTGGGGACAGCTCATTTCATGCCTTATTCCAGGTGTGGTGTAGACCATGGCTCCTTGGATTGGGCTGGGACAAACCCAATATCGCAAGCATCCCAGAGAGTTTCAGGGAATACTTTTCTCTAATGACTGACTGCCTTTGTCTCCCTGTGGTGTGGAGAAACAAAGATTTTTTTTAGACTCAATCCTGGGACAGGCTCTGATTCTGTTTTGACAAAAATTCAATTTCTCAACAGAATTTTCTGCAAATGTGGAATTGGTTAATAATGAAAGAGGCTTCCTTAGAAGTTATAAACTCATTTATTCATTGAACATTTATTGATGCCCTGATTTGTGCCAGGTGATAGAAATGCAGACACACAGTCCTTCTGGGCTCATAGGTTCCTGGAGAGCTGCCAGGAACACAGGTGGACATGCTCAGCGCTGGAGTGAATGCTATGGTGAGGGGAGCCCTGGACTAGAGTCCCCAAGTGGATAGCCTAGCCAGTCCCAAAGGCTGGAGAATATTGATGACTGGCATGTTACTGTCCCTTAGAAGAAGTCCCTTAAAATCATCTTATCACTCACAACTTTTCTTTGTGCCTCTGAATCCTATTGTAGGATTTTGACCCAGGAACTATTTTAAACTTTTAGCAGTGGATCCTGTTGTGACAAAGCCCTACCAAAGTAACAACTTGTATCATGAGGATATTTATAAAAGTGTTTTGTCCTTTCCAAAGGGAGAACTATTTAGCATTACAAAAAGAGGTGGTAGTGGTATTGAGTAGTCTTCCATGTGTTTCTAGAAATCATAGAAAGTTTATATGTATATCTACATGCATTCCTGACAATATATAGCCTCTGAAATTTAGCTCCTCATTCCCAGTGCCCTCTTGTCCCAGTGCATAATAATGGTTCTGAGGTCCATAAGTCAGGTATTCTTAAGGTTGCTATCTATGCAAAAGATACTCTTGAGTTGTACAGTGCACAACTTGCTCAACTGAGTATGATAGCCCTTAATTCTGGTGGTTTCAGATCATAAAGGGGAGACTTCTTGTTCTTCCCCTAACATGGGTCAGGATTGATTATAAATATTGCTGAAATGAGAATACATTTGAGTATCCTTCCAAATACTTGCAACTTCTTACTATGTTCTATCTCTGGAACCTTAGGCAAATTACTTCATCTTTATGAGCTTCATTTGTAAAATGGGATAATAATGACTAACTCTTAACGAGCCCTCACCATATGTCAGACACCATTCCAAGTGCTTTATATGCATTATCTAACTTAATGCAAACCACTCAGTGAAGTGTGGTTGTAATCACTTTATCTACAGAAGGGATGCCACCTACAGAGGTGACCAAAGCTCAAACCTTGGGATCAAGATCTACCCAAGGTCACCCAGCAATTCAGTGCAGGGGTCAGGACTTGAACCCAGATCTGTCGGGCTCAGATGTCCATGCATTTTACTATGCAATGAACTAGTCACATGGATCAATGTATTACAGTCCCCAAACAAAATGGAGTTTTCACTTAAGTTAGCAGATTGTCTTTCTGTCTTACCATTGTTTCAAGGCTGACTTTGCTGATGCTTGGAATTGCCTTGGGATGTCTGGTTCAGTGACCAGGTAGCAACACCGACTCCTAATACTACCTTTGACTTAACACACTCTGCAGGATTTAATAGCTCTCCTAGAAATTTTAGATCACACTTTGTGTTAATGTTCATAAATAATTTATTTCTCCTCAGTTCTTCAAATGAGATTGGAATATACTTGATATTTTTTCTCTACTAGTTGACACAGCCAACAATGAATTCTATGAACCTAAAATGCTATACCTCTGTCTGAATAATTAATATATTCTAGCAATAGTGATTACTGGACCTTTTGGCTACCCACTTTGATTGTGTTCATCCAGTTGGACAGAACACCAGTTGTGGCAACTTGAGGTTTTCTAAATGAGGGCTTAAAATAATTTAATCAGTTATCTGGGCTGCTTTCCCATGAAGAACAGGTGTTGTAAAGTAATTGAGTCCCTGATGTTGTCCCTGGAATAAAAGAGGAGAAGACAAGTGAGCCTGGGTCTCCATACAGATGACCAGAAAGCCTCATGTAGGATGTAGAGTGCTCTAAGACTGAACGGAGTCAGGGCTCCAAGTTCAAGGCCAAATCATGTTAGGGCTGTTTCTAATTTTCATCTTTTTTACTTTAATTTTTTGAGTAATTTTCTCTGATTATAGAGGTAATACATATTTGTTTTGCAAAGTTTTGAAAATGAAAAGCATAAACAAGAAACAGAGAGAGACTCATAATGCCAATCTCTAAAGATAACTGCTATTAACATTTTGGTATATTTTCCAGTAGATACAGATGTAGATGTAGATATATATAGTTTTAACTATAGCACTTTCTTTTGCTGCTATAAGAAATTATCACAGTGTCTTACAATCAGACACATTTATGATCCTATAAATCAGAAGTTGTAAGTGTTACTGGGCTAAAATCAAGGTGTTGGCAGGGTGTTCTTTTTGGAGACTCTAGGGAAGAATCCATTTCTTTGCTCATTCAGGTTGTTAGCAGAATTCAGTTCTTTGTGGTTGTAAAATATAAGGTTCTCATTTCTTGCTGGCTATACATCAAGGGCTGTTCCCAGCTTCTAGGTCTACTCACATTTCTTGGCTTGCGGCCCCCCCCATCTTCAAAGCCAACAACGGTTGATCAAATCCTTCTTACACCGCATCTCTCTGACTGCAGCTGGGAATGTCTCTCCATTTCAGGGCCCCATGTGATTAGATTGGGCTCACCTGTTTAATCCGGGCTGTGCTCCCCATTTCAAGGTCTGTAACCTTAATCACTTCTGCAAAGCACCTTTTACCATGGAAGGCAACCTAGCCAGAATTGGAATGGTGCATCTTTGAGGGTTGTTCTTTGGACTACCAAAATAACTTTGGGAACATCCACTTATTGAAGGTTTCTCAGATTTCAATGTGTAAGACTCACCTGCGGAGCAGCAAGTTTGAGGTGTGGCCCAGGGATCTTTATTTACGCAAGCTTCTTCTGTGCTTCTGGAACAGTGATCCACAAGTAACACTTAAGGAAGCACAATCATGACATCAGCGTCCTTCTAGCACTTATATTTTAATGAATGCATAGCATCTGTGTATTACTTTTTTTGATAAGCAAATCTCCATAATTCTATTGGTTGTTATTTATTTGTACCATCCACAGTTATTTCCTCATCACACCTTCTTTTAAATGCAAAAACCTTCCACATTCATGAGTAATTCTATACCTGGGTGTGTAGTGTTTTCTTTTTGGGTGGAGGTGATTGGTTTTGTTCATTTATTAGAGCGCTGAGAAGCCTGGGCCTCTGTCCTTCCAAACACGAAGGAGAGGCTGACAGCATTATCGCTCATCTGCCTGTCACCGTGGCTGGCCACAGTCGGTTCCTGCAGTGTGTGACCATTGCATTTCCGTCGCTGGAAGCTGCTCCGCTTGCTGCATGGGAGAGGAGGCATTTCGGAAAGTTCATAACTCACCCAAACCTCCTGGGTTCCGTGTTTCACCTGAACTGGAAAATTCTTATGTGCAAGTTCATTTACTCTTAAAATGTTTCTGTTTCTAAGAAAAAGGGTTCAGGAAAGCATTCATAATGGCTTCCAAGGCTATCAAAGAGGTGGAGTCGCACACATGGAATGACACGTAGAAAGGAATGGTGGCACAAACATTTTCCTTAAATTCCTTAGCTTTAAAACTGGAAAAGAACAGGGCAAGAAAAAAAGGGGGGGGTTTCATTTTCTTATAATTGGGGTTTGGAAAATATAAACTATGCAAAAGATAGAATCTCACCATCCAAACATGTTCAGGAACCTCAAAGTTTAATAGATTCCCTTACTTAAGAAAGCATTTACATATCTTAAAAAAAGATCTTGGCACTTGCATCACAAAGAATTGGTTTGTTTAGTTTTATTTTTTTATTTTTTTTTCCCCATCCTAGAAAGAACTTGGTTATTTTGAAATCTTGGAAATTTAAAGTACAAGAGGTTTTGTTTTTTTTTTTTTCCCTAAGTCAAAATCTTTGTAATGAAATATTGTATGCTTTCTTTGTTCTGCTATAGATAAAGATTTTCTTTTCTTTTTTTTTTTTTAAGGTTTTATTTATGGGGCGACTGGGTGGCTCAGTGGGTTAAGCCTCTGCCTTTGGCTCAGGTCATGGTCTCAGGGTCCTGGGATCGAGCCCCACATCGGGCTCTTTGCTCAGCAGGGAGCCTGCTTCCCCCTTTCTCTCTGCCTGCCTCTCTGCCTACTTGTGATCTCTCTCTCTCTCTGTCTCTCTGTCTCTCTGTCTTTAAAAGAAATAAAGATCTTATTTATTTACTTGAAAGAAAGAAAGGGGGGAGGGGCAGAGGGAGAGGAAGAAGCAAGGCTCCATCCCAGGACCCCAAGATCATGACCTGAGCTGAAGTCAGACACTTAACCAACTGAGCCAGCCAGGTGCCCCAAGTTTTTATTTTCTAAAACAGGAATTGAGAGCATTAAAAGAAACATAGTCTAGACAATTTGCATTTTACTAATCTGTTTATAAGTGCAGCAGTAAGCTACTGTAAAATTAGTGACTGGGTCTGACGGGGCTCAAGAATGACCGTGAACAAGCACGGAGGGAAAGACACTACAGCAGGTGAACAGACAATCCTATTTTCTAAGGTGTTTTTGAAAAGAAAGTCCTGGAAACTAATTGTTTAGTGTCTAAAGGAAGCTGTTGCTTTTTTATTTCCTTTGCTATAAATAAATTATTCCAGAGCCACATTTGCCCAAAGATGAGGAGATTCTAAGTATGTATATTTGCATGTATGGGTTCTGGGGACATAAACAAGAAGAATCCTGTTGTGGAAGGACTTTCTCTGGCAGATGAGCTCTGGATGTCTTTTGAACACATTTTATTTTAAATTAAATTAAATTAAATTTTAATTGGGATATCACTGACCTATAACATTGCATAACATTAAGGGGTCCAGCACATTGATTTGATATGATTATCACCCAAGCGTTAGCTCACACCTCTGTCATATCACATAATTACCATTTGCTTTTCTGTGGTGAGAACATTTCAGATCTAATCTCTTAGCAACTTTGAAGTGTATAATACAGTATTGTTACCTATAAATACTGTGCTGTGCATTTGATCCAGAACTTACTTATTTTCTAGTTGCAAGTTGATACCCTTTGACCAGCACCTCCCTAATTCTCCTATCCCCTGTGATCCCTGGTAACCAGCATTCTACTCAGTGTTTCTATGAGTTCTGCTTTTTTAGATTCCACAGATAAGTGAGATCCTATAGTATTTGCCTTTCGCTAACTTCTTTCACTTAAGATAATGCCCTCAAGGGCCACCCATGTCGTGGCAAATGGCAGGATTTTTTTCTTTCTCATGACAGAATAATAGCCCAATGTGTGTGTGTGTGTCTGTGTGTGTCTGTGTGTCTGTGTATAAGTACATATCGCATCCTTTTTATCCATTCATCCACTGATGGACATTTAGGTTATTTCCATATGAGCTCTTCAGAATGTTTTTAAAGCAAATTCTGGAGTTTTATAATAAATACTTTAGCCTTACTTCTACTCTTCAGAGACACTAAGTGTAAAGGTGGAAGTTCTAGAAATTTGAGAGCGATGGGGAGAGAAGAAATTCTCAAAGGGTCCAAGTAAAATGGAATAGCTCAGTCACAACAACCCCGAGGGCTGGAGAGATATATGAGGGCTGGAGAATATATGAAGGAGCAGGAACTCTTCTTGTTGGTGAGGATATAAAATGGCATAGCAACTTTGGAACACAGTCTGGCAGTATCTTATAAAGTTGGACGTACACTTCCCGTATGACCCTGGAATACCACTCCTAGGTATTTACCTAACAGAAATGAAAACATGTCAAAAGACTTGTACACGAATAGTCATAGCAGCTTTATTCATAATAGTAAAAAGTTGGAAACAACCCCAGACGTTCTTCGGTAGGTGAAAGGATTTTAAAAAAATGTGTCCTGTTCACATAGTCGGATACTGCTTAGCAATAGAAAGGAACGTACTACCTATACACACACACACACACACACACACACACACAAAACAGATGGATATCAAAAATTTTCTGTTGATCAGAACAAATACGACATATGGTATAATTTATTTTTTTATTTTTGGTGTGATTCATTTAAATAAGACTCTAGAAAAGAAAATCCAATCTTCAGTAGATGCAGTAGTGGTTGTCTGGGGCTAAAGGTGGAGATAGGATTGACAGGGAGGAAGTATAAGGGAAAAGCCGATTTGGAAAATTTCCACAATTTGTTCGGGTGATTCATATTTGTCAAAACTCACTAAACTGAGGTGCCTGGTTGGCTCAGTCATTAAGCGTCTGCCTTTGGCTCAGGTCATGATCCTAGGTTCCTGGGATTGAGTCCTGGATTGGGCTCTTTGCTCAGTGGGAAGCCTGCTTCTCCCTTTCCCACTCCTGCTTGTGTTCCATCTCTTGCTGTCTTTCTTTCTGTCAAATAAATAAATGAAACCTTTAAAAAAAAAACTCACTAAACTGATTGAATGTGTCTATTTTATTATATGTAAGTTTTGCCATAGTCAAATTGATTTTAAAAACAGAGTTCCAAAAATTAAGTAAATGATGATAGGTGCGGTTCAGAACCGCTTCGCTACTTTGCACATAATTATGGGAAGAAGTGAAAATACTTCAGACTGGTTTTACGAAGTACTAATGCAAGGCTAATTGTTCTGCCATCTGTCAGTGAGCTGTTAGACACCCAAATTTCCTGAAAGGGAATTCCCAGCATTTTTCAGGTGAATCTCTCTCTTTCTCTCTCTCTCTCAAACACAAGAGAGAAAATGAAAGTGAGAAACCCCTTGTCCTTCATTTTAGATTTTAGTTCAGTAGTTCATTAAGTCATCCTCAATTGGTGTTGCCAGGTACCAAGTGTCTGAGGATGAATAAGTGGTTCTCAACTTGTAAAGGACAAACAGTCCGGCAGAGGCCTCAGTGATCTTTTTTTTTTCTTTTTAAGATTTTTATTTATTTACCTGACAGACAGAGATCACAAGTAGGCAGAGAGGCAGGCAGAGAAAGAGGAGGAAGCAGGCTCCCCGAGGAGCAGAGAGCCCGACGCAGGACCCTGAGATCATGATCTGAGCAGAAGGCAGAGGCTTTAACCCACTGAGCCACCCAGACACCCCAAGACTCAGCGATCTTAACAAGGACTCAGCACAGTGAGACTGGTTAACCATAATGACAACAATAATAACAATCGCTTATTGAGTGTTTTCTGGTGGCAGGCACTGGGGACTGTGAGTAATATATTATCTCATTTAATCTTCATATTGTCGGTGAAGCTTTGCAGCATGGGGGCTTTTAGCTCCCTCTTTTACAGAAGACACAACAGAGGCTGGGAGATGTTAAGTAACTTACCCACAATTATACAGCAAATGAGTAGTAAATGGCAGAGTTGACGTCTATTCATAACCATTATGTTGTAGCCCAGCAGCGGTCCATGTGGAATATGAATAAAGGGCATCTGAAAACCATTACAGTTTGTCCAGCCTTGATCAGAACCGCCCTCAAATCCCAAGCCTGGCAGGTTTCTTCCCAAAGAGGTACTATTGTTACCTTTATCCAGGTTCTCTTAAGGATTGTCTTTCCAAACAACAGGCTGGGCTCTCCACAGTTCCTTACACTGACATTCTTCTACCAGCGGAGCCTGCAGAGCTGAATAATGTTCTTGGATTTGTGTCTCTCATCTTGTCACTGATTAGTCCTAACTCTTCCTGGCAAGACTCCTGCCAGGCTATTTCAGGAAACAAAAATTCATTACATACATCCGTATTGATTTTCCCTCTCCTTTGCTTATTACTGAAATGCTTTTCCCTCCCTCTCTTGAAGAAGCAGCATTGCAATTACTGGAAGCTCTGGTCTCCCCAGCAGCCCGCCCCCAGGACCAGGGGGCCTTGGTGATGCTCTCAGAAGGTAGGGACCGAGAAGCCAGAGCAGCATGTCGCTACTCTGTCCTCCAGGAGTGAGCTTGTTGATGGCCTCATTCAAACGTGGCTCCTGGGTGTGTGGCGTGGTAGTATCTCACTAGCTAACCAGCAGAACTGTTTGTAGTGATCATCTGAGTTTGCTGGTTTCCTCGAGTTCCTGCCCCAGTAATTTCGGGTATAAATGCTGCAGTGAGCTTTTCAGGAAAACCACTCAGCTTTGGGGGAGGCAAAAGAAGAGAAACTGATTTTTACTGAGTGAATGAAAATATTATTGGAAATATTCTTATTGAGTTCCTACCACATGTGAGGTTCTGGGGACCTGTGTGAGCAAGACGCAGGATTTTGATCTCATGGATTTTACAGTCTGGTGAGAGATACAAACAACAATAGTAACAATAGTAAGAATGAGGTCAAAACACAGAATAATAATTAGAAGTTGCAAGAAAAGCAGTGTTAGAGTAATAGATGGCAGAGAGAAAAAAAATAGCTGGGGATTATTTTAGACACTTTCCCGTGCAATATTACACATTGACCAAAACACCCATGAAGTCGGTATTCTCTCTCAACTTGGACAGCACATTAAGTAGTCTGTTCCAGTTGCCAGTGGAAATGGGAGGCAAGGCCAGGTCTGTCTAACTCAAAGGACTGTGTTCGTTGCACAGGGCTGTGTTCTGAGGCACAGGAGACCCCCTCCCTCCCTCTACTCCCTGTCACCGCAGAATGTGGTTTAGGTCTTAGGCAACTGTTGGCTCTTGGTACAGTTTTGCTCTCTTGCCTGTAAGCTTCCTCTCTGTCAGAAGGAAAGAGAAACCCTAGTCCTCCAAGGCAGTAAATGATGGACTAGATATAATTTGCTTCCTGGAGAAGCCCTCAGATTGTTTGTTAGTGATCCAGGCCAGGCCAGCTCTTGGTTTCCAGTGGATGAGTTCTACACTGGGACACCTAATATCTGGAGATGATCTCTCCGCTCTGGGGCTGCCGTTCTAGACCCCCAGGCATGTGCATGCCAGGCTTTTGCATAGCCTGTTCTTCTTTCTGCCAGGTGCCTCATAGTTATTTACATTTCTGCTTGGGGCTCCCTGTCAAATCAGTGCCACCTGTCCCTTCCCTCAGGTGGCACTGTGCATGAGGCATCACCCCTGGGAGAGCATAGTTGGGGACCTATAAGCCTGGCTTTACATGAAGTCAGGGATTGGGGGTGTGGTGAAGGGATGGGAGCATGGTCCAGCCCTTGGCTGCCTTCTACCCAGTGCAAATCCTCTTGTGTGGCTTTAGTGATTTGGCTTCTTTCCCATCAGTATCTCCTGAGATGCTCATCATCTCTCATGTGGTCCTGACCAACAGGTTCTCACAGGTCACTTGACTATTACTATTATAGTAGTATAGTATTCATTGTGTGTGTGTGTGTGTGTGTAGTATTATATATATAGTATTATAGTATTTATTATATATATACACACACATATATACATACATAGTATAGGAATGTATATATTACACACATATATCCAGATTATTTAACTATTATAGCCATAATAATATTATTATTTTGGAGCTGTGGAAGAGAATAGGGACTCATAGACCTGTTTTCTTCCTAGTCCCTGGTTTTGGAACCCTCTTCCCCATTCTTTGCCTAGCTAACTCTTGCCCATTGTTCAGGCTTCAGCTGAAATGTTATGTCTCCCTCAATCTAAATTAGCTGGCTCTCCCTCTGAGAACTATGTACATTGTTTTCATAATGCTTAGTCGTCTAAATACACACACACACACACACACACACACACACACACATCATTCTCTGTTTAAGGTCTGTCTGATCCCACACCTCCACCCTACTCCATTATAAACCCCATAGAGCTCAGGGGTTTCGTTTGTTTGTTTGTTTCGTTTGCTTCTGAATTCTCAGCACCTTGCCAAATGCTTAGTACTTATGAGTCACACACACAAAAATACAGAAAAAGGAAAAAACCTTGAGGTCCTGGGCTTGCCCAGATCCCATGGCTAATTAGTAGAGCAACAGCACTTGAACCCACATTTCTGGGGGCCCATAACAGGGCTCTTTCCAATATGCCAGGCTGAGTGGGGTTGCCTTTGACAAGGTGTTAAAAATCCAGCTAATTCCTTTCAGATTCTAAAGCCCTGTTTTTAATTAAGAAATGACAGAGTGTAAGATAGTGGTGTGAAAGGGGGTGCCCAATGAAAAGTGGCTTTACATGGAGGACATTAGGAGAAGGAAGGGAAAAATGAAGGGGGAGAAATTAGAAGGGGAGACGAACCATGAGAGACTATTGACTCCGAGAAACAAACTGAGATTTTCAGAGGGGAGGGATTGGGGGGATGGGTTAGCCTGGTGATGGGTATTAAGGAGGGCACATATTGCATGGAGCACTGGGTGTTATAAGCAAACAATGAATCATAGAACACTGCATCAAAAACTAATGATGCCCTATATAGTGACTAACATAAAAAAAATAAAAAAATAGAAAATTACTGTTTTGCTTCAGAGACAACTAAAAATAAAGCCTGGAAAGCAAAAGAAAAAAAGGAAAGTGGCTTTACCCTGGATTGCTTGGATTCACACTCCTGCCTCACAGCGTTCCCAAGAAATCCTTGATGTGGGACCTGCTGTGTTCATGTCAGGGAGTGAAAAGAAACATAAAGGACAGGCAAAGATGCTCTCCTTTGACCTTGTGAAGAAAACTTGCTTGTCTGTCCAGACCCGTGCACAAGGGTTCTGAGAGTCTCTGTGGAGGAGGGCCAATGTCAGGGGGACAGGGGCAGGGCTGATTCCAGTGCAGAGGTCTGCCCGGGTCTCTGATTGCGGAAGTTACTGCCTGCAGGCCTGCTTGACCCAATGAAATATGGAGGCTGTGGGGAAAGTGTCCCTGGTAAGAGTGCAATCTCTGGCCCATTGTCTGTGTTTATCATCTTGGTGGTGGAATGGCTCTCTCTCTGAGGTTTGGTGGAGATGTTGCATGGACATCTAGATGGGTTGGAAGGGCAGAAGTCACATTTTGTTTTCACTAAATGAAGCTTTTCCTCTTTCAAGCTAGATTCTGGCCGCAAGCAGATTTCTCCCCAGCTTCTGAATAAGGCAAGCGAGAGCATAGTCCTTACGGGGAGGGTGGTTTGCTTGATGCTAACTTGGGTCACGTAGCTTATAGCCGATCCCATCCAGGGCACGCTGTGGAGCCTGAGTGTCCTGGTGTTGAATTTGGACCTGGAGCAAATCAATTAAATAAGACCAAGAGGAAGATGAGCTACCAGGGCATCTGAACTTCATCAGGCCATGCAATTGACCTTCAACCTAACATTCATTTCTTTTGCCCTGCTGATTTTACTCCCATGCGTCCAGCAAAGCCACAATAATGTTGAGAATGGGATGTCTGATATTTCATCCATTACCACCCTTGCCAAACAGCTGTGGGTCTCTTTCAAGCTTTAACTGTTGGTATTGCTGTTAACTCTTTATTAGATTTTACAACTAACTCCTAATTATTTCATGTGTCTGTAAAGATTAGGTTCTGTTGTAACAGAGGCTCAAATTATTTCACTTAAAAGAAGTCTGGAAGAAAGTAGTTGAGAGTATGTATGGCAGCTCGGCAAAGCCATTAGAAAGTCAGTCTCTTTTCCAGGGCACAGTTTTCATCACTAAGGTCTTCTTAGAAGGCTACTGAAGCACTAGCCATCACGTCTGTATCCCAGTTGGTGGGAAGGAGGAAGGACAAAGGGCTCTTTCCCCAGCAGCACCCACTGACTTTACATCTTGTTACACAGCCCTCTGGGAGGTTCCACGTGGTATTGCCAGTGATGTGTCCCCAACCAGGATTTGGCCGCCTGCTACGGCTAATGGCAGGGCGGGCTGGGAAGGGCCTTCAGCTGTGTGTGGTGCTGGACCAAGTAAGATCAGGGTCCTCTTACTCAGGAAAAGAGGGGAGTGGAGCCAAGTGGTAGTTTCTGCCACATGCTGTTTGCATTTCTTGGGGCTCTTTTTTTTTTTTTTAATCTTTCTAATATTGAGACTTTTCAAGGAGAAAAGGAAATAGAACTGAAAGTCACACTAATCCATTTTGCTACTTGCTGTCAGATTTGATTTCAAAAAAATGCTGGAAAAGAGGTCAGAATCCCTATCTCTATCTGCGCTAGAGGGTACGCTGTTCCTCACATTCTTGTTAGACCTGTTCTTCCCCCCACCCCGCCATGTGTGGAGAGGGTAGATGCAATTTGACTGTGGCAGGTGGACACATAGCTCAAGAACTGGACACTTTGCAGTGTCTCCAGCCATCCGTCCTCATTGGAGAGTTTCCTGTGATGGTCATGGGGACAAAGTCTGTAACATGCTTGAACTCTCAGAAATTAGGCATTCAGCCAGCACAAACGCTTGGTAAGAACTTCTGGCCAAACTTCAAGAAGTTCTCAGAGAGCATGCGTTATTTTCCAGGAAATGCCAGCTTCTTCCATGAGTAATTTCATCGCTAATTCCCCGGGGCTCACACATCAGCAGGTTTACGTGATAGGGTCCTGAAGGAGGAGGACATTCTTGACTTTCAGGTGAGAGGAGCTAATAAGAACAATGAGTCTTACTTTGGCAAAAACCAAGGTTCTAACATACATATAGGGATACACGATGAAAGCTTTTCTCAGCACTCCTGCCCTGAAATCCTTTCTTCCACTCCACTGAATCTGCTATGATCTTGCATGAACGGAGGTCACTGGTGACAGAGCAGCTTTTTAAATAAGCTGCAGTGACTCCCAGTTCCTCCACTGTCCTCCTCCCCCTTCCCAACCCCGTGCTCCAACTCTTCCTGTACTAGGACACCAACTTATAATTTGTCCACTCCAATGTCTGTTTCTCCCACTGGGCTGTAAACTCTTGGAAAAGAAGAGCTGATTTTATTTAAATCTGACAGCTTCAGCATCTTGCACAGTGCCTGGCATTTATCTGGTCCTCATTAAATATTTCTGAATGGATGAATGAATGAAAGAATGAATAAAGGACTGCAAATCAAACTGCTGCTGTAGAAACTGAAAACACTTCTATTAACGGGCCAAGACTGGCTGGCATGGACTGAGTTGACATGAGATTCTATTTTATTGGTTTGACCTCTGACACACTCATGTTGTGCAGAATGCCAGGTGTGGGTCCTGAAACGTGATCACGACAAAAGAGAATGGAGGGGAGAAAGAGGAGGGAGGAGGAGGCTCAGAAAGAGAACAAGGAGGAGGATGAGGAGGAGAAGGAGAAGGAAAAGCTATGGTTTCCTAAATTTTGTACTCATGGAAACATAAGGATGAACTTCATCTCTTGTATCTTACAAGGCTCATGGTAGTACCAAAAAGGAAAAACCTAAGGGAATGAAATTAACAACCAAGTAGTTTGAGGACAAAAAGCTAAATAAAATGTATGTCCTTCTTGGAGGAAAAATGAGACTCCTTTTGTCAGTGGTTAACCAATGTGATCTTTAAGGTGATGAGAAGAGGCAGCGAGTTGCTGGACTTGACTGATTCCGCAACTCCTGGCCAACCTAATCCCATCGCTTACGTTCACCTCCTATGAAACCTTCTCCTATGATCTTCATTTAAAGACTCTTACCAAACAGACCAGCCTCGGCCTCAGAGATAATCTCTGCCATTTGTGCTATTTTAGCGATACTCAGGCCATGTTTCTGGAATCCTTTTGCGACCTTCCATGGCCTTTCTTCAGGCCATTATTACAGGTTCTTCTTCAGACATCAGTGCCTTTGCTTTACCTCCAGTCTTAGTCCTTAGTGAGATTAAAAAGTTGAGTCTTGTAAGTGCTGAGGATGGGGGGTGTGATTGAGTGCTTTACGGCTGCCTCGGACTCCCTGAGGATTTGTCCACCACAGTGACTTTGCTGACCTGAGAGGATTTACAATTTGGGAAGCAGTGCCCAGGCCTCCTTCTCATCTTTGATTGGGCCATTTGATTGCAAGAGCCTGGTGAGCTCTGTGGAGTCTGAGAGAGAGTGGCCTTACTTAGCCTTGTCACAGATGCAGATCTTTCTGACCAGAAATGGGCTGTACCTGGGGTTAGTCAGGGTCCTATACTTTGGAACAGTATTTGTCATGGTGGTTTGGGGATCTGTGGCCTCAGCAGAACCAGGCATAATTATTAAAGTTTTCATTTCCTGAGCTTAACCTCAAACCTAATCAGAACCTCTGGAGGAGGCAACTCTAGAATTTTTATAAAGGAGAGGTGTGGGGTCAGCAGTCTCTTTGGTGAAGGGGCTACGAGGCTTTCCTTGAATCTGTTTCCGTAGTCCATACAGTTTGACTTAGAGTCTATGCAACTGAATAAAAGTCCAAACTGAAAACAAGCAAATGTCCATCAACAGGTGAGTTGGATAAATCGTGGTATAGCTTTACAATGGACAAAGATTCAGCAATGAGGGAATAAACGACAGGCAACCGTAAGGATAAATTTCACTGACACTGAGCTGAGCTGAGAGAAGCCAGACACCAAAGAACACACACTGCTCGGCTGTATTCATGCAACAGCTCTAGCAAAGACAACCAAGCCTAGTGATGGGGAAGAGCTCAGGGCTTGCTCATGTCTGGGAGGTGGGTGGGGATTGACTGGGAGAGGGAAGAGAGAGGAATTTGGGGAGTGATGGAAAGGTTTGTTTAGAAATCATTGTGATTGTGGTTACATGTGCTTATGAAATCATCAAAGCGAATCAAAGCTTGCACTGAAAATGGGTGCATTTTATTGCATATAAATGATATCTCAACAAAATTGATTTTTACACAGAGCAACAGTTTCTAAAGATTCACACTTTCCAGAAGAATGATGAAGTTTAAGTTGTTCATATCATATAAAATTTGGGGTGGCTTATGGAGTTCATGGGGATTATCAGATATGGGCTAAATCTCTCCAGACACTTCTTGGTAGCCCTGCTCTTTGGGGATGAAGCCCAGGGTTCTCTACTTGAACATAATCCTAGGTGATTCTTATGCTCGCTGCAGTGTGCCCTTCTGCTAATGCTTCTCAGTGCCCTGAAGATTGTTGAGCTGTTTTGGAATGATAGCTGGCTTGCTGATGTTGGCCAGATTCAGTGAGTCTGGGCCTGAGAAAACTGTTATTACTTTATTAAGTTCTTAAACTTCAGTGTTAGTTACAAGGCCTTACTGACAAATGACTATAATATATCTGGCTAATTGTCATGCAGTAACCTTATCTCATTACAGAAGGACTGTTGATAGCTTTGTTTGACCATCTGATAGGTTTCAGAATGCTTGAAAAACCAAGTGTCATTCCAGACAGCCAGTCTTGCAGAAACTGCTGTTCCGTGTGGCTCACCATCCCTTCCTGCACTATTCCCAGAGTTTCTTTTTCAGAGGACAAAGTTGGTTGTATCTTAATGACATCACTTAACACTTTGTGGCCACTTACTACGTGCCAGGATGAGCACTTGGCAGTCATTGTCTCATTTAATTTTCACTACCCAAATGAAGAGGGATCTGCGGTTCGGAAAGGTTGGAGGACTTGACAGAATGTTCACAGCTGCTCCAGCATCAGAGCTAGACTTTGGCCAATGTCCAACGCCAGAGGGGTGGCCCTCAGCCCTGCTTCCACTTTAGAATCACCTAAGGAGCTTATAAAACTCGTAATTCCCAGGCTCCATCCCAGAACAATGAAATCAGAATCTCTGGGGGTGCTCACCAGTATTTTTTAAAAGCTCCTTAGTGTTTGCTAAGTTCTTTATAGATTTTGGACACTAGCCCTTTATCTGATATGTCATTTGCAAATATCTTCTCCCATTCTGTCAGTTGTCTTTTGGTTTTGTTCACTGTTTCCTTTGCTGTGCAAAAGCTTTTGATCTTGATAAAATCCCAAAAGTTCATTTTTGCCCTTGCTTCCCTTGCCTTTGGTGATGTTCCTAGGAAGATGTTGCTGCGGCTGACGTCGAAGAGGTTGCTGCCTGTGTTCTCCTCGAGGATTTTGATGGATTCCTTTCTCACATTGAGATCCTTCATCCATTTTGAGTCTATTTTCGTGTGTGGTGTAAGGAAATGATCCAATTTCATTTTTCTGCATGTGGCTGTCCAATTATCCCAACACCATTTATTGAAGAGGCTGTCTTTGTTCCATTGGACATTCTTTCCTGCTTTGTCGAAGATGAGTTGACCATAGACTTGAGGGTCCATTTCTGGGCTCTCTATTCTGTTCCATTGATCTATGTGTCTGTTTTTGTGCCAGTACCATGGCTAGTGTCCAAAATCTATAAAGAACTTAGCAAACTCAACACCCAAAGAACAAATAATCCAATCAAGAAATGGGCAGAGGACATGAACAGACATTTCTGCAAAGAAGACATCCAGATGGCCAACAGACACATGAAAAAGTGCTCCATATCACTCGGCATCAGGGAAATACAAATCAAAACCACCATGAGATATCACCTCACACCAGTCAGAATGGCTAAAATTAACAAGTCAGGAAATGACAGATGCTGGCGAGGATGCGGAGAAAGGGGAACCCTCCTACACTGTTGGTGGGAATGCAAGCTGGTGCAACCACTCTGGAAAACAGCATGGAGGTTCCTCAAAATGTTGAAAATAGAACTACCCTATGACCCTGCAATTGCACTGCTGGGTATTTACCCTAAAGATACAAACATAGTGATCCGAAGGGGCACGTGCACCCGAATGTTTATAGCAGCCATGTCTACAATAGCCAAACTATGGAAAGAACCTAGATGTCCATCTACAGACGAATGGATAAAGAAGATGTGGTATATATACACAATGGAATACTATGCAGCCATCAAAAGAAATGAAATCTTGCCATTTGCGACGACGTGGATGGAACTAGAGGGTATCATGCTTAGCAAAATAAGTCAATCGGAGAAAGACAACTATCATATGATCTCCCTGATATGAGGGAGAGGAGATGCAACATGGGGGGTTGAGGGGGTAGGAGAAGAGTAAATGAAACAAGATGGGATTGGGAGGGAGACAAACCATAAGTGACTCTTAATCTCACAAAACAAACTGAGGGTTGATGGGGGGAGGGGGTTGGGAGAGAGGGTGGGGTTATGGATATTGGGGAGGGTATGTGCTATGGTGAGTGTTGTGAAGTGTGTAAACCTGGCGATTCACAGACCTGTACCCCTGGGGATAAAAATATATGTTTATAAAGCTGTAAAAAAAAAAAAAAAAAGAAAGAAAGGATGAATACCCAAGTTTTGTAGCAACATGGACGGGACTGGAAGAGATTATGCTGAGTCAAATAAGTCAAGCAGAGAGAGTCAATTATCATATGGTTACACTTATTTGTGGAGCATAACAAATAGCATGGAGGACAAGGGGAGATGGAGAGGAGAAGGGAGTTGAGGGAAATTGGAAGGGGAGGTGAACCATGAGAGACTATGGACTCTGAAAAACGATCTGAGAATTTTGAAGGGGTGGGGGGTGGGAGGTTGGGGGCACCAGGTGGTGGGTATTGTAGAGGGCACAGATTGCATGGAGCACTGGGTGTGGTGCAAAAATAATGAATACTGTTATGCTGAAAAAATAAAAAAATTTAAAATTAAAAAAAAAAAAAAAAGAAAAAAAAAAAAAAAAAAAAAAAAAGCTCCTTAGTGATTCTAATGTGCAACAAAGGCTGGGAACCAAACTCCAACTTCTGACCCTTAACCACAACGTTACAATGGAATGTGGTGAGCACAGCACACCAAGTTCACCTGGAACTGACTGACTGATTTGCTTCTCTTTGGGTCCTCACACCGGTTACGACCACACTCCTGTCATCCTGTGATTTAGCATGGTTACATGGACAAACTTCCAGGGAGACCTTGTCCTATTAGCGCATAGAGTGTCCCTGTGTTGAATGGGTATAATTCAAAAAATCTTTCCTTCCCTCCTTTGTCTAACATTTACCGACTGTAAATTCGGTAACATGCATTAGGCAGTAATTATCCAAAAGTAAACAAGTCTGGCTGTGCTCCTAGGGAGCTGATACTGCCCTGAAAGGGGGAAAGAAGCTCAGGGGGACAAAGGACACACAGAGGAGTCCACACAGTCTCCCTGGAGGAGATGCCAGCTGGGTAAGCTGATGGTTAGAGATTAGCCAGGTGAGGGGACAGGAGCATTGTAGGCTGGGGGACTACATAAGCAAAGACACAGGGCACACGATGACAGAAGCATGTAGACTCTCCACACTTCCAGATGGTGGAAACCAATTGGGAGGCAAAGAATGAAGAGTAATGAGCCAGAGGAGGAAGATGAATGACCTTGAAAGCGTGTTGGGGAGCTTGCACTTTGTCCTGCAGGAGCCAGTAAGTCACTGAAGTGTTTCAAACAGGAGAGTGATGTGATCAAGAGTCAATGTTTAAGGCTGTAATGGAGGAAGAGAAACCCAGGAAGAAAATACGGAGGAGAGAAAAGGCAGCAAATATGCCTTACATTTTTCTACTCTATCTTCTGTTGGAATGGAAATACCCCAATGAGTGTGGCTGAGGGAATAGGGCTGTTAACCTGACCAGCTTATTGAACAGATCAATAAAGACCGACTTGATAGTAGCTAGTAATGACAAGCTCCATTCTTTCTTGGCCAAGCAATCTTCTTATAATTGGAGAAAGAAAATGCTTGCCAGCCTAGGGAGAGGTTTTCATACATGGCTCTAGGGACCCATGAACCCTCTGAAATTGTGTGCAAAGTTCTGTGCATTTTCCTGGGAGAGGGTCGGTAGCTTTCATCATATTTTCAAAAGCATTCAGGACCCACAAACCGAGTAACTGAAGATGAAAATACAAAAGTTTAGATAGAGATGGTCTATTCTTTTGCCTAACCTTGGAGCAAGGCCTTGGGAGAAAGGCCCAAATGGATTCTCCCACGTATTTTAAAGGTGAAATTTAAGGTACCAGACCTTGCATTGCCTCTAGTAAGTGTATACATAAGCTCAGACATACTCATCTCTGATGTAGAGTATTTGAAGGACATTTTTCTAGGCAAGGTATCTAAGCCCGATTCTTGACTCTCTAGCTTTAGAACCGAAAAAGGCAAGCTGACTGGAACAAAGGGATGGACATTGCCCAGAGGGGATTCCTGTCTGGGGCAACAGCTGTTGAGATGATTGGTTTGGCATGTGCAGAAGCCAAGGTCTGAGAGCTCGGCTGGCTCTGAGGCCCGGATGGCCTGCTGAGAAGAGGCCAAGGTGCCATCCTCAGCCTGGGCTTTTATTGTTGTAACTGTGTGTACATACAAGCAAATGTGTGCTCCCCACCTTGCCTTGATTCGTATTGACAGAGTTACGTGGTAAAGCAGGTGGGTGAGAATGACTCTCCCAGCAGGAGAAGTCTGCCTCTGCCACTTCATGACCAACTCTCCTGTGATAATGAGCTTCACCCCTGGCCACCTCTAAAGCTGCTGGCCCCTTTGGAAGCAGCCACATTAAAGAGGTTAATGCTCTTTCAGTAAGTGCTGTAGGGGCAGGAGGTGGTGTCCTCTGAGTGTGTGTGTGTCTTTATAACCAGAGACTGGCAGATAGTTTTTAATAGGTGATGGTACCCACTAATTAATCTAATTAATTTTTTCTGCTCCAACAACCACAAATACATCACCAATGGTTTGAGTTTCATCTGGTTTCATCAAACTCAATGGTTTGAGCTTCAATTGAGTTGTTGTTCCTTCCTTTGCAAAAGGAGGTTGTTGCAAGAATACAAAAATGTTACTCCTGCTTCACACCTTCCTTAGCTCCCCATTTCGTAGAGCCGCACAATTCCTGAGGTTTACGTCCAGGCACCACTGGTGTTAACAAAAAGAGCTTAGGTACCCTTCGCCTCTGGTCAGGGGGCCTCTGCCTTTATCACTTTTTTTAGTATTGGGTTTCCATAAGATTTCATTTGATAGAAGGGTTCACTGAAAATTAGAAAGTTTTCAAAAAGTAATGTATGAAAGCTCTTGGTCCAGACACAAAGTGTGATGAAAAAGGGTGGGCTAACCTAGAAGCTCCCTGGGAAGTCTATCTCTGAATTACTGAAATGGTGCCAACTAACTCAGGTTTCCATACTCAGGTCCTTACATGGCTGGGGAAAAGTAACTTGATTCCATTCCCATTGCGATGGGAGGCAGCCCACATTGGAAAACCTAAAAACAACCCTCCCCGGCTGCCCTTCTCTGATAAGTACTTTGCTCTGTGCACGCAAGGTTTTAGTCAGTGGAAAGTTGTCAAGCAGATGAAATTCAGAAACCAAATATGCACGTCAAGGTGTTGTTTACCACCTAAGAGCGATTTATTTTATCACTGAATCAATTTTAAAACCTTAATATGGTTACCAAGAAGATGTCTGATTTAGAAAAGGCTAGAAGAAAACTGAAGAGAGAAGGAAAAAACTATGGAAAAGTGAGAACTATTTGACTGAGTTCTTTCCAGAATTTAAACTCTGCTTTGGCTGGTAAAAATAGATTAGTATGGGTACTGGTGTTGTTACTAGGTGTTTGGTTCTACTCCCAACCCCACTAAATAACTGGAATGTAGAAAAAATATTTAAAGACTATTGCTTTGAAGAGACATCTAGTTATTAGTCTGCTGAAGGAGCCCACATGTCGAGGCCTGGCTCTGCCTAGGATGGAAGGGCTTAAGCCTTTGGTCCCGTTCATCAGGCCCTTCACAATTGGGCTTCAGATTCCATTTCAAGTTTTTTCCACCATCATTGCCCCCATGAACAACTATGAATTACTACCTGTTCCCTAAACCCACCAGATACATTCACTCCTTCCCAACTTTCCCATATTCCATTTGCTTTATTGGGAATATCCATATATCTTATCCAAAAAACTCCATAACTCTCTTCAAAATCCAGCTCAATTATCACCAGCTATGTGAAGCCTTTTGTAGTCATGTATTCCTTCATACAGTCCCCATCCACAAAACCCTGATTCTTTAAGTGTTTTTTTTTTCTTTCCTGAACCATGAGCTTCCTGATGTTTGTAGTTATGTTTTGTTTATCCTTATATCTCCAGAGTGTATCACAGAGATATGCATCTAGTAGGTGTTCAGTAAACAGTTTTTAAAATAAATGAATGACTTGATGACTTTCAAGGCCCCCTATAGCTCTAAAATTGTTTTTCCTATGACTTAGCCATGGACATAAAAATTTCAGAATTCTGCAAAACCATCAAACAGCCTGTTCTGTAGACTGTTGTCTGGGAATCAAAATAAAAGTATCCAGATCAGTCACTGTCCCCTGGAACTAATTCATTTCTATTTGGCACTGCCCAAGCAACTCTGTCAGTTTCCTTCTTTAGAATGCAACTATATCCTGTGAAGTCGGAAGCTTTAGCCCTCCCATCCATGGGCAAAGAATGGAGGAAACAAGGTTTGGGACCATCAGCTATCTTTAATTTTGGGAGCACCTGGGAGCTCACGGAGATTCAGCTGATAAAGCTCAATGTGGTGATTTCACCTTGAAGCAATTGGTAGTTAAAGAGGAAGAGGAGTAAATGGATATGTTTGTGCTGCTGTTGCTGTGTACTCCAACTGATACATTGATTTTCTTCTCTTTTTTTTTTTCTTCTTTCCTCAACCCTTCTCTTCTCATTGCTTCTCAGTTTGGCTTCTATCATAATGTGTTTATTCCTGAATGCTCTAATGTGTGGGGAAAATAAGTTGGCTTTGAAAAGAGTTCTTCCAAACTAGAGAAGCTATGTTGAGGTGCTGCACTGAGGAGTAGTCCATATTTAAATTCAGTTCCCCAGGTATTCGATTCTAGAGAACAATGCAGATATACAGAATGCCAAGCCTTCATTCTCATAAGTTTTTCTCAAAGAAGAACAACTAGATAATGTAGGTTCTGCAGTCTAATCTTCTCAGTAGGCTTCTAGCTAATGTATAGGTGTGGCATTTGTCACAGAAACCCCAAACGATTGTGGCTTCAAGGAGACAGGAATTTCTCTTATCTGACAGTCCAGGGCCGGCTCCAGCAGGTCCTCTGTGCCGGACACTCAGGCTGCTTCTGCCCGGCTGCTCCACCATTCCCATTCCTGGGGCACTCCTCTCCCACCTCGTGCACTTGGGCTCACGACCATGGCGCCTGCCAGCCGGTGGAGGCAGACAGGGCAGGTGGAGTAGCTGCCCCTTCCCCTTTGCAGCAACGCCTGGCAGTTGCACAAATCCCTCTTGATCATTTGGGCTTGGGTGGAACTCAGCCATATGGCCATGTGCTAGTTAAAAACCAAGGGTTTTATTACTACAGAAGAAGAGTGCTCGCTTCGGCAGCACATATACTAAAATTGGAACGATACAGAGAAGATTACTACAGAAGAAGAGAGCAAGGGTCTTAGGAAACAACCATCAGTTTCTGCCATGTTGTCAATTCATGACATTTCCTCGAATTTGGCCTTCACTATTGTTACATCTATTTTGTGCATTCTTTTTCTTATTAAAAGGGAGTGTATATATTGGCATCTGTGGACATATGTGGGCTCCTTACCCATTTCCGAAAGTTTTCCTGATGGATTTCCTTAAATCCCTTAAGAATGACATCATTAGAATACACTCATCCAGGAGCGTGAGTCCACTGGGGTTTTACACCGGAGCATCTGAAGAGCAGAAGTGACGTAAGGAACATTGCCATCAGATATAAAATTTTCCTTTGAAAAAAGGGTGAGGAAGTTTTCCTCTCAAGTGCTAAGGGTCTTAGAAGAATATTCACCTGATCATGGAACACTGTGTTCTCATTTTTCAAGGAGAATTGCAGGCAACAATTCCTATAGCAGAGTCACGAATTTTTAGAGATTCTTTCACATCATTTCATCTTAATTATTTTTTCCCCAAGTCATTGTCCTTGGCTGCAGCCCTAGGGCATCTTTGACTCTTTCCTAGAAAATAATGTGCTGTCCAGTAAACAACCACTGCCAGGCTTACTTGTGTCTGCCTGTCTATAAACTCTCCTTCTTCACCGCCTCACCACCGTGTGCCTGTAATTTCTTTTTTTTTTTTAAGATTTTATTTATTTATTTGACAGAGAGAAATCACAAGTAGGCAGAGAGGCAGGCAGAGAGAGAGGAGGAAGCAGGCTCCCTGCCGAGCAGAGAGCCCGACGAGGACCTGGGATCATGACCTGAGCCGAAGGCAGCGGCCCAACCCACTGAGCCACCCAGGCGCCCCCGTGTGCCTGTAATTTCTACCATTAAAGTGGCTCCTCTGGAGAGGACCATTTTCTCTGCTTCTGAGAAGAACAACATTGGAACCACCATTGAAACACCAGAGTGGGTTACATTTTCAGAATAGCTGCGCAGAACATAAGTTAAGGACGGGAGAGAGGAGCGGTTCTTAGAAAACTGCAGAAGCATGTCTGGGGCAGGGAGCAGGCAGTGGGTGCCTGAGGCAGGAGTGACTTCGGGGAGGGTCCCACGTAATCTCTATCACGGTCTCTCCCTCAGAACCTCCATGTTCTTTAATGTGGTCAAATGTTATTTTCCCAAATGAATGATGTCCACGTACAGCTTGTACACTTTGGCATCAAGAACTTGGTGCTTCTGTGGTTTACAAATGTTCTTTTCTCTTGTCTTAGTCAGGAGATTAATAACAACATCTAACCTGTGCTGGAGGTTTCCCCGATGCCAGGTGCTGTGCTTCTGTATGCTTTGTCTCTATTAGTCTTCACGACATAGCCTTGAGATATAGATTATTAATTCTGTTTTACAGATGGGAAAACTGAGGCCCCAAGAGGTGAAGTAATATTTTCAAGGTCAGAAAGCTTTTGACTCAGTGACAGAGCGGAGATTCAAATCACAGCTGCCTGATGGGGAAGCTGTTTGCTTAGGGGGGCGAGGCAGGGTGGGGCTTAAACATTAAGGAACAGTTTGAGCATCGAAAGGCCATAGATCGTCTCCCTTAGCATTCTGCTATGGAGAGTTTAAAATTTCTGTTCACAGACCATTTTGTCACCATCCCCCAACCCTCTCCACCCCCTTGTACTGCTTCTGCAAAGTTAAGGAAGATGTACTCTTCTCCTAAAGGACTCCACATTCTGTGGGAATATTCCTTCCGGCTTCCGGGTAACACAAGACCTCTTGTCCCTATGTCCCTCCTGACTGTGAAATGAGAGAGCCCTATATGCAGGATTCCAAAGTATTTGTCCATTTGAAGAAAAAGGTCAAGGTGGGGAAATGAGGCTGCCTGCCCCAAATTGCACTTAGAATTATTCACGGGCTGTATGAGGTCTCCCTGATGCATGGGACAGGTGGCCCCACAAGGAGTCACATGAGTAAGACCAGCATTGCTCTGAAGGCTGCCAGTCCAGGGCATGAGGAGGGGCTGTGCCACATCCCCGGAGACCAAAGACAGACAAAGTCTGGCTTCTGACCTGGAAATGCAAAACAGGCCAGAGGGCAAAGGGCACCCTAGGCCAGCAGCTGTTTTCCTGGAAAGACTGAAAAATCTCACCATGGGTCCCAATTAATCCTTCCTAGACTGGACCAGAGGTCTTCTCAGGAGACCCAGCAGTGTCTTTTAAGAATAAATGGGACCTTTGGGAGTATATCACTGCCCCTACATAGTAATTTATTTATATTATAAATACATTGTGGTCTCTCCAGCCTCATAGTGATCCCCCCAACACACACACACTCATCCTCCCTCCTCTTTTTTTTTACCCCCCAGAGCTTCCTGAAAATTTTGGTATTTCAAGGACCTGCAGAGTCCCAGATGTCTTATGTTAATGGAAACTCCATGCAGGGCTGTAATAATCAGCCGTCTAGTAGAAACCAAGCGACAGCACTGTGGGCAAGACGCCTGCATGGAAGTAACCCAGGCCAGTCAAGAGAGGCTACTGCCTGCTGCCCCGGGAATAGGGGTAACACCAGAAGAAGAGGCTGGCCTGCTTGGGAGGTGCTGGGGAGGTGGAAGTGGGGGGAGGAAGGCCAGGGGGCAGGGCAAGTCCAGCGTGGGTAAGCGGAGAGGTCTGAATTGCCATCCTGAGCCAGCTGCGGGCTCAGCGGACAGCAGACATGATTTTAGCGCTGTTTTTCTTTGTCGACAGGGAAGCAATTGGTGATGTGTACAGGAAGTTTGGCACATTGTTACTTCTGGATCCTTAGGGTGAAGGAATTTCTGGTTCTTTACAGTACTAGTAAGTTGGGAACAGAAACATAAAAGTTTGGGCTTTTTCTGAGATATAATTTTGATTTTTAGAAAAGAAAGGCTAGACCAAAGGAGCTTTGTGAGGTGTGATCCTCCAAGTGAAAATACTTTTTGAGGAATTGGATTTAGAAGGGAAAAGAAAGCTTCACATGGGATCATCTCAGGGGAGCGAATACAGGAAGCCTAATTAACATCTTGGGAAGCAGAGGAGTATGGGCAGAGGCGAGGTTGAACGCAAATCATTAGCTTTTGCGATTTGTTAGTCTCCCCAGCCAAAGATCAATGGGAGATGGTGATCGTTGCTGCAACCACGGGCTGACTGCTTGCAAATGTTGCACTCCAGGAATTACTCAGTCCTTACCCTGCAATTAGAATAGGCTGCCTGCTAATTCTTACTTGCTCTTTTTTTCTATGCTCCAAGTGACAAGGCTCCAGGAGGAACCACTTCATGACAATATTCCCTCCATTCTTATTTTATGGCAAAAGTCCTTACTAAATCAGTTAAACATTAAACTATAGATAAGTTAGAATTGTTCTAAGCTTTTAAAAGATAAAGATATGAATGCCTAGAATCTGGTAGTCTTCCTACTAATCATCTCTTCTAAGTTCACTTTTCAGTATTGAAATATGTTACATATAAAATGGGGATTATATAATGTGTATATATATATATATGTGTGTGTGTGTGTGGAATATATGTATACACACACACACACACATCAATTTAAAGATGTATAATAAAATTAACCTGTGTAATCACCCAGAATAGACTGTCACTAGTACATCTGAAGCTCTCTGTAGACCCCCTCCTTGGCTGCATCTGTCCTCTGTCCCATGAAGAAGTATTCAATCTGCTGAATTTTGGATTTATCATTATCTTGCCTTTTTTATAGTTTTTTTTTAACCACATTTGTGTGCATCTCTTTAAAATACATTATTTAGTGTTTTACTTTTATGTAACTGGAAGCATACTCTGTATATAATCCTCTACGTTCTGTTAATTTCATTCCACACTATGTTAACAAGTGTAGCGGTTGCTCATTCATTTTTACCCCAGAAGAGTTTCCCATCTTTAGGTCTTCCAAATTTACTTACTTCTCTCCCTGTTGATGGATAGTTGAGATGTTAACCTGTTTTAGGCTATTGCAAATTGTGTTGCTGTGAACATTCTTGTTTTAATCTCTTTGCACATACTGCCATGCCAAGTGTATTCCAGATAGGAAGGAGGACAGGGAAGGGGAAGAACATGCACCCTCTCCTCAGTGCACATAACACTTCTGCTTATATCTTCTTGGCCAACGCGTCGTAAGGTGGTCACACCTACTGGGTGTTAGGCACAACAAATGAATCGTTGAACTCCACATCAAAAACCAATGATGTGGGGCGCCTGGGTGGCTCAGAGGGTTAAGCCGCTGCCTTCGGCTCAGGTCATGATCCCAGGTCCTGGGTTCGAGCCCCACATCGGGCTTTCTGCTCAGCAGGGAGCCTGCTTCCTCCTCTCTCTCTGCCTGCCTCTCTGCTTACGTGTGATTTCTCTCTGTCAAATAAATAAATAAAATCTTTAAAAAAAAAAAAAGACAAAAACCAATGATGTACTATATGTTGGCTAACTGAACATAATAAAAAAATTTTAAAAATTAAAAAAAAAGAACACCTTCCAAAATTAAAAACAAACAAAAAGCAAAGGATACTGGGAAATGTAGTGCCTTATTTGGAATGGTCATGTACCCGGGTGAAAACTCAGGGAAGAAAGACAACAGTTCCTGGGAGTCTTTTGCCTGTCAGTGCCATGGGGTTTTATGTGTGTTTGGAAAAAAATGTGTGGAAAGAATGTCATTGTTGAGTATCATGTTCTGCTGATGTCTATTAGATCAAGCTTTTAATAGTGCTATTTAAATCTTGAGGGTTTTTGGTCTATACATCATTGAGAAAGATAGAATATTTCACCATCATGGTGAACTTGTATACTTCTCTTTGTAGTTCCATTAGTTTTTGGTATACATATTTTCAGGCTGTTTGATGAGAAATACACAAGGTTCCTGTTTTCCTGCCAAACTGAACATTTATTCATAAACAGTGACTCTCTTTGTCTCTATTAGTTGTTTTTTGCCTTAAAATCTATTTTGTCTGCTATAAATATATCTGCTATAAATAAGATCTGCGATTCCAGATCATATTACTACTTACCTACTCTATGGTTTTCCATTTTTAAATTGTAAGCCTGATTGTATTTAGTTCTGTGTGTCTTTGCATAGTTAGGTTTTACTCCATCTGGTCATCTCTTTCATTAAACCCACACACACATTGAATTTACTGATTGAATTTACTGATGTATTTGGATTAATTTTGACAATATGATTTTATGCTTTGTAATTATTACTGCTTTTTGTGTATCCCTTTTGTTCTCCCTTTAATATCTTAGTTCAGATTGTTTGAGTCTATAATCCATCCTAAAACTTTCCTTCAAGTTATATACTCCATTTATGTTTTTTTCAGTGTTTGCTCTAGAAATTTTAATATCCATATTAACTTAAGAAAGTCTTAATTTAGTCTTAAGTTAGTCTGTTTTTTTCTCTTCTCTAGAAAAATGTGAGAACTTTAACTCCTATCATAGTCTTCTGGCTTAATTGTAGTTTCCCAGTATATTTGTTCTTTTTTAAGTTCTGCAAATTAGACATTATTATTGCTGTTTTAAGAGTAGAAATTAAAATTGATCATTATTTGTTTTCAGATCTTTGAATATAGTATTCCTTCTTCTTCTGTCTTCTTTGTTGCTACTGAGAACTCAGGGTTCAGATCTGCCTAACGAGTGTTCTTTTCCAAGGAATCTTCTTTTTTTTTTTTTTTCTTTAGCAGATGAAAATATTTCATGTATAAGATCTTTGACTTTGGTGTTCTGAAGTTTAACAGCAATAAATCTTGTGGGTATTTTTGTCCTCTTTTAATTTACCCTGTCTGGGATTCACTGGGCTTCCTGAATATGAAGGATTTTTTTTTTTTTTTCTTTTAGAGAGAGATAGAGAGTTGGAGGAGAGGGACAGAGGGAGAAGAGAAATAAAGAATCTCAAGCAGGCTCCCCCTGAGCACAGAGCCCAATGTGGGGCATGATAACCTGAGATCATGATCTGAGCCGAAATCAAGAGTTGGATGCTTAACAAACTCAGCTATTTGGATGCCCCTGAACTTTTTATTTTTTTTATTAGTTTTGGAAAATACTGATTTATTATCCCTTTGAATATTGCCCCTTTCTCATTCTCTCTGTTGTCTCTTTCTGGAACTCTGCTTAGGCTTTTTCACTCTATCTTCCATTTTTCTCAACCTTTTTTTCAGTTTCCCATTTTTTAGCCTCACTGGGCTGATTTTTGTGCAGTTTGTCTCAGATCTATAATCCAATTCATGAATTCTCACTTCAACTATGTTTAATCTGCTTTTTAAATTACTCAGGTTTCTAATTACAGTTATGTTCTTTGTGTTTTTGCAGTTATATTTTTTCAATTCTGTCTAATCACATATAATAATCTCTTCTTCCTTAGTATCCTTTTTAATTCCTCTTTTCCATCTTTAAACATTTTAGATACATTATTTTATACTCCATATCTTGTAATTTCTGCAGAATGTAGCTCACACTATGTTGTTTCCTTGTGTGTTTTGTGATTTGTTGTGTGTTTATGATTGTTGTAAGCTCATTGGAACTTTTTCTGTGGGAATTATTTGAAGCCTAGATTTAAATGAGTTCCTTTGTTTCTACCAAAGACCTGGAGGAGTATCCCAAGATAATTTTAATCTTAAGAGTTTTGGGAAGTGCTAGCACAAATTCTTGCCTTAAATCTTTATGAGCGATGCTAATGGAGGTTAGGAATTCTCAGAGGAGACTTTTTTCCTTATTTTCTTTTTCACTTATAATCAACACCAAAGCAAGTAATAATTTCTGTTTTCTCCCTATGAAAGATGGTCCTTCCCATTCCCCTCACAGTTTACCTCTGGTGGTCTGGTCTTTTCAATGTCCTAGCTTTACTGGGTGTAGAGGCTAGGCTATGTCCAACCTCCTACCATGCTCAGCATCCAGGCTTTTCTCCTTCTATCTGCATTTTTAGCCCATTACAACCTAAGTTTCATGCCACTGGGGATTAACATATGCCAAAGCCAGATGCTTTAATGTTCTCTTCCCTCTTAGATTTGTGTACCATCATTGATTTGAATTTGTGCATATTCCTATTCTTTATTTATTTGCTTTTTACAGGCTCAGTCATGCCTGTAAATGATGCTTCCTTGAATTTTTATCTTATATTTTCAGATGTTCTCTACTAGATAATCTCTCTGCTGTATTGCTGAATATGGGAGTTTTTCCTAATATATATATATATATATATTTAGTTTGAATGCCTAGAATTTGATTAGAAGGTGCCTTTATAGCAAAACAAAAATCCATAGAGTCAAATTCTCCCACGAATGGCTTGACATTACCTTCAAATGCTTTCAAGATGTCTGATTCAGCTATTGAAAGCTTCCCAACATAGGCAATCTGACTGCCTAAATCAAGAACAGCAAAAATATATCATGTCTCCTGCCAACTCTGAAATATTGGTGTGGTGGAGAGAGTCTAAGGTAGTCTTCATGATCCCTACTTTCTGATGTTCAACACTTTTGAATGTGGGCAGGACATATGACTTGCTTCTTCTAACCAGTAGAGTAGAGCAAGGCTGATAAGTTGTCCCTATGACATAAAACCATAATGTCTTGCTAGCTGACTCTCTTCCTGGTTGAGTGTGAAGAAGTAAGCTCCATATTGTGAGTTGCCTGTGAAAGGGTTATATGGCAATGAACTGAGATAAACCTCTTTCAACAACCTACAAGAAACAGAGGCCTTCAGCTTGGTGGCTCATGAAGTACTGGATTCTGCCAACAACCATATGAATGTGGAAGCAGATCCTTCCCTAGTCGAGTCTTAAGTGAGAACCCAGCCCTGGCCAACACCTGGATTTCAGCTTTGAGAGAGATCTGGAAGCAGCTAAACCATGCTGGACTCCTGACCCACTGAAACTGTGAGATAATAAATGCATGTTGTTTTAAGGTGCTAAATTTGTTATACTTTGAATGTAGCAAGAGATAACTAATAGAATTGGTGATCGCTATCTTGAAAAATATTCTGAAACTGAGTTTAGACTCAGCAGGAGAGAGTACAGGGATTAGCTGGTGATGTGTGCTGGGATAAAAGATAGAGGAGGCAGCAGTTGCACCCATGACTTGTCAACCTAGCCTAAGTTACCCCAGGTATTTATAGGGTACTTTCAGTATTCCTTCCAAGCAATCCAGGTCACCAGTAGTCTGGGCATTCAGCATGTGGCCCACAGCCCACAATTCATTAGCCAGAATTTTCTTAAATTTCTTTAGCCAACACAGATCTAGAAGGGACCTCACTTGGCAACCACCATTTGTAACCAACTTTAACCAGATTCAGAACTATCTGACTTTAAATAATCTGCATTAAGACATCATCATAAAGCATGATAGACAAAAATAAGATAACTTGAAATAAAACTTCTGTGTAGATCTAATTAATATTTGAGGCTCATCCAATACTCACATGAAGTGAGACACCTCTTGACTCACAGTTCTTATTTAAAACTGTTGAAATCCACACATGTGGACTTTTAAGCATGGAGCTTATGAATTGTAAAAAAGGTAGATGTGCCTGACCTAAAGATCTAGGACACTCTCTAACTTTCTTACCACTTCACTTTCATGCAATAGATGCAGGAGAGAAAGCACACAGGTATCCCTTTGCTAAGAATGTAAAATTTTTAAGAGCATATCCTCTCTAATCAGAAGACAGTAGGTTCCCAGTTACTCAGACAGAGTGAGCTGTTGCTCGTTAATAATTTTCAACTTGAGAGTTGGTTCAAGCACATTTGCATGCCAAGACTCCTTTTGGTGACTCATCAATGATTACAGCTGTCTTGCAACTTTTGTAAAATGCCTCTGCTATTTCTAGAAACATTTTCAAAGTGAATGTTTCTTCCTATAGGATATTTTAAAATAAAATTTAAACAGAATGCTCACTACTTACCACATAATGGTTCTTAAAAACAATTATTGAGGGGAGCCTAGGTGGCTCAATCAGTTAAGAATCTGCCTTCGGCTCAGGTCAGGACTGCAAGGTCCTGGGACTGAGCCCCACGTGGTAGGGGGATAGGGTCCCTGCTCAGCAGGGAGCCTGCTTCTCCCTCTTCCTCTGCCTGCGGCCCCGCCTGTTTGTATTCTCTCTAACAAAGAAATAAAAATAAAATAAAAACAATTATTGAGTAAATGAAAGAAAAAATTGAAAATAATTTTATGCTAGCAATTGAGTCCTTTTAGCATTCCAGTGTTCACTACTGTGATAGGATACACACTTGTGCTTATGTGTGTGCACGCATGCGTACATTTTTCCCCCTTTCATGGTCATATTATTCCTGCAAGCTATGTACTTTCCCCCTTTTTACAAATGAGTAAACAAGATTAAGTAACTTATTTACTTATAGCTGGTAAATGGTGAAGCAGGGATAGGAACCACATTGATTGGAGCACAAAGTCTGTGATATTTCCATTCTGGCATATTGTCTCCCAGAAATTAACCTAAAAAATAGTTTCATAACTCAAATGCTTTCACTTATCTGCATCTTTGCTGACACATTAACACAGCTAGTGGGAAATCAGCTTTTACTGCCCAGCTCTGGTTTTGTATGACACAGGGGCAGAACTGCTTCTACGCTTCTGTCTCACAGCAGCCCCTTTGGTACTGATCCCATCTGAACCCTGCTGGAAATTCTGACTCAGAGCATCAATTCCAGAAGGCCTGATGCTCAGCGGCCAGGCCAGCTTTGATCTGTCTGCTTTCGCATAAGAGCACCAAATGACCTGAAATACCCACTGTGGAGATATGCCCCAGAAGTGGAGACGGATCAGTGGATCACTGTCTGGCTAGGTTGGGGCTTAAACTACAGTAATCATGGAAAGAAACCTTGTCCCACAAGGGATGAAAGAAATTCACTTATTCATTTATTGATTTCTTAATTCAGTTGCTGTCTATTGAGTACCTATTAAATGCAAGGGACTGTATTTGGTGCTTAGGAGAATAGAGATGAGTAAAATGAAATGAGTCAGAATGGTGGCCTGGGGTGGGGATGGACCCTGTGTCACTGAAGTCAGTTGTCTTCCAGTAAAGAAACATCTGAAGAATGGTAGGCAAGGAAGGCCTTAAAGACCTTCCATGCCTGAGCCATACTCGTGTAGGGAAGCTTCAGTGGCCCTGCCTCTTGGGATAAGGGTAAGAGAAGATGCTTAAGAGCCAAAAGGCAGGATAGTGAAGGAAGAGGAGCTATGTCCCAGTTTGCCACTGTCTTGCCATTTGATGTAGAACAATTCCCCTTACCCATCTGGTCTTTAGTTCTCCTGTGTTCTTAGTGATTATCTGCAGTCCTCCTCCCTTCTCTCTGGCAGAGAGCCCAACTCTGGGGCCCACTTCCAGTCCTGATGGCCACTGGCCCAGCCTTTGTGCTACTTCTCCACGTGGGTCTGGACCGAACACATGGGCATGGATGAATGTTTGCTCTAATGATGACGGTGAGCAGAATGCCGAGGCTTGCTTGTTCCCTTCCAAGTCAAGTCAAGTGAAAAAGCGCATGATCAGAAAAGTTCAGAGTAGTTTAATGGCATACCTAGAAGTGCTTGGAAATGGCTGGAAAGAGCTGGGGACAGCTTAGCAGGTCTGGCTGCCAGGTGCCAGCTGCCAAGTCTAGCGTTTCACATCTGAGCTGGGTTGCCCAAGCTTGGCTGTGGGCCCCTTGGTGGAAGACTGTCTTCATGCCTAGGATGAGCTGTGTACAAACAGTGGCTCAGTGTCATGGCAGCTGGCAGGAGGGAGCATGGATTCTTCCAAGGAAAGTGCCAAGAAGTTGGGACAAATGAGCCTGACCCATAAGCAAGAAAAGCTTTGAAAATCAGAAGGTTCAGAGATCAGGGAAGGAAACTTTAAACCCCATCTCAGTTTCAGCTTTAGTTCAATTCAACAAATAATTTTTGAACATCTACTATATGTCAGACCTCTTATAGGCTGAGGAATATGTAAGTAAACAGACATCCTTGCCCTTTTGAAGCTTACATGCCACAGGAGGAGATAAATGTTAAATAATAAATGTAATAAATAAAGATGGTTTATGGTATATCAGAAGACGAGTGCTTTGAAAATCAAGAAAGAGAAGGGTAAGGGGGACATCAGCGTGTGAGGAGGAGGAAGTAGGTTGTAGTATTATCCTTTCTTTACTTTTCTTTACTTTGCTTTTGTCATCAATGGACACCTCAGATCTACAGTCAGTCAGGAAGCTGAAGCAATTTCGAGATAGAACTTGGGATGGGCTCAGTTGTTAAGTGTCTGCCTTCAGGTCAGGTCATGATCCTGGAATCCTGGGATTGAGCCCCATGTCAGGCTCCCTGCTCAGTGGGAAGCCTGATTCTCCCTCTTCCACTCCCCTGCTTGTGTTCCCTCTATCGCTGTCTCTCTGTCAAATAAATAAATCTTAAAAAAAAAAAAAGAAGAAGAATTTGGGACAGGACAGGGTGCAATGAACAAACTTCTGCAGGACATAACCAGAATATTTGAGAAAGGTCAGCAGCTGAGACCAAAGTAGAGGCTTGTCTGTAGAAATGTCCCAAAACACAATTCCTCAGGCTTGGTCCACTACTGCCTTCAAAACTGGGCCTAATGGAAAGTGGAGGAGCCTGGGAGGGTGCGAGAAACACAATTATCATCTCAACCAGGGCTGTTTTGGAGACAGACACCCACATTTTCTTAACTCACTTTGCCTCTGAGTTAGGGAACCATCTACAAAGGGTTGTGTGAGCTTGTTGGAACTAAACCAGGAACTGTCCTTTTGATTTTCTTCATAGGACAAGAAGAGACAAATGTTTTTAGGCTGATCATTAGGCTAAGACTGGTATTTCAAATACTTGTTTGAGAGGTAAACATAAAACCAAAATCTGAAAAAGAGCCCTAAATTCCAAGATTGAATATATACTTCAAATCTCAGATGCATGGTCCCTGGGGACTCCTCACAAAGAAAAACCTTTCTTTTGAAAGGTTTAGGAAACAAAGATTTTAAATAAAAGGTTGTTGGTTTTACATTGGTGGGATGGTAGAGACAGGGTAGGGTAGATCCTTACTAAACAGAGCTTCAGGCACCCTGAAGGCCCCACCCCAGCCTGTCCATGTGCATCAAGGCTCCTGCCAAGGTTCTTCCTCCTCCGTTACTGAATGCAGGTGAATGCTGTGTGATGTGGTGCTTTGTAAGGAAGAGCTGGTTCTCCCAGAAGAAGAAATATGGGAGCATTAGGGGTGAAGTAGGAAGAGATGGAGGTCCCACAATGGTGGGTGTAAATAAGGACCAGAGAACTATGAACTATGTCTTGTTCTTATTAACCTGATTATGTATACATATACATATATGTGTATTATATAATATTTATAAATATATGTTCTATATGTAGGATATCTGAAAATTTAAAAGAGAAGGGTCAAGAGCAGCAACATGGATGAGTGGGTGTGGGGGCCTGGGGTGGCTGGGTCCTGAGTGGACACTTGTGACCTGTGCTAAGAAGAAGGGCCCTGACTACTGAGGGCAGAAGCCCTGACTTGGAACAAAAGGTCAGGAAGAGCCAGAGGCCCTTTCTGGAATGGAGCGCTCCCTTAGTGAGGGAAGCCCGGCAGGCAAGGGTCTTAGCAGGCCACACCTCAGGCTGTCAGGAGACCAACAAGCAAGCAGAATAGGTTCTATTGAAACCACATTCAGCGTTTCCCTGGGAGAGTTTTCATACCATGTATACAGCAGGAAAAGAATCCGGGCCCCTCAACCTGACTACCACAAGAGATTGAGACTTCAAGCAAAAGGAAGGGGTGACTAGTTAACCAGCCTTGGAGCATAACTCCTTGAGCTTGAGAATCTTGTTCTAAGCACGTGCCTGCTCTGAGGTTTGCTTAATGGGCACTTATGATTAGCTTTTTCATAGGGTTCTTTATTTCTGATTAATAAAAATGGAAAATTCTTGGTCATGAGTGATTGGATTCAAATGCCAAACACCATTCTCCATCTCAGGGGTTCCAAATGACAGGGTGTCATTCTGAGGGGATTGAACCATTGATTAAAACTTTGGCCACAGCCTCCCACAGCAGGAGTGTGTAGCAGCTGGGAGGCACTCTCCCATCGTTGGGAGGTGGGGTGGTAGCTGGACAGGTAGTTTTATAGACAGCAGCGTGCTTTGGCCTATGGCATAGCGTGGAGGATTTGGGCAGCGGAGTCAGACCAATGTGGCTGCACCTCCTGACTCTCTCATTCCCTTGTGTTTTTCACATCCGCTTCACTGTTTTCTTGTTCAAAATATTTCAAATAACACCGAGGGGTGGAAAGTTAAGTTCTTCCTGCACACCTGCTCCCGAGGGGGAAACTGTTAAAGTTTGTTATTTATCTTTTTCTATGTCAATGCCAATAACGATGGCTCCAGCTGTCATCATGGTTTATGCAGATGCATGGTTTTGAGCTTTTTACACTCACGTGGAATCGTACTATAGAGACTGTCTGGAACTCTCTTTTGCTTACTGTATATATAGATCCTTCCATGCCCATACATAAAGAAATGTCTCCTTTTAAAAGCTCTGTTATGGGCCACCTGGGTGGCTCAGTGGGTTAAGCCTCTGCCTTTGGCTCAGGTCATGATCCCAGGGTCCTGGGATCGAGCCCCGCGTTGGGCTCTCTGCTCGGTGGCGAGCCTACTTCTCCCTCTCTCTCTGCCTACTTATGATCTCTCTTTCTGCCAAATAAATAAATAAAATCTTAAAAAAATAAATAAAAGCTCTGTTATGTTCCATGCTGAGTACGGATCATATGTTTGATAAGTTCTACTAATGGATTTTTAATGTGTCATATTTTTTTTGGCTGTGAAAAATCATGCAATAAAAAATGTGCTTTTCTATATCTACCCATGTGTACACCTGCTGAGTATCTCTGTGGAGTACGTTCCCAGGAGTGGAACTGCTGTGTTGAGGGGTCTACACACTTAACATGATCATTATAGAGCCAAATCTCTCTAAGAGGAAATTGGGCTGACCTGTATTTCCACTAATAAAGAATGAGTGGCCTTTGTCCCACACTTTGACCTGTATTTTTATTGTAATTGTTCACATGAGGTGATGGATGTATAGCTCAAGAGTTAGCGCCAAGTAGACATGAACATCGTCTGTGCTCTTTGCCATTGTCACAGGAGCTTCCGGGAACACCAACTCATGGTAGCACAGCCAGAGAGCCACAGTGACCCAGAACATTCTACCTCAGTGGCAGCCATTACGTTCGGTCCAAGCCTGAGGCGATGCTTGTTCACATGACAGGTGCCCTTGTGTAATTCTCCAATCTACTTTTATGCCAGGCAACATGTGGGCAGTATATTTTTCTTCCTTATTTACTTTCAAGCCTGATAACTATCATGGAACTTTTAAATTTTCTGTTTGGCCACTAGGCCAAGATGCTTTTTATAAGACTTAGCATTCACATTTGCTTTTTTCCTGGATAAGACTAAAGGCAAATGATCAGACACAAGAGTTTGTTATCTCTCGGAGCTGCCCTCAGGGATGGAGTAAGGATTGAAAGAAAGGTTGAGTGTCCTTCCAGCCGCTATCTCCAGTGGTTAAAGAAGCTCAGAGTGACTTTCTCCTATCCCCGGTGATCAGAAGGAGGCGAACTAGACCCCTCCCATCTCCAGAAAATGAAGTGTAGCCCCAAGTTCCACCCATAACAGATTCCTCTTCAAAGACTGTAGTATTCCTTTATCTGTGATGTACTGGTTTGCAATTAGGATTTAATATTTCTGAAAATCTCATGATTTACATTTTTGGAAAATGATTGATGGATCAAAGAAAAGAAGCCTGCTTCCAGCTTTGCTCCCTGATTTGGCTCTAGTCCTATCTCCAGTCTGGTCCAACGTGACGTTGGGAGCTTCCATCCCACAGGCCACTGGGCTCTGGAAATAGTTGCTTGATCTACTGTAACTGGCTGTCAGACGGGGTCCCTCTACACTGCCCCCCCTTTAGTGTCACTCTCAGAGGTACTCTGGAGGAGGCCAGTTGTTCCTCGGTGCCTGGAGGGTCCTCCCTCTCTGCCCAGCACCTCACTTCTTCATCTAGCCTCCCTCTTTCCTCCCAGCATGTCATGTAAGGGGATGACAAACTTAAATTCCACCTCAGCAGTCAACTGTACCAGAACGCTTCCCCTCTTCAGGTCCCCGGTTGTGTCCCCTTGGCTCTGTGTGTCTCTCTGAGCCCTGAACTAGTTCAACCTGTCGCCTCCATACCCAGCTCACCTGTCCAACCTGATTGACATTGAAGAGTTTTAGTCCCCCTTCATTCAGACATGACAAGGCTGTCATTTTTACTGTGGTATGGAGGAAAACCACAAAAGCAGAGAAATGAATGAACTTCCAGAGAACACATTTCAGGTCTTGACTTTAATCCAGCCAGAGAATGATATGGCTAGCATGACTTGAAAGGTATTTATAGATAGTTTCTAGACTCTTTCCCTCAGCTCATTCTGGATTCAAATATAAGCAGCATAAATTCAGGAAGGACCCAGTAGTGTACACATATCAAGAAGTCTGAGGGATGCCTGGGGTGTCCTGGTGGGTCACCAATAATTGCATCGAGAGTTCCAGATTCTTAAATTCATTGTGAAGGATTTTTGGTTTTGTTTTTTGTTTGTTTTGTTTGTTTGGCAAATTTTGGGTGTGGAAAAGACTGCTGACCAGTCACTTTGTTTTAAACTAATACTCAGTTCATTAAATTTGTGAAGTTAAAAACAGACTGTCTCCTTAGGTTTTTGTTATTCTACAAATCTCGTTATTCGATTTGTAAACTTGGTTAAGAACAACCATTTTCACTTTTTCTTTCTTTGTTTTCTTTTTCTAATGTTTGAAAATCTCAAATGATACAAATTAAACTGCCTTATACAATTAGTCCCATAGAGTTCAGTTAATTAAATTATTTTAAGTATTTTAAACTCACATATACGTCTATTATATTTGGCCTTATTTTTGAGATCTCTGAAAGTCTACACTCATAAGCAGGAATTTTCCAAGTGTTTGAATAGCTCTGGCAAATCTAATTCACCCAAATTCTCTTAAAAGTTCAATACTATTTTTAAGTTTTGTTTAGACTTAAAATCACAAGCCTAAATTATCAGAAACCTTTTTAAAATTGCATGTTAAGTTACATCATAGAGACTATTCATAAACCAAATGATTGTTTTATAATTTCTCATTTAATTCTGAGCTTTCCTAGAGCATTTTTAAAAATTTTATCAGGTTGAGGTTACCAATGCCTTTATTAATTTTCATAAATTTAGAGCAGGAGGGATTTGGGAGCTACATGTGTCTAGGATGGTTTTATTAGAGCCACACTGAACAAGTAGGACTTTTTTCCTAGCTGATGCACTGACAGGAGACTCCCAAGTTCACACCCCCTTACCTGCGCTGGTTTCATAACCAGCATTTCCTGGATTCAAATTATACACTTAGCTAGTTTACTCATAACCTCTTTCAACTCTACTCACCTAATTTGAATAGATGCTTTCTACATTATTATCCAGACTGCATAAAATTTCCTTGACCACCAAATTGGTTTCTTCATTCTTTCATATTGAATTTACCTTGAATTCCTTTCATACTTTTTCTGACTCTCTGGACATAGTAGGTGAATGACACTTGGCATGGCCAATAGGACCTGGCATCTGTCCGTATCTCTTGTTTCTTTGATGCCTGACTCCCTCAGCAGACTCTGAGCATCAGAAGGGCTGTTTTGCTTCTCCCTGACACCCACTACAGTGCTTGCTGGTAGTAACTTCTTGATAAGTCAACAGTTTAATAAATGGAAGGGCTCAAGAATGAATGACTGGATTAATAAATAAGCTTCCTGGGTGAGAAATCAAGGACACTAGTATGTGTCAGGCCCAGGGTCATAGGATTACATTCTCAAACAAAAAGATGACAAAGTGCGCCACAGTGTCTCAGATGTCTCGAGGTGGGTGGGACATTTGTTCTGAGAGAGGGAAAAGGAACAGTGGCAGGAGTTTGTGTGATTACTGTTTACTGGGCTCTGTGCACAGTCTCTACACTGATGAGCTCCCTTTTTATGACAGATTTGTTAAGGTACATACATATATGGGAAGCAACTTCTAAATGGCTAGGAAATTTGTCCTTGGTCTCATCACTGGTAAAGGAAAGAGGAGAGACTCAGATTAAAGTTTGTCTGACTCTGTTCTTTCTGTTATATCATAATACCTAACTCTGGGAATTCATTTATTCCTTCAACAAACATTTAATATTTGTTCTATGTTAGGTCAGTGCTAGACACTGAAGTTACTAAAATAAATTAGATACACTTACTTACCTTCTTAGGAACTCACTGTTTTTTAGGGAAGACAGATATAGAAATAATAAATAACTATATTATCACTCATTCACTCATTTATTTATTCAAAAATATTTATCCAATATCCGGTACTAGGACAGGTAATGGAGATGCAACAGGAAACCAGACAGACATGCCACCTGGCCTCATGGAGATTATAGTCTAGTGGGGGAGACTGCTTCATGTAAGTGACTATAAAACCATAATCATGAAAGGGCTCTGAAGTAGGAGTTCATGATGTTTCATGTGTGCATGGTAGGGCAGGATTTGCCCTAGTCACGTATGTCAGGGAAGAGGAGGTGACTCCTGAGGTAACCAGGTGAACAGTTGAGGCAAGAGGTTCCAGGAAGGGGCGCCTGGGTGGCTCATTGGGTTAAAGCCTCTGCCTTCAGCTCAGGTCATGATCCCAGGGTCCTGGGATTGAGCCCTGCATCGGGCTCTCTGCTGAGCAGGGAGCCTGCTTCCTCCTCTCTCTCTCTCTCTCTGCCTGCCTCTCTGCCTACTTGTGATCTCTGTCAAATAAATAAAATCTTAAAAAAAAAAAAAAAAGAGGTTCCAGGCAGAACGGCTGTAAGCACTAATATCTAGGGCAGGAGGGAATATGACAAATTCAAGAAACTGAGACAAGTCAATTTGCTTAGAGTGGACCAAGCCTGGTGAGGCTGGATCAGTGGCTGGTGGCTGGACTGTGAAGCCTCAGTGTCTTTCTTTCTTTCTTTCTTTCTTTCTTTCTTTCTTTCTTTCTTTCTTTCTTTCTTTCTTTCTGGGAGAGAGTATATGTGAACAGGAGCAGGGCATTGAAGGGGTGGGGAGATGGACAGAGAAAGAGGGAATTTCCAGCAGGTTCCCTTACCCCCCACCCCTCCAGCATAGAGCCTGATGCAGAGCTCCATTCCACAACCCTGAGATCATGACCTGAGCCAAAGTCAACAGTCAAATGCTTAACCTATTGAGCCACCCAGGTGTCCCCAGTATCTTTTTCCTCAGAGTGATGGGAAGCCATTGAAGACATTTTAGCAGAAGGATGACAAGATGTATCTGTGTTTTGAAAAAAAGTACTTCATAAGTAGTATTAAAAGCAAATAGCACTGGGCGTGGTGCATAAACAATGAATTCTGGAGCACTGAAAAGAAATTTAAAAAAATTTAAATAAAAAAGCAGATAGGGGCCCCTGCATGTCTCAGTTGGTTAAGCATCTGCCTTTGGCTTAGGTCATGATCCCAAGGTCCTGGGATCAAATCCTGCATCAGGCTCACTGCTTAGCGGGTGTCTGCTTCTCCCTCTCTCTCTGCCCCTTGCTCTGCTCATGCTCTCTCTCTTGCTCACACTTTCAAATAAGTAAATAAGTAAAATCTTTTTAAAAAAAGCATATGGGTAAGGGAGTGAGGTAAGAATGGGGCTATAGGAAGAGCTGGAGGAGATAGGAAAGAGGTTTGCTTGAATCAGGATGGTGGTGGTTGTAGTGAGGAGATGACAAGTAGGCAGACTCAAGAGATAGTTAAGGCATGCTGTTGATAGGACTTGGTGATGGACTGGGTACAGAGCATGGATGAGAGGGAGATGCCAATGATATTTCCCAAGTTTCTGGCTTGAGTAGTTGGAGCAGAGGTGGCATCATTCCCTGAGGTACAGAGGGTTGAACAAGGACCAGGTGTGAGGAGGAAAGATCATGAGTTTACCTTTGGACCTGTAGAGTCTGTGGTGGCTTGGAGACAGTCCAGCTCACATATCAAGAAGGCAATTGATGGATATTCTGGGTCCCAGAGGAGAAGTCTCAATTGGTGGTATAATGTAGAAAGTACAATAAACTAGCTATGTACAGGTGCCGTGGGGCTGGGATTTTGCTAGTAGAGGACATCATGCATACCCAGTATACAGAAGAAGGGATTTTTATCCATTGTAATAATATTACCATATAATAATACAATATTTTCCAATTTATCAGCTCTTTCAGGTCAGTTGTATAATTTGAACATCATGACACCTCACCAAGAATGACTGTGTGTGTTTTACAGTTAAGAAAACTGATGCTCAACCTCTCACGTTTGATAGAACATGGTCTGTTCTTTAGCTCCCATTTTCTTCTCTCGTCTCATTTCTCTGTCCTGCCCAAATGGCTGTAAAAATTAGAACTTTATCAGAATATATATATTACAATGCTAATGCTAGCCAAAGAATGCCAGGTTATAAAAAAGAGTGTGTTTGCCTTTATGTGTGGGACTAATGAGCTCTCTGAATATTGGGATGGCTGCTCTGTGCTATGAAGACTCCCCCACCCCCACCCCAGGGACAGCATTATACCCCAAGGAGACAGTACAGGGCAGACATTGCTTAGGCTTATTAGTCCCCAGTTTTTCTAATATTTTGCATTATTTTTCCCTACTGTCTGAGTTTCAGAAGCTCTGAAATTGCTTGTTCTCACCCTCTGTTATATTTTCTGGTCTAGCTAAACCCAGGAAATGGCGTATGATCATACCAAAAGCTTTGCATGAGTATAAGAATGTGGGGTGGGGTGTGTGCTTTATTTTATCAGAAAATCTTTTCCAATCTCTAAGAAGCTGATAGCTCTTAAGTCATACTGACTTTTTTAAAAAAGATTTTATTTATTTAAGATTTTATTTATTTATTTGACAGAGGGAGACACAGCAAGAGAGGGAACAGAAGCAGGGGGAGTGAGAAAGGGGGAAGCAGGCTTCCCGCCAAGCAGGGGGCCTGATGTGGGACTTGACCCCAGGACCCTGGGATCATGACCTGAGCAGAAGCCAGATGCTTAACGACTAAGCCAGCCAGGAGCCCTGACTTTTTTTTTTTTTTAAGTAGTTTCTATTTACAAAGTCTCACAGGAAGTATAAGAACCAACAAGAAGCTAGTCTCTTCTCCTTATCCAGAAGCAAAGGAATCAGGACCATGGTTGATGTGCTACATCCTCTTATCGATTATCTTCTCTATAACACCTTTATTGTGAAACTGGTTGTTACTGCTCATGCAGGTAAACTGACTTCCCTGGTCGCAGAGGTTGTTAATACCAGAGTTGAAACCACGTTTTCATGACTCGTGACTCAGCCCCCTTGCCACATGGATAGAACCAGAATGTTATGTGGCAACCTGGAGAGTTGTTTTACCATTTTACTCTTGTCTTCAGAGAAGGTCTCATTGTTATTGTTCCTTATGTGTTAGGTTCTATGTAGTGTTACTATAGTTTCTATTAAGATATCTAGAGGAGATTATGTAACATCCCTTAGAAACCTCTGTTTGTATTTAACCTTCCTTATGTCCAGGAAGTCCTGATATCCCATGAATTGGCAATATCCCTTTCCACTCCTTCAGATAAAGGAAAATGGAAAATAGTCTTTTGGAAGTTAACCTAAAAACTGGTAAAGTACATTGTTAATGTAAAACATCTAAGTCATATTTTCCCCATGCAATGATCTATATTACCATTCATAATCTAGTCAGTTTTTTTCAAAACTCACTAGAATACAAGCTGCACACTTTTATTATATATCTATGTCTGTGACTATTTTTAGGTCTGTGTCCATCTCCATATTTGTCTGTACAGTTATATAGAATGAATTTTTGGAGGATGTATCCAACATACTAACAGCTACTGTTGCTGGCAGGTGGAATTATGAATATTTTATTGTTTTCTATTTTTTATAATTTTCCACAATGCAAGAGTAATAGCTAAAAAAGAAAAAAATATTTTTTAATCTGTTTTTTTTTCAATCTACTGATCTAGGATATTAAAATGAATTTTAGGTTCACCTAAGAGATTGTGGGAGCAATAGTAGTCGTATTTGTAATAATCTTGCTTAGCTAGGGAACTGGTTAAAAACTAGCAAGTAAGAGAAAACAAGTACAAAATAATGTAGCAGTGACTTAGTAATCTATCTTCCGAAATAGTAAAATCAAGAGGAAGCTGTTGGGGAAGCTACTTAAAGGGGATCAATTTTCAGATGTGGTTTGAAGTGTGTGGCTGGTGTGATGGCAAAAGTGGAAGTGACCAAGCAAAAGGTCAATAGTGAGACCCAATGCACTGTGGTTATAGGACCTCAAGTTGATCGGCTTTGTGGAATAGAAGCTGAGCGGAGAATATGCACTAAGCATACGTGCATGTTTACTCTTTAGAGAGGGATCCACATGGACATTCAGTCACAAACACAAGTATTATATATCACATATTAGGGGCTATGATTCTCATGGTTGCAGATGGTTGATGGAAGCAGTCCCAGGGGTGTGAATATTGCTTGCCTATAAAAAGGTGTATTTCTCTATATGGAAAACTCAGCAGTGAAAATGGCCCATGAAAATGGACTCTAGGTCTGAAGTTAGACCATACTGCTCTCCTAGGACCTGCAGCAAGGTTCATTTTACCAAGTGGCCAATGTAGGAGATGGAGGAAGCCAGCGATACTGCCAAAGATCTTGTGTTCCTACCACAGTTTTTATGTGCATATCAGAACATAGGATACCAGTGATATTGCCAATGTTCTTATGATGCTTAATCGAGGAGGAACTGAATTCTCCCACCCCTTTGAGACACCAAGATTCCACTGACCTTAACCAAACCAACATACAATGTTCCCACCTGCCTTTGGAAATGTATAGAAAAGTCTATTAATGAGCATTGGTTCCAAGCTTCCCACTGGAACCTACTGTTTCTCAGGACACTTATAAAGTATATTTTAGTATAGGAGTTCAACCCATCCCACCCTCCCCCAAAAAACAACCAACAAACAATGACAAAACCTAGGTATAAACCAACAATGTGGTAAGGTAGTTGTGAGGTAGTTGCAAAATATTTATGGGAATCAGAATAAACCAGTTTATGTAGAGTTTGCTTGCCTTAGAGAAAGGAAACAAGAATTATGAAATCTACATGAGAATATTTATTAAATTGATCTGATGGTGATGAACCACAAGGGTTAGAACCCTTGTACTACAGATGGTAAGCTATAAGGGATTGGTTTATGTCAATACTTTCAATATTTTTAAAATACAAAAAAATTGCTAAATGTATATTCACAGATATTAAATATTAATATAAATTATATATATTTAACAGATACATGTTATATTTCAGAGGATATAATCAGGACAAACAGAACAAGAGTTATAAAAGCTATATATGTTCACTGAAAATGTATGTATAGGTGATTGATAGAAATGCTAGTATATTTGCAACTTCTTGTACTTCTGAAGCCATAATTAAAGAAAAAGTTATGAGTGACATAGTGATTCCACAAATTAAAATGCCTCTGTGCTCACTTTGAACAAGCACTGTCTATATTTTTATGAGCCTTCTATCGTACCTAACAATTACATGTTCTGAAAGAGTTTTGCTTCCAGGATGGTAGAGTAAATTTCTAATCTAACAGCCTGACACCCTGACAGATAACTGTAACTTCTGAATAACAACAAAAGAAGTCTCTTTGAGGGCTCTGGAGAGTGTAGAAAAGCCAAAAGGGAGTCAAAACTTGGAAGATGTGACTGCCAGTGACTAGCATCAGTTTTACCCTAAGGGTGATGGTGTGGGCAGGAAGGGTTAAAACTTCAGTAGAAGGCCTGTGTCTCTCTGGCAAGAGGAGTTAGAGAAAGGATCCATGAGCAAGTTGGGCTGTTGGAAGTGATAGAGGGAAACTCCAGAAATGAGAGAACCAGGGAAGGGAATGTCAGATTCTGTGTATAAACTGCCCAAGACTCTGACAGATTGTTGACCCACACGTGCAGAGCCACCCCCAGAGCAGGAAAGTTTGCATTTTGCACTTTGAGTCTGACCAAGTTAATTGCTTTCTAAAGAGTAAAAAAAAGAGAAAGAGCAAGTGAAAGAGAGAGAGAGCGTGCAAATACTCTTTGGAGGGATATAAGAGAATTGAGAGTCTTCACAACATAATATTAACACGTCAAAGACCTAGTCGAAAATTACTTGATGTTTGAATAACCAGGAAAATATGACCCATTCCTATGGGAAATAATAGTCAACAGATGCTATCTCCAAGAAAATGTAAAGTTTTTCAAATTGTCAGAAAAGAATATTAAAGTAGCAATTATAACTATGCTTAATCAGGTAAAAGAAAATATGCTTGTAACAAATGAAAAAATAGACAATCTCAGAAGAGAAGTAGAAGCTCTTGATATGATTTTTTTAAAATGTGATAGAAAGAAAGGTGAAATTATAACAAATATGCGAAAAGTTATACATAACCCTGCATGTGCAATGATGATATGTCAGGCTTCCGACTGCCATCTGTTACGGATGTCCTAAGTGACAAGAAATGAGAACTGCTGTAATAAAGAATAAGGAACTACTGACCTTTGTCATTGTTGGTTGGTTGGTTGGTTTGATTTTAGGAGATTGTCACATTCAGAGCTGTGACTTGAAAAAAATCTTATTAAAAGATGTTTAGATGATTGAAGAGGAAATAGACTATAGGTGGACTACCACACACACACACACAAAGGACGGCAAGAAATGTTTATAGCAAATATAACAAAATGTTATATAGTTATTGTATCAAGTGCCATTGTATAAAGTACCAAAATTGATAAGAAATATAGTAAGATATCAAAATAAAAGCTGACAAAAGACATAGACTTACAATTCCTAAATGAAAGAGCCATAATTTAGTAAACAAACATAACAAAAAGTCTAGTTTTACTATCAGTCAAAGAATTCCAAACTGAAATAATGATATCACTTTTTGCAAATTAAATTAGCAAAATTTTGATGATAATACTGAGTTTCAATTGAAGGCATAGGAAAACTGCATATTCATATATACAAAAGTGTATGTAAGACAGTTCAACTGGTTTGGAAAGTAATTGACAATGTGTCAAAACTGTAAGAGTATTCATATCATTAAACCCAGTAATACTAATTTTGCATATACAGGCAATAAACTCAAACATTAAAAAGCTACATAATGAAGTTTTTCATCCATCACGAAGTAGCTTACAATAGCAAAAAAAAAAAAAAAAAAGGTAGTGCTGAGAACAAGATCCAACAATAAAGAAATTGTTAAGTAGATTAGGATACTTTCATAGGATGGAAAGTTGTGCAATCATTAAAATCTTATGGCTATGAAGACTATTGCAAAATTGAAAGATATTATAATATGAGTAAAGGAAACAGTCAATAAGATATATAATATAATCATATTCTCTAAAAAATGCATTTGAAAAATGAACCAAATTAAGATTGTAATTATGTGAGAGCACTGGTGTTCTTGGGTTATGACTGATTTTTCCCCTCTAGTTTTAAACCATTTATTGTGCTTAAAATTATAACTTTGAAAACAGTCTAGCCAAAGGTTTCTGAATCTTGGGAATAGAGTGGGAATAATGAGAAAGGCATGGACTGAAAGGTAAAGAGAAGGTCAGATGGAGAGCATCTGGACCTTGATTATGTGTGGGTGGTGGGAGAGGGCAATGTCAAAGGTGTTTAGATTCCTAGATTTTAATCCTGGGTGATTAGGAGGAGCCAATTCCAGAATCAAATATAGGGAAAACAGGAGGTCAGCAAGCACAGAAGGGAAGAATATGGATCTTATCTTGGGCATGTTCAGCCCAAGGGACCAGTTGGACTTCTCAGTGCAGCAGACGATGGGAAATGGGAGAAGTCAAAGAAACAAGGCATGATGTTTATCCTATGGATGTGAACAGCTGAATTCCTGAAATGGAATAAGATCACCAAAGAAGAATGGGGAAAAACGGGCTGACAGTAGAGCCGAATTTAAGGTTGAGGATAACAACAAGGAAGGCAGGCAGTGGAAAAAGAACAAGATTCACCAAAACTTAGAGTTAAAGAACTGGGTCCAAGTCCCATCTTCCTCATTCAGGCGAGTGCAGTGGTTGCTCACATTGGTAGTCCTTTTTAAGCCATGCTTCCCTTCCCCTTGAACAAGGTCTGGGTCTGTGACTTGCTCTAGCCAATGGAATATGACAGAAGTGATACTCCGCCTGTTCTGGTTTTAAGACTTAAGAAGGCTTTTGTTCTTTGGGGAGCTCTGAGCCTCCCATGTAAGAAATCCAATAATCTGATGAAGAAACCATATATATAAAGAGATGCCCTAAGACTGTGTGGGGAGGGAGAGAGACAGCCGTCTCAGCATCCCAACTGAGCCCAGCCTTTTAGCTGTCCCCAGCCAGGTGCCAGACGTGTCAGTGAGCCATCTAAGACCTTCGAGCCCCAGTCACCATCTGATAAAACTTCATGACAAATCCCAAGTGAGGCCATAAAAGGAACAGTCCAGCTGAGCCTCAGTCTGTCCACACAGTCGTTTGAAATAATAAATTGGTTGTTGTCTTAAACCACTAAGCTTAAAGTAATTTGTTAGCACTAGATAACTGAAGCCACAAGTTAATCAAGGAACTTACCCTATGCACAGCTTTTGTGCATGCAGAAGTGATAACTGGTTTACCATCAGGGTCAAATGAGATCATGTGCTCAATGATTCTGATTTTTTTTTTTTTCCATAAAGCACCCTTGGTGGCAGAGGACAGTGAATGACCTACCTCTGGGTCTGGAGAGTGTGTCTATTTCTTGGGAGGCTATGGTTTCATAGTAAACATAGCCAGTTTTGCGTTCTTCATAAAGTAGCCCCATTATTATTTTTAAAATGTATTTTCTCTGGTTCCACATATCCTGGTTTTACTGTGTCTTCACATCCTTCTATTGTATCATGGTGAATTTTGGCAGGGGGCATAAATACCAGTTGAAATCTATAAATGTGCAACAAAGGAGAATTACTGGTAAGAGATAGAGGGAGAGTACTCAAGGGAGGCAGGACAAGCAACAAATTCCCAGGTCTTGGAAAACTGAGAGGTTCATTTAACCATCAAATGCTGCAGAGAGGTCACTGGATTTGGTTGGATGGTAAGTCATCAAGATAATGGTTTCTTTGGTGAGAAAGCCCTAGCCAGGGACAGAATGAAAGTGGACAGAGTAGGCTTTTTGAGGGCATTGGGAGAGAAAGGAAGGCAAATGATAGGAGAATGTACATTCAGGAAGAAGTGGGGGTATGAGAGGTATTTTATTCTGGTAAGTTTTGTTTTAGAATAGAAGTCTGCACATGTATTTAATGGTGGGTAAAAAAAAGCAATGAAGAGGGAAAGAATTTGACGGATATAAGACAGAGGGATGATAAAATAAAAGACAAGATTCAACAAGTCAGGAGGCTTAGCATGGCTAATACAAAGAGAATTAGCCTCAGAAAGAATGAAAGAATCATCTCTGTAATGAGAGGGAAGGAGCAGAAAGCAGGAGAAACAGAGACAGAAGTGGAAGGGAGAGGGAGGAAGTTCACGTTGTGCATCTTCAGCCCTTTGGACACCAGGTCACCTGCACAGATGGGATGTGTGGAGCCTTGAAAAATGGGAGATAAAATTTAATATATTGGAGGGATGGCAGAAGGAATAAGCTAGAGGTAAGTTGATATCCAAGCAGCAGTGAGGGTCTGGCCTAGGGTAGAGAACATGAATTTATGGTAGCATCAATCACTGACCTCATTGAATAACTTTATTTCGAGAGAGAGACAGACAGACAGAGACACAGAGAGAAAGAGACACACTGAGAGAGATAACAAGAAAAATGGGGGTTTCCCAACAGCAGGGATTGAAAATTCAGTTACATCAGGAGGATATGTCAGAGAAGGGATGCTTGAGCTGTCAGAGCATATTTCATTAGGTGGAATGTGATGTAAGCTGAAAGTATGTTGGTGGACGAGGGGCACATGGCAGGGTCTAGGGCTGGACAAGACAGACATGTTGGACATGTTGGATATGATGGACATGAAGGACACCATCAGCTGGTTTGAGAGAGGAGGAAATGTTAAATGCAGAATTCTCAGGTACTGGCTGAAGCTGCTGTCCTCTGCTTCTTTAAAGCAGAGGACAGCAGCTTCAGCCAGTACCTGAGAATTCCAACCTGCCCTTCCTGATGGCCTGCCATAGGGACTTTTGGACTTCCCTACAGTAAATCTCTTAATACATTATTTCCTGGTGGTTCCGTTTCTTTGATTGAATACAGATGATAAGGGATGAGCTAGGGAGAAAGAATGTAAGCCTCTACCTTCTCCTGCTTATGTGATTTTGGTACTTCTTTGCAATATACAGGTAAAAAGGTGAATGTAATTCAGGTTTGAGCTGGAAGGAATAAAGTGTGGATGGATGGATGGACAGATGGACGGATGGACAAGTGAAAGAGTGAGTGCTTGGGTACATAACTAAATGGTC